>NC_092116.1:25438589-25611089 GCF_045679555.1 Salvelinus alpinus
CAGAGTAGAGCGTGTCATGCCAGTGTTTGTTCCTGAGGAGATGTGTTTTCTTGGTCTTGGATCCACAGAGTGACAGCAGAATGTTCCATTTATTCTATGGTTCTTTCCTTCCCTTCTTATTTCTGCCACCATGGCATGATCCAGAGCAGGGGGGTGTAACTGGGTCATTCAAAATCACTGTTATAGTGATAGGAAGAGACACGGAGGATTTTGCAACAAGTGCAAGTAGAAAAACAGTCATTACACTTTTCCCCTTCATAATCAAGGCAGCTCTCAAACCCTCAATCTGGCTTCAGTGTACTTTGTTGTTGCTTGGAAGCTTCCTTCTGATTTATTTTCACTCAGCAAACACGTTGTTATATAGATAACATCTTCGGGAAGATGGTGACTCCTCCCCCTTGTCCGAAAATGTTCTGCTGTATGCAATATGTTTTATTTTCTTATAAGGACGTTACATTACACACTAATACGTTTCACAGATATAACGTAAATGAATGTAGTTAATTACCTTTGTTATTGGACGTTTAAATGTAACTGGTAAAGTAGTATAGTAGTAACTTGGCCTTGCAGATATTCAGTGGTAGAGAGGCAGCGGTAGCTTGGCATGTGAAGGCTACATATCGCCTGTAGTGTAGTAGTATGCTTGGTCCTTGTTAGATAACTTAGTGTCTACTATTTTCCAAAACATATTTATTTTATAGTGCCTGACTTGACTGTCCATTTCGAACCCCAGTTCACTCAGCCTACCTAATGAGTGTTATTGTAGATATTGAGAGACGACTGTAGACTACTAGAGCACTGTCGAGTCGAGAATCTTGTCAGAACCGAGACACTGAGAATGCAGAGGACAGTCAGTTTCATAACAGAATAAAGACTGAAGATACGCCACTGCGGCACATGGAATTCTGCCTAACCAGCCGCGATAGCAGCTTTGATCAGCTATGCCAAGAGGAGAACATTTTTAAATTACATTTATTTCAAGACTGCCTGGCATTCTGCACTGATCAAACAAGGAAGTGAAAGACGCTCGTCCGTCGAGCCAAAACGAGCTTCACCCCAGATAGCAGAGCTGCTCAGCGGCTTCACCTGCCGCTGACTGTCGTCTCCTCACACAGCCCAGACGTTATTGTCCCGTCCGGCAACACTACAACTGCCAGTTGAAATCAAACCATTTTCAGCGTCAAACCAGCAGACTAATCCTTCTACCATTACCCATATCAACCATGTCCTCAGTGTCCTTTTCTCATAAATCATAATATCGCTGCCTACACTATCATTTTATACATTATACCATTATATTCCTGTGGTACATACATTATCTGAAAGTTCTTTTAAGTTTATTCAAGTGGTTTATTCAAATTGTATCAAGTACGATATTGCCATTTACAAGTATTAACAGTAATTCATACATTGGAATTATTCGTTGGAGATCTCGCTCATATAGTAGCACATACAGGTATACAGTAAAACAGTCACAAATATAATATAAATAAATATCATAAATATAACAACAACTGAAAGTGCAGAGTGGTAAGATTATAATAACACTACAGTCATAAATGCTAAAGTGTTAAAAACATCATTCAGATAAAAGCTATTCTTGATCCTGGTAGTGGAGGTGCTGCTGTCCTTCCTCCACACAGTAAGCCTGGCCGACTGTCCTGTACCTCCCTCTGGATGGCAGCCGTGGCAGAGTAGAGAGAGAAACCGATGAAGTGTGTAAGTCATGCTGGTGGCTGGTAGCGGAGTCGAGTGGAGAGGAGAGAGAGATCTTGGATCCACAGAGCGAAAGCCGTACAGAATATTCCCTTTACTCAATATCTGACGGTCCATAGACTAGAGGGAAAGAGAGATGGTGAGAGACTGGTCCGTTCAGAGAACATGGGGAAAACATGCTCACGGGCTCTCCTCCATATCTCCTTACAACATTATGCGTTTCCAACCAGTAGCGGGGTAAGTCTGGGTGAAAATGATAGTGTCAACAAATCAGATGCCTGTCGCCGCGGAGTGTAGGTAGTGGAGGTGTAGGTGGCTGCGCAGTGTGTGGAGTCGCACCGGAAGCACATTGTGAGTAGTTGGGGTGGCAGCGGAGTGCGCGTAATGTGGGTGTCGTGTAGAGCGCGTAGTTGGGGCAGCCTTCTGACACTGAGGAAGTGAAAGACTCTCGGCCGAAGAGCCTTAAAGAGCTAAAGCCCATATAGCGGAGGTGTTCGGTGGCTTCACTGGCAGTGCTCCCGATACGCTCACAGCCCAGCAGTTCTCCACCTGACCGACCGTTCTCCTCCTGGACATGGGAGGAAATTCTGGACGGTAAAGGACCCTGGGCAGAGCCAAAGGAGTGTCGCCGCCCCAAAGCGGAGCTGGAGGCAGCAAAAGCGGAGAGGCAGCATTATGAGGCGCTAGCAAGGCAGAGCGGCTGGAAGCCCGAGAGGCTCACCCACAAATGTATTGGGGGGAGGCTAAAGGGGAGTGTGGCGAAGTCAGGTAGGAGACCTGCGCCAACTTCCCGGGCTTACCGTGGAGAGCGAGAGTACGGGCAGACACCGTGTTGTGCTGAAGAGCGCACGGAGTCTCCTGTACGTGTGCTTAGCCCGGTGCGGTACATTCCAGCTCCACGTATCGGATGGGCTAGAGTGGGCATCGAGCCAGGTGCCATGAAGCCGGCTCAACACATCTGGTCTCCAGTGCGTCTCCTCGGGCCGGTGTACATGGCACCAGCCTTACGTATGGTGTCCCCGGTTCGCCAGCACAGCCCAGTGCGGGCTATTCCACCTCGCCGAACTGGCCTGGCTACGGGGAGCATTAAACCAGGTAAGGTTGGGCAGGCTCGGTGCTTAAGAGCTCCTGTACGCCTTCACGGTCCGGTATACCCGGCCCCACCTTCCCGCCCCAGCCCAGTGCCTACACCACGCACCAGGCTTCCTGTGCGTCTCCAGAACTCTGTTCCTCTTCCACGCACTCTCCCTATGGTGCGTGTCTCCAGCCCAGTACCTCCAGTGCCAGTACCACGCACCATGCCTACTGTGCGGCTCAGCAGATCAGAGTCGGCTGCCTGCCCAGCGCCGTCTGAGCTGCCTGCCCAGCGCCGTCTGAGCTGCCTGCCTGCCCAGCGCCGTCTGAGCAAACACCCCTTATATAGGGACACCTGTACTCCTATTGGCTGCAGGTGTGTGCATCATTTCCTCTCAGGCTATTCGCTGCCTAGGCAGCGGGGTAAACCACTAGGAGCAGAGCTCCCCTATGGGGCGGAGCTCCACGATGTAGAACCAGCTGTACAAAAGCGTCATCCAGTGGAAAAAGTGTGCGCTCAACCAGAAGAGATGCATGTGCAATGCTCTCGGTTACAATTTGTTTCTATGTTCATTAGCACAGTTACATCGCCAATAGGAGTACAGGTGTCCCTATATAAGGGGACGCTTCACCACAGATGATCTCAACTCTATTGGTATTCAGATTGGTCTAATAGTACTGTAATATCCATTCCAGAACTATATCCCTCTGCCGTTTCTACCTGGTTCTAACAAGCATTATATGTCCCGATCTTGTCTACAGTCTGATTGTTCCCACATTTTCAGACAGGTGAAGACGATTAAAATAAGCATTGTGGTCAGATATTCCTGACCACGTCTGGAGGTGACAGTGAAGTGTCAGTCTGTTTCTGATCTCTTACCAACTCCTTAATGGTACTGTGATGTCACGTCTTCATAATGAGAGCACAAACTGTTCTGGGATCAGGCTAGTGTAGAGCTGCATGGGAATGTAATGTATGTGAAAGGGATGTGTCATGTTTCCCTCTTCCATCAACAAGTCAAGTACAATATGAACTAAAGGGAAAAGGGAAAGGGGGAGACCTAGTCAGCTGTAGTTGTGTAGAGTTATCCTGTATATGAATATGAACTAAAGGGAAAAGGGAAAGGGGGAGACCTAGTCAGTTGTAGTTGTGTAGAGTTATCCTGTATATGAATATGAACTAAAGGGAAAAGGGAAAGGGGGAGACCTAGTCAGTTGTAGTTGTGTAGAGTTATCCTGTATATGAATATGAACTAAAGGGAAAAGGGAAAGGGGGATACCTAGTCAGTTGTAGTTGTGTAGAGTTATCCTGTATATGAATATGAACTAAAGGGAAAAGGGAAAGGGGGAGACCTAGTCAGTTGTAGTTGTGTAGAGTTATCCTGTATATGAATATGAACTAAAGGGAAAAGGGAAAGGGGGATACCTAGTCAGTTGTAGTTGTGTAGAGTTATCCTGTATATGAATATGAACTAAAGGGAAAAGGGAAAGGGGGATACCTAGTCAGTTGTAGTTGTGTAGAGTTATCCTGTATATGAATATGAACTAAAGGGAAAAGGGAAAGGGGGAGACCTAGTCAGTTGTCCAACTGAATGTATTGAAATGTGTCTTCCACATTTAACCCTCTGAATCAGAGAGGTGCGGGGGTCTGCCTTAATCTACATCCACTTCTTCACTACATAGTAGCACCATGATTGTGTGCATTTGAACAAAAGATAAATAAAGGTTTGCTGTATTTTATTAACACAGTCACGTTCCTGACCTGTTTTCTTTTGTCTTGTATTTATTTAGTTGGTCAGGGCGTGAGTTGGGTGGGTTTGTCTATGTGTGATTTTCTATGTTGGGTTTTTGTGTTCGGCCTGGTATGATTCTCAATCAGAGGCAGCTGTCAATCGTTGTCCCTGATTGAGAAGCATACTAAGGCAGCCGGGGTTTCACGTGTGTTTTGTGGGTGTTTGTATCTCGTGTCAGTGTTCGTGCCACACGGGACTGTTTTCGGTTTTGTCACGTTTGTTGTTTTTTGTATTTGTAAGTGTTCAGTTTCGTTTCGATTTAATAAATTATTATGAGCACTACCCACTCTGCGTGTTGGTCCGATCCGTCTCGCCTCTCCTCGTCCGAGGAGGAGGAAGATTATGACGATAGCCGTTACAAACACATTCTTTCTGTGTAGTTGCCATCATGCAGCTTAGCTGCATTTAAAACATCGTTATGAATAGTGAGGCTACAATAGATACAAAATATAGAAAACACATTCTACAAAGATTATTTCTAATATGATGTTATGTTCTTTTGCTTTGTCAATCATTGCATCCATCATAGTGGACCTACATAGCACACAGAGGTATACAGTATCCACCATCACATATTGTAAACTATGTAGTTTAACCATTGATTCAGATGTTTTGTGTCTGGATATTGTAGAATAACATTTGAGGTATGTATCCATCATTTAATGTTGAAAATGTATTGATAATGTACAAAACATATTCAACTACCAAAAAGTTTAAGTTTACATTTTATTAAACAAATTGGAGACAGTAAACACTAATGAAATAGACATTAGAGGGAGGTCCATCAGTAGCCTTGGTAACAAGGCCTGGGGTAGAGGGAGGTCCATCAGTACCATTGGTAACAAGGCCTGGGGTAGAGGGAGGTCCATCAGTACCATTGGTAACAAGGCCTGGGGTAGAGGGAGGTCCATCAGTACCATTGGTAACAAGGTCTGGAGTAGAGGGAGGTCAAACAGTACCATTGGTAACAAGGCCTGGGGTAGAGGGAGGTCCATTAGTACCATTGGTAACAAGGCCTGGAGTAGAGGGAGGTCAAACAGTACCATTGGTAACAAGGCCCGGGGTAGAGGGAGGTCCATCAGTACCATTGGTAACAAGGCCTGGGGTAGAGGGAGGTCCAGTACCATTGATAACAAGGCCTGGGGTAGAGGGAGGTCCATCAGTACCATTGATAAAAAGGCCTGGGGTAGAGGGAGGTCCATCAGTAGTCTTGGTAAAAAGGCCTGGGGTAGAGGGAGGTCCATCAGTAGTCTTGGTAACAAGGCCTGGGGTAGAGGGAGGTCCTGATAGGGCTCTGATGATACAGGCAGGTGCATAGGGGACAAAACATGTCCTTGTCCCAATCCTGTCTTCTTCTGTCTCTGATTCACTTTCACTTATAGTGACAGAGAGATGCTCCCCTCCCTGTGCCCCTTCTGGACAGGGACTGAATTGAGATCTTGAACACCTCTCTTTAAACCAATCAGCCATTGTTTCTTTCAATCTACCTCCAAGAAAATAGAAAACAGCAACTAGGATGGTCACCAAAACAACCACCACCACCACCAACACCAACACCCATGTTGGCATTCCTGTGTCGTCGCAGTGCTTCTCTTCAGGAGTGACAGTGAGAGAGAAAGCTCCAGGATTTCCTCTCTGGTGGTCAGGGCCGAAGAAACACAGGTATGTCCCCTGATCAGAACGGCGTAGGTCGGTGAGGAATAAGTAAATATTTCCCTTTCGGAAATCATCCATGGACACAAATACCCTGTCCTTATACCCAGAGCCATAGGTTATAGTCCCTGCCCTGATGGTAAACACATTCTGCCCATCTTTCATCCATTGGATATATATCTCACTGTCCTTTGTCCATTTTTTAGTTAAGCCATGGCAGGCAAGTGTGACATTTCCTCCAACATGGGCAGATATTTCAGTGGCGACCAAGACTTCTAGTTTTACATATTGTAAATCCTTGTTGTTGCAGAAACACTCATACCGCCCCATGTCATTGTACTCAGCTGGGGAGATGGTGAGAGAGAAGTTTCCTTTCTGGAGATCAACCCTGTTCTCATAACCCTCTCCTGGGATTAAATTATTTCCGTCAAATGTAGCAACCGTCTTATTATAGAAGCTTCCTTCAGGATCCTGATAATGCCTCCACTCGATGACACCACCATGGCATGATCCAGACAAGGGAAGTTTGATCCTGTCATTCAACATCACTGCTAAATTTATAGGATCAGACAAGGAGTATTGTGCAACAAGTGCAGACAGGAAAAAGGTGATGACTCGTCCCGCCTTCATAATCGACGCAGTTCTCTCTGGCAGTGCTCACGCCCTAAAATCGGCTTCAGGAAACTTTGTTGTTGCTTGGCGTTTTTCGGCTGTTACTCACACTTTTATGCAGATAGAAATCTCACTTTAGGGAAGATCTTCGGGATGATGGTGACTCATCTCCCTTATCCGAAAATGGACTGCTCCTTACCTTACCAAGGTTTATACTGCTTCTGTTTTTGTTCAAGTTCTGGATGCAATATATTTTTATTTTCTTACATTACACACTAATACGTTTCACAAATATAACGTAAATAATGTAGTTAATTAACTTTGTTTTTTCGTGGGCCAGAAATTGGAGCTCCGGGATACCTTCACAGCCCAGCCGTTCTCCTGACCGGCAACACTCGAGATTCTAGTCGGAGGCAAGACGCTTTTTCATCGTCAAACCAGCAGACTAATCCAACTACCACAAATAACCATGTCCCTGTGTCCTCTGTTCCCTTTTCCTAAATATCATCATGTATACACAATATCATGATATACACTATACTATCGTTATATTTCTCTGGTACATAAATTATCTGACAGTAACAAACTCAAATCAAAAGAATTCTACATTTATTCAAGGAGTTTATTAAATAAGTTTATTCAAGTAGTATTTTTCCATTTGCAAGTATTAAAAGTAATACATTGGAATTCTTCATTGGAAGAATGTATACCTACTGTATGTGAGAGAGCTCCAACGAATCATTCCAATGTAGTACTTTTAATAGATACTTGCAAATGGCAAATATACTACTTGAATAAAATGGATTAAACTACTTGAAAAAACGTAGAAAAGCTTCTGATTGAGTTTGGAACTGTCAGATAATTTCTGTACCACAGAAATATAACGATAGTATAATGTATATAATGATATTGTGTATATATGATGGTATTTAAGAAAAGGAAACAGAGGACACAGAGACATCGTTATGGTAGTTGGATTAGTCTGCTGGTTTGACGATGAAAAAGCGCCTTAATAACTCCGAGTAGCAGCTGTAGTGGTGTCGGTCAGGAGGAGAACTGCTGGGCTGTGAGCGTATCGGGAGCTCTGCCAGTGAAGCCACCGAACTCCTCCGCTATATGGGCTTTAGCTCTTTAAGGCTCTTCGGCCGAGAGTCTTTCACTTCCTCAGTGTCAGAAGGCCGCCCCAACTACGCCCTCTACACGACACCCACATTACCAGCACTCTGCTGCCACCCCAACTACTCACAATGTGCAACCGGTGCGACTCCACACACTGCGCAGCCACCTGCACCTCCACTACCTACACTCCGCGGCGACAGGCATCTGATTTGTTGACACTATCATTTTCACCCAGACTTACCCCGCTCCTGGTTGGAAACGCATAATGTTGTAAGGAGATATGGAGGAGATCCCTTGAGCCTGTTTTCCCCCTGTTCTCTGAACGGACCAGTCTCTCACCATCTCTCTTTCCCTCTAGTCTATGGACCGTCAGATATTGAGTAAAGGGAATATTCTGTACGGCTTTCGCTCTGTGGATCCAAGATCTCTCTCTACTCTCCACTCGACTCCGCTACCAGCCACCAGCATGACTTACACACTTCATCGGTTTCTCTCTCTACTCTGCCACCGCTGCCATCCAGAGGGAGGTACAGGACAGTCCGACAGGCTTACTGTGTGGAGGAAGGACAGCAGCACCTCCACTACCAGGATCAAGAATAGCTTTTATCTGACTGCTGTTTTTAACACTTTAGCATTTATTACTGTAGTTTTATTATAATCTTACCCCTCTGCACTTTTAATTGTTGTTATATTTATGATATTTATTTATATTATATTTGTGACTGTTTTACTGTTTACCTGTATGTGCTACTATATGAGCGAGATCTCCAACGAATAATTCCAATGTATGAATTACTGTTAATACTTGTAAATGGCAAATATCGTACTTGATACAATTTGAATAAACCACTTGAATAAACTTAAAATAACTGTCAGATAATTTATGTACCACAGGAATATAATGGTAAAATGTATAAAATGATAGTGTAGGCAGCGATATTATGATTTATGAGAAAAGGACACTGAGGACATGGTTGATATGGGTAATGGTAGAAGGATTAGTCTGCTGGTTTGACGCTGAAAATGGTTTGATTTCAACTGGCAGTTGTAGTGTTGCCGGACGGGAGAATAACGTCTGAGCTGTGTGAGGAGACGACAGTCAGCGGCAGGTGAAGCCGCTGAGCAGCTCTGCTATCTGGGGTGTAGCTCGTTTTGGCTCGACGGACGAGCGTCTTTCACTTCCTTGTTTGATCCGTCCAGAAGGTTCTGCTCTTGTCGTGGCATAGATGATCAAAGCTGCTATCGGCTGGTTAGGCAGCATTCCATGTGATGCGGAGGCTGTGGTATCTTCAGTCTTTATTCTGTTATGAAACGGACTGTCATCTGCATTCTCAGTGTCTCGGTTAGTAGACACAAAGTTATCTAACCAGGACCAAGCATACCAAGCGAAACGTAGCCTACACATGCCAAGCACCGCTGAATCTCTACCACTGAATATCTACCAGACCAAGCTATTACTATACTACTTTACCAGTTACATTTACACGTCCAATAACAGGGTTAATTAACTACATTCGTTTACATTATATTTGTGAAACGTATTAGTGTCTAATGTAACGTTCTTATTAAAAAATATTGCATACAGAACTCTGGAACAAAAACAGCAGCAGTATAAACCTCGGTAAGGGGAGGAGCAGTCCATACTCGGGAAACGTTAAGGAGGAGGAGTCTAGAGGCGAAAGAAGCCTATTTAGGTGACGTGCTGGCTAGCGGAGTATAACGCTTGAAAAATTAAAGGAGAGCCGCACACTAGGAGCTCAGATGCAATAATTTAAGAGGGAGGAGTCACCATCTTACCCATTTATAAGTAAAATGTTTGCTGAGAAAGGACATTTATAACTAAAATGTTTGCTGAGAAAGGAAGCGACAAGGAAGCTGCCAACACTAACAAAGTAGCCTGATGCCAGATTGAGTGTTTGAGCATTGCCAGAGAGAACAGCCTTGGCCCCCGAACCCCAGTAGGCCACAGGACCAAAACGGCCAACCCAGCCCCTGGTACGACAACAGCAACCCTTGCCCCCCCACCAGCCTCCAACAGACAGGCCCGACTCCTGGACCCCAACAGCCAGCCTGGGCCCCCTGACCCCAACTTCCAGCCCGGCCCCCCCAAACCAAACGTCCAGCTTTATTCACCGCTGTCCAGCATTCTACGATGAACTGTTTTTTGAAGACCTTTTTTATCGCTTTTTCACACAATGTGTTTTTCTACGTTGCTGAATCCTCTGTTCTTTCTACAATTACAGTCGTTTTGAATGAGTCTGTCACACTGCCCTTCTCTGGATCATGTCACGGTGATGTCGAATGGAAGCATCGCCATGAGAGTAAATCAGGTGTTACACACACCACGGCCGCTACACTGCACCAAGGAGATTTCACTCCCGTAGTGGGCTTTGAGAACAGGGTTAAACTCGGGGATGGAGACCTCTATCTCAACATCTCCTCTGTTGTGTTTAATGACAACGGGTGGTTTGAGTGTCACTGCGGTAAGACTCAAGAAGATGTAAAAGTTGTAGTTTTAGTCCCCATTGTTGAAGGTAAACCTGCTTACATTGGATCTAATTTTCAACTCAACTTCTACGGCTTAACAGAAAAACAAACTCCTGACAGTGAGGTACACGTCTGTTGCAGAAAGAATGAACAGACTGTGCTGAATGTCACGGCAGGGAATATAACTTATGGCCCTCGGTTTGAGAACTGGGATTCTTGGTCCAACGATGCTTACAGAAATGGACACATTTCCCTCCCCCTCACTGACCTACACCTTTCTGATCAGGGGACATACATGTGCCTCTTTGGCCCTGACCACCAGAGAGGAAATCCAGAAGCTGTCACTCTCACTGTCACTTCCAAAGAGAAGCACTGCGATGACACAGGAAGGCCAACAGTGGTGGTGGTGGTGTTAGTTGTTTTGGTGATCATCCTAGTTGCTGTTATTTTCTATTTTCTTGGAGGTAGATTGAAAGAAACAATGGCTGATTGGTTTAAAGGGAATTGTTTGAGATCTCAACTCAGTCCCTGTCCAGAAGGGGAACAGGGAGGGGAGCATCTCTCTGTCACTATACGTGAAAGTGAATCAGAGACAGAAGAAGACAGGATTGGGACAAGGACATGTTTTGTCCCCTATGCACCTGCTTGTATCATCAGAGATGAGTTAGAACCTCCCTCTATCCCAGGACTTGTTACCAATGGTACTAATGGACCTCCCTCTAACCCAAGCCGTGTTACCAATGGTACTGATGGACCTCCCTCTACCCCAGGCCTTGTTTCCAAGGCTACTGATGGACCTCCCTCTGCCCCAGACCACGTTACCAATGGTACTGATGGACCTCCCTCTACCCCAGGCCTTGTTACCAAGGTTACTGATGGACCTCCCTCTGCCCCAGACCACGTTACCAATGGTACTGATTGACCTCCCTCAACCCCCGGCCTTGTTACCAATGGTACTGATGGACCTCCCTCTAATGTCTATTTCAGGAGTGTTTACTGTCTTCAATTTGTTTAATAAAATGTAAACTTAAACTTTTGGTAGTTGAATGTGTTTTGTACATTATCAATACATTTTCAACATCAAATGATGGATACATACCTCAAATGTTATTCTACAAGATACAGACAAAACAATTCTGAATCAATCGTTAAACTACATGGTTTAGATTATGTGATGATGGATACTGTACCTCTGTGTGCTATGTAGGTCTACTGTATGTGAGAGAGCTCCAACAAATCATTCCAATGTAGTACTTTTAATAGATACTTGCAAATGGCAAATATACTACTTGAATAAAATGGATTAAACTACTTGAAAAAACGTAGAAAAGCTTCTGATTGAGTTTGGAACCGTCAGATAATTTCTGTACCACAGAAATATAACGATAGTATAATGTATATAATGATATTGTGTATATATGATGGTATTTAAGAAACTTAGGGCTATCTTCTGTATATCCCCCCAACCTTGTCACAACACAACTAATTGGCTCTAACCTTTAAGACGGCACACCTGTTAATTGAAATGCATTCCAGGTGACTACCTCTTGAAGCTGGTTGATGAAATGTAAAAAAGTGTGCAAAGTGTGAAAAGTTGTCATCAAGGCAAAGGTTGGCTACTTTGAAGAATCTCAAATATAATATATATATTTGATTTGTTTAACACTTTTTTGGTTACTACATGATTGTTATTTTCTAGAGTTGATGTCTTCACTTATTAAAAAAATGTAGAAAATAGGAAAAAATAAAGAAGAACCCTTGAATGAGTAGGTGTTCTAAAACTTTTGACTGGTACTGTATATATATATATATATATTATTTTTAAAGTACCTTGGATCTCGGTGTCTTCATGTGCAGCTACGGTCCTGGAGAGTGTGAAGGAGGGCCACTAAAGCAGTTACTTATTCTGTGAATCTTTGATTTTGTATTGATGGTGAATATTCACAGCTGCTAGTTTGTGGTCGGATCTGACTCTCTATGTCCCTTTGTAATGCTCCCCATCTAAAAGGCTATGCACCCTTATGGTGGAAAAAGAGTACCTGTTCCAGCCCATAGGATGTCAAAATAGATACACTAGATGGAGCTAAAGTTTAAAATATAATGCATGTGTCACCAACTAGTGAAGTCAGGAAAACTCATCAACTGTTGGTACTGTAGGGGAGGGCTGGGAGGGGGGGGGGGGGGTCTGTTCTAATTCACTTCCTTTAACAGCTTTCAAACACAGGTTAGAAACAGGACTTCTGGGAAAAATACATTTCTGGAGGATCACAAAAATATTGTAATGACCCGGCTGGGTCATAACTGGAAAAAAGGACGGACTCTAGGTGTGCAGATCAGAACACAGGTTTATTCATAAACTGGGCTATTGTTCCGGCCACAACCCACGCCGCTAAATGCCGAGCGTACACATTGTTACCCCGTCGAGTTAAGAGTCACTATCATAGGAACAGATCAAGGCCCGAACAGAAGAGAGAGAACAATGGGACAGTAATCCCTATTTATGCATTTCCAAATCCCGCGGTATTACCCATCATACCCCCCCAACCTTTCCATCTGTCCTGACATATTTAACCCCTGCTAGTAGCCATGAGAACCATAACACACCCACAAACACAGAACACAATACCGGGTCGTTACATAGCCCCCCCCTTTCTAAACCCTAGCCCCTAGGGTTACACAACAAAATCCTTAAAACGACCCGGAGGTCACATCAGTCTCTTGGGCCTCCCCGTGACTCTCAGCGGTGACCCCCCAGAACGCTCCTCTGCCCCAATGTCATTTCCAGCGCCCTCCGAAGAAGCAGCCCCCTCCCCAGGCTCAGGTTGTGCTTGAGTCTCCTCGTTAGACTGTTCCCGTGGGCTCACATCAGAGCCCTCACTCCCATTCCCTACCGTTTTCCTCCCTCTGTAGGGTGCCAATCGATCCCGGTGGACCACCACCTTCCTGCTCCGTGGGGGAACCTCCACCCGGTACGTCACCTCCCCCACTCTCTCTATCACCAGACACGGCCCCACCCATGCACTGTCCAGCTTTGGGCACCGCCCCTTCTTGCGCGTGGGGTTGTGAAGCCACACACATTCTCCCGCTCCAAAGTGCCTCCCCCTAGTGCGTGAGTCGTAGTGGCGCTTTTGGCGCACCCCTGCGTTTTCGAGTTGCTCTCTTGCGAAGGTGTGAGCCGCTTCTAACCGGTTCTGCAGACGACACACATAGTTCGGGCCAGGCAAAACCCCGTCGTCATTATCAGGAGGGTGGCCAAACGTCAGTTCGGCTGGGGTGCGCAACTCACGACCTAACATTAGTAGTGCTGGGGAGCACGCAGTCGATGCTTGAACAGCCAACCTACATGCCATAAGAATAAACGGTAAGTGGGTGTCCCAATCTCTCTGGTGTTTTGAGGTAACGATGGCCAGCTGCTGTGCTAATGTTCTGTTAAATCTTTCCACCAGCCCATCACTCTGGGGGTGAAGCGGAGTAGTGCGCGTCTTCTCCTTGCCTAACCGTCTACACAACTCTGAGAACACCCGTGACTCGAAGTTTCTTCCCTGGTCGCTGTGAATAGACTGCGGCACCCCAAACCGACTGATTATTCCCCCCACCAACGCATCAGCTACTGTCTCCGCCTCCTGGTCTGGGAGAGCGTAAGCCTCCGGCCACTTGGTGAAGTAGTCCATAGCGGTTAGAATCCACCTGTTACCGCTGTCTGTGGTTGGAAACGGCCCTACTATGTCTACCCCCAGTCTCTCCATGGGCTCCCCAACTGGGAATTGTTGTAGGAGGGCGTGTGACTGACCTAGAGGTCCTTTTTTAGCAGCACACTCGTCGCACTGCCTACAAAAGTCCTCAACATCCCTCCTGTGCCTGGCCCAATAGAATCCTTTACGCATGCGCTTTAACGTTTTGGAGACCCCAAAATGCCCTGCGCCTACTCCCCCATGAAGCTGCTGTAACACGCTCCCCTGCAGCCTTTTGGGCACCACTACCTGCCACGTAATTTCTCCAGTCGCTGGCTTTTTCCACCCCCTCCGGAGCACTCCCTCAGCCACTCTAAGGACTGTGAATTTAGCCCACAGTCCTTTGGTGACTGGTGATAGAGGGGCTACTTCTCCCACGGCGGTCGTCTTCTCTCTTCCACCCACCGCAGCACAGGACGCAGCTCTGCGTCCTCCTCCTGGCGACGCCTCCACTCCCCAACGTCCACAGCCTCAAGCTCCCGGCACTCTGTCACACTCAGCTGACTCACCGTGGCGGTGACTCCCTCCTCCCTGCACAGTTCTCTCTCTCGCTCCACCCGTTTGGCGCAGTACCCACAGCCATCCTCAGCACACGGGCGGCGGGACAAGGCGTCTGCATTGCTGTGGCGAAGGCCGGCTCTGTGCTCCACCTGGAAGTCGTAGGGTTGCAGCTCCTCCAGCCAGCGGGCAATCTGACCCTCTGGCTCCTTGAAGGAGAGAAGCCACTGTAGGGCGGAGTGATCCGTCCGGACCACAAACGGCAGGCCCCCCAGGTAGTACTTGAAATGGCGTACTGCTGCTACGACAGCCAAAAGCTCTCTCCTTGTCACGCAGTAGCGTTTTTCAGCCTTATCAAAAGTTCTGCTGTAATAAGCTACTACGTGTTCCCCATCAGGGCCACGCTGAGCCAGCACAGCCCCCAAACCCTCATTGCTTGCGTCGGTGTCCAGGATGAACGGACGGTTCGGGTCTGGTGAGGCCAGGACAGGGGCCTCCATCAGGGCACGTTTGAGGGCCTCACACGCCCGCTGGTGCTCTTCGGTCCACTGAAAAACAGTGTCCTCCTTGAGAAGGTGGTTCAAAGGAGCCGCTACCCCCGCAAACCCCTTCACAAACCTACGATAGTAGGATGCCAGCCCCAGGAAGCTCTTAACCTCTTTTTTCCCCCCCTGGAACTGGCCACCCCCTCACAGCCTCTACTTTGTCTGGCATCGTGCTGATGCCCTCACCACCCAGCTGATGCCCCAGGAACGCCACCTCCCTTTGCATGAAATGGCACTTTCCCGGATGTAATTTTAGCCCCGCCCCCGAGATCCTCTCCAACACTCGCCTAATTGCCCCCAGTGCCCCCTCAAACGATGTGCCGTGCACCAATATGTCGTCTAGGTACACAACACACTCGTCTCTCGGAACCCCCGCCAGCACTCTGTCCATGAGCCTCTCAAAGGTGGCAGGAGCATTACAGACCCCGAAGCACAGCACCTTGAACTGCCAATGGCCCCTATCCGTGGAGAAGGCCGTTTTTTCACGTGCCCCTGGCGAGAGGGGCACCTGCCAGTAGCCACTGCGCAGATCAAGGGAGGAGAACCACGAGGACCCTCTCACGTGGTCTAGCGACTCATCAATCCTCGGTAGGGGATAAGAGTCTTTAGTGGTGACAGAATTTAGGCCCCTGTAGTCAACACAAAACCTGAGTTTACCCCCTTTCTTAGGCACCATGACGACCGGCGAGGACCATGGGCTATCTGATGGCTCAATGAAATCAGCCCGCAACATGTCCACAATAGCTGTGTCTGCTGCTTCCCTCCTGGCAAGGGGAATACGACGGGGCCAAATTTTAATGGGTCGGGCGTCCCCAGTGTCTATTTCGTGCTGGACTAGGTGCGTTTGTCCTACCTCATCTTCCCCCCAAGCGAAGCTATCTTTAAAGTCCAACAGCAGCTGCTTTAACTGTCTCTGTTGTCCCTCATCCAGACCCTGCCAGTTCTTCAGCCACACAGCCTCGACGGCGTCGATAGCTTCCTCCTTCCCCCCGTCGGGCTGATGGGGTGAAGGAGCCAGTGTGTTTTGGGCTACTGGGCTGCCTGTGCTTGCACCATGATGGGGAGTGAAGGCCGTCGCCGCCGGAGACAGCTGCTGGGATGGCACAACGACCAAGGGAGCAGCCGGGATGACCGGTGGAGTCTCTGCAAGCTTGGAGGAAGACGGAGGGACAGCCCTGCCCCCTGCTGGCCCTCCCGAAGGCGACATTCCCACTGTGGGCCCCCCCGACAGCCTCAAAGTGCCCGACGCTAAGTCCAACTGAGCCCCACAGTTTTTCAAAAAGTCCATTCCCAGTATACAGGGGTCCTGCACCGCTGCTACCCACACCGGACACCCCACAGTTCTCCCCCCCACAGTCACAGATAGCTGACACTTCCCTAACATGGGGGCTAGCTCCCCCGTGACAGTCCGTAGCTGGACAAGGGTCGGCTCCACCCGCACCCCAACAGGTAGTATGTCTGGTCTCACCAGGGTTACTGTAGAGCCCGTGTCGACCAGGGCCAAACATTCCACCCCCTCTACCTTGACGATGACATTGCAGAAGTCCCCAACGGTGGTACGTCCCACCACAACTACAGGACTAGGAAACCCGGCGGCAGCTACACCATGGGGGAGCAGGTCCCCACCCTCTTGTCTGCGCTGCTGGGTACCTTCTTTGCTTACAGTGGGTTCGGGGGCGGGGGGGGTGGGCCCGCGCTGCCCCCTGCGCGCGAACCCGCTGTCGTTTCCCTGGTGACGGGGGAATCTGTCACACTCTCGCTGAATGTGGCCAGGCTGGCCACAACCCCAGCAGACAATAGGAGTTGAGTTGACACTGCGACGTTGCCTGGAGCCCCTCTCCATGACAAGCGAAGCAGTCTTGACTAGCCCGCCCAGCTCATCAACCCACTCCGGTTTTGTGACCCCTGGCACCCCAGCCACCGCTGCTCTCACCTCTGGTTGACTGGCGACTTCCACTCTCACTCCCTCGCCCCAGATCAGCTCCCTCTTCCTGGCTATCTCCACTGCAGCCCGCAGAGATGGTGGGTCCGCCATCTGAACATGTTTACCCAGATCGGTGGAAGAGAGCGCTCTAATAAAACTGTCCCGTGCCAGCTCGTCCTGCACCCCAATCGGCATAGTTGCATAAGCCCGCCTGGTCAGGCTCAGAATACCACTTGCCAACGCCTTTAATGATTCCCCCTGAAGTCTCTTTTTGTTACTCAGTTCAATCCGCAGCATGTTGGGCTGCGCGTCGCTGCCGAAACGGCCCCCCAATGCCTCCACTAGCGCACCATAGTCGTCCCTTTCGTCCGGGGCTAGCGTTAGCAGGCATTCCGACGCCTCCTCTGCCAGGCTCAGGGCAAGCTGTAACGCTTTCGTCTCGTCAGACCACCTCCCGGCTCTAGCCAACAACTCAAATTGAGTGAAAAAAACTTCCCATTTACCTTGTCCATTGAACTTTGGTAGTTTAGCCGCTACCGTGGCTAATGGCAATAGGTCGCCGCCATCTCTGTTTACATTAGCAGGCCCAGACATTTCCGCACCCGGTGACGTCGATATCCCCGTCGCCGTGACGTCTGCTCTCGAGCGGTGTGAAGGAAAACCCGCCAGTTCTGCCATCTTGCTGACTGACAATTTAACTCCCGCCATGTGACTCTCCAGCCTTCCTACGGCAGTCACCGCCTGACCCTCCCGACCGGGTACCCCCGAGCCCACAACGGACACTTTGTCCGACTCTTCCTTAATTTTCCGCCTCGCCCCAAGCATCATGACCGTAGATGCGAGTCACGCTAACGCCAACCCGGCCTATACTGAACAGCTAACTCGCCTAGTCTCTATCCCGTAGTTCGAAAGCACTTCTGACACCAATGTAATGACCCGGCTGGGTCATAACTGGAAAAAAGGACGGACTCTAGGTGTGCAGATCAGAACACAGGTTTATTCATAAACTGGGCTATTGTTCCGGCCACAACCCACGCCGCTAAATGCCGAGCATACACATTGTTACCCCGTCGGGTTAAGAGTCACTATCATAGGAACAGATCAAGGCCCGAACAGAAGAGAGAGAACAATGGGACAGTAATCCCTATTTATGCATTTCCAAATCCCGCGGTATTACCCATCATACCCCCCCAACCTTTCCATCTGTCCTGACATATTTAACCCCTGCTAGTAGCCATGAGAACCATAACACACCCACAAACACAGAACACAATACTGGGTCGTTACAATATGTTTGCTTCCTAAACCAATAGGGGCTGCAGGGTAGCGTAGTGGTTAGAGTGTCAGACTAATAACCGAAAGGTTGCAAAATCGAATCCCCGAGTTGACAAGATAAAAATCTGTCGTTCTGAACAAGGCGGTTAACCCACTGTTCCTAGGCCGTCATTGAAAATAAGAATTTGTTCTTAACTGACTTGCCTCGTTAAATAAAGGTTTTAAAAAAATAAACTATGTGCCAGTGTTTGGTACAAGTTCACTTTGTTGGCCTAGCTGTTTACCTCACATCTGAAGGATGGTTTAGAAACTTGGGAACCAAGCTGGTTACCAGTGTAGCCTGTTATCACCTGGACTGTATTTTCAAACCAAGGAAAAAACCTCCAGGCTTCCGTCATAGATGTCAATTTACAGAAAATTAAAATAAATAATTACAGGGGTCAGTTTGGAAAAAAGTATCCCGTCTGAAACGTCCTCTGGAATAACGGACATTCTGGGGTAATAAATACATAACCAACGTCTTCTATTAATACATGGCTTCATAATGAGAGCACAAACTGTTCTGGGATCAGGCTAGTGTAGAGTTATCCTGGGTGTCAGTCTGTTTCTGATCTCTTACCAACTCCTTAATGGTACTGTGATGTCACGTCTTCATAATGAGAGCACAAACTGTTCTGGGATCAGGCTATTGTAGAGCTGCATGGGAATGTAATGTATATGAAAGGGATGTGTCATGTTTCCCTCTTCCATCAACAAGTCAAGTACAATATGAACTAAAGGAAAAGGGAAAGAGGGATACCTAGTCAGTTGTAGTTGTGTAGAGTTATCCTGTATATGAATATGAACTAAAGGGAAAAGGGAAAGGGGGAGACCTAGTCAGATGTAGTTGTGTAGAGTTATCCTGTATATGAATATGAACTAAAGGGAAAAGGGAAAGGGGGAGACCTAGTCAGTTGTAGTTGTGTAGAGTTATCCTGTATATGAATATGAACTAAAGGGAAAAGGGAAAGGGGGAGACCTAGTCAGTTGTAGTTGTGTAGAGTTATCCTGTATATGAATATGAACTAAAGGGAAAAGGGAAAGGGGGAGACCTAGTCAGTTGTAGTTGTGTAGAGTTATCCTGTATATGAATATGAACTAAAGGGAAAAGGGAAAGGGGGAGACCTAGTCAGTTGTAGTTGTGTAGAGTTATCCTGTATATGAATATGAACTAAAGGGAAAAGGGAAAGGGGGAGACCTAGTCAGTTGTCCAACTGAATGTATTGAAATGTGTCTTCCACATTTAACCCTCTGAATCAGAGAGGTGCGGGGGTCTGCCTTAATCTACATCCACGTCTTCACTACATAGTAGCACCATGATTGTGTGCATTTGAACAAAAGATAAATAAATGTTTGCTGTATTTTATTTACACATTCTTTCTGTGTAGTTGCCATCATGCAGCTTAGCTGCATTTAAAACATTGTTATGAATAGTGAGGCTACAATAGATACAAAATATAGAAACCACATTCTACAAAGATTATTTCTAATATGATGTTATGTTCTTTTGCTTTGTCAATCATTGCATCCATCATGGTGGACCTACATAGCACACAGAGGTATACAGTATCCACCATCACATATTGTAAACCATGTAGTTTAACCATTGATTCAGATGTTTTGTGTCTGGATATTGTAGAATAACATTTGAGGTATGTATCCATCATTTAATGTTAAAAATGTATTGATAATGTACAAAACACATTCAACTACCAAAAGTTTAAGTTGAACATTTTATTAAACAAATTGGAGACAGTAAACACTAATGAAATAGACATTAGAGGGAGGTCCATCAGTAGCCTTGGTAA
This sequence comes from Salvelinus alpinus, assembly GCF_045679555.1. Taxonomy (NCBI): domain Eukaryota; kingdom Metazoa; phylum Chordata; class Actinopteri; order Salmoniformes; family Salmonidae; genus Salvelinus; species Salvelinus alpinus. The sequence continues at coordinate 25,458,864 of NC_092116.1, forward strand.
CATGGCCTGGGGTAGAGGGAGGTCCTTTGTACCATTGGTAACAAGGCCTGGGGTAGAGGGAGGTCCATTAGTACCATTGGTAACAAGGCCTGGCGTAGAGGGAGGTCAATCAGTACCATTGGTAACAAGGCCTGGGGTAGAGGGAGGTCCATCAGTACCATTGGTAACAAGGCCTGGAGTAGTGGGAGGTCCATCAGTACCATTGGTAACAAGGCCTGGGGTAGAGGGAGGTCCATCAGTAGTCTTGGTAACAAGGCCTGGGGTAGAGGGAGGTTCTAACTGATCTCTGATGATACAAGCAGGTGCATAGGGGACAAAACATGTCCTTGTCCCAATCCTGTCTTCTTCTGTCTCTGATTCACTTTCACTTATAGTTACAGAGAGATGCTCCCCTCCCTGTTCCCCTTCTGGACAGGGACTGAATTGAGATCTTGAACACCTCTCTTTAAACCAAGCAGGCCTTCTTTCTTTCAATCTACCTCCAAGAAAATAGAAAACAGCAACTAGGATGATCACCAAAACAACCACCACAACCACCACCAACACCAACACCCATGTTGGCATTCCTGTGTCGTCCTCGTTCTTCTCTCCGAGAGTGACAGTGAGAGAGACAGCTCCTGGATTTCCTCTCTGGTGGTCAGGGCCGAAGAAGCACCAGTATGTCCCCTGATCAGAATGGCGTAGGTTGGTGATTAATAAGTAAATATTTCCCTTTCGGAAACCATCCATGGACACAAATACCCTGTCCTTAAACCCAGGGTCATAGGTTATATTCCCTGCCCTGATGGTAGACACATTCTGTCCATATTTCATCCATTGGATATATATCTCACTGTCCTTTGTCAATTTTGTAGTTAAGCCATGGCAGACAAGTGTGACATTTCCTCCAACATGGGCAGATATTTCAGTGGGGACTAAGACTTCTAGTTCTACATCGTGTAAATCCTTGTTGTTGCAGACACACTCATACCACCCCATGTCATTGTACTCAGCTGGGGAGATGGTGAGAGAGAAGTTTCCTTTCTGGAGATCAACGCTGTTCTCATAACCCTCTCCTGGGATTAAATTATTTCCGTCAAATGTAGCAACCGTCTTATTACAGAAGCTCCCTTCAGGATCCTGACAATGCTTCCACTCGTAGACACGACCATGGCATGATCCAGGGAAGGGAAGTTTGATCCTCTCATTCAACATCACTGCTAAATGTATAGGATCAGACAAGGAGTATTGTGCAACAAGTGCAAACAGGAAAAAGGTGATGACTCGTCCCGCCTTCATAATCGACGCAGTTCTCTCTGGCAGTGCTCACGCCCTCAAATCGGCTTCAGGAAACTTTGTTGTTGCTTGCCGTTTTTCAGCTGTTACTCACACTTTTATGCAGACAGAAATCTCACTTTAGGGAAGATCTTCGGGATGATGGTGACTCAACTCCCTTATCCGAAAATGGACTGCTCCTTACCTTACCAAGGTTAATACTGCTGCTGGTTTTGATCAAGAGTTCTGTACTCAATATTTTTTATTTTCTTATGTAACAGTATAACTTTACGTCGTCCCCTCGCCCATACCCGGGCGCGAACCAGGGACCCTCTGCACACATCGACAACAGTCACCCACGAAGCATCGTTACCCATCGCTCCACAAAAGCCACGGCCCTTGCAGAGCAAGGGGCAACCCTACTTAAGTCTCAGAGCAAGTGACGTAACTGATTGAAATGCTACTAGCGCGTACCCGCTAACTAGCTAGCCATTTCACATCCGTTACACTCACCCCCCTTTCAACCTCCTCCTTTTCCGCAGCAACCAGTGATCCGGGTCAACAGCATCAATTTAACAGTATAACTTTAAACCGTCCCCTCGCCCCGACACGGGCGCGAACCAGGGACCCTCTGCACACATCGACAACAGTCACCCACGAAGCATCGTTACCCATCGCTCCACAAAAGCCACGGCCAAGGGGCAACCCTACTTAAGTCTCAGAGCAAGTGACGTAACTGATTGAAATGCTACTAGCGCGTACCCGCTAACTAGCTAGCCATTTCACATCCGTTACACTTACATTACACACTAAAACGTTTCACAAATATAACGTACATAATGTAGTTAATTAACTTTGTTTTTTTCGTGGGCCAGAAATTGGAGTTCCGGGATACCTTCATAACACAGCCGAGCTCCTGACCGGAAACACTTTGTTTTTGCTTGGCGGTTTGTAGCTGTTACTCACACTTTTATGCAGACAGAAATCTCACTTTAGGGAAGATCTTCGGGATGATGGTGACTCATCTCCCTTATCCGAAAATGTTCTGCTCCTTACCTTACCAAGGTTTATACTGCTGCTGGTTTTGTTCAAGTTCTGTATGCAATATTTTTTATTTTATTACATACACACTAATACGTTTCACAAATATAACGTAAATAATGTAGTTAATGAACTTTGTTTTTTTCGTGGGCCAGAAATTGGAGTTCCGGGATACCTTCACAGCCCAGCCCAGTTCTCCTGACCGGCAACACTCGAGATTCTAGTCGGAGGCAAGACGCTTTTTCATCGTCAAACCAGCAGACTAATCCAACTACCACAAATAACCATGTCCCTGTGTCCTCTGTTCCCTTTTCCTAAATATCATCATATCATCATATAAACACAATATCATTATATACATTATACTATCGTTATATTTCTGTGGTATATAAATGATCTGACAGTGTCAAACTCAAATTAAAAAAAATCTACATTTATTCAAGGAGTTTATGAAATAAGTTTGTTCAAGTAGTATTTTTCCATTTGCAAGTATTAAAAGTAATACATTGGAATTCTTCATTGGAAGAATGTAGACCTACTGTATGTGAGAGAGCTCCAACGAATCATTCCAATGTAGTACTTTTAATAGGTACTTGCAAATGGAAAATATACTACTTGAGTAAAATGGATTAAACTACTTGAAAAAACGTAGAGAAGCTTCTGATTGAGTTTGGAACTGTCAGATAATTTCTGTACCACAGAAATATAACGATAGTATAATGTATATAATGATATTGTGTATATATGATGGTATTTAAGAAAAGGGAACAGAGGACACAGAGACATCGTTATGGTAGTTGGATTAGTCTGCTGGTTTGACCATGAAAAAGCGACTTAATAACTCCGAGTAGCAGCTGTAGTGGTGTCGGTCAGGAGGAGAACGGCTGGGCTGTGAGCGTATCGGGAGCTCTGCCAGTGAAGCCACCGAACTCCTCCGCTATATGGGCTTTAGCTCTTTAAGGCTCTTCGGCCGAGAGTCTTTCACTTCCTCAGTGTCAGAAGGCTGCCCCAACTACCCGCTCTACACGACACCCACAGAACGAGCACTCCGCTGCAACCCCAACTACTCACAATGTGCAACCGGTGCGACTCCACACACTGCGCAGCCACCTGCACCTCCACTACCTACACTCCGCGGCGACAGGCATCTGATTTGTTGACACTATCATTTTCACCCAGACTTACCCCGCTACTGGTTGGAAACGCATAATGTTGTAAGGGCAGATTGAGGAGAGCCCGTGAGCCTGTTTTCCCCCTGTTCTCTGAACGGACCAGTCTCTCACCATCTCTCTTTCCCTCTAGTCTATGGACCGTCAGATATTGAGTAAAGGGAATATTCTGTACGGCTTTCGCTCTGTGGATCCAAGATCTCTCTCTCCTCTCTACTCGACTCTGCTACCAGCCACCAGCATGACTTACACACTTCATCGGTTTCTCTCTCTCCTCTCTACTCGACTCCGCTACCAGCCACCAGCATGACTTACACACTTCATCGGTTTCTCTCTCTACTCTGCCACGGCTGCCATCCAGAGGGAGGTACAGGACAGTCCGACAGGCTTACTGTGTGGAGGAAGGACAGCAGCACCTCCACTACCAGGTTCAAGAATAGCTTTTATCTGACTGCTGTTTTTAAACCTTTAGCATTTATGACTGTAGTGTTATTATAATCTTACCACTCTGCACTTTCAGTTGTTGTTCATGACTTCTTTACTGTATACCTGTATGTGCTATGTACTATTTGAGAGAGATCTCCGACGAATAAATCCGATGTATGTATTACTGTTAATACTCGCAAATGGGAAATATACTACTTGAATAACATTGAATTAACTACGAGAACAAGCTTAAAATAACTGTCAGATAATTTATGTACCACAGGAATATAATGGTATAATGTATAAAATGATAGTGTAGGCAGCGATATTGTGATTTATGAGAAAAGGATACTGAGGACACAGGGACATGGTTTATATGGGTAATGGTAGAAGGATTAGTCTGCTGGTTTGACGCTGAAAATGGTTTGATTTCAACTGGCAGTTGTAGTGTTGCTGGACGGGAGAATAACGTCTGGGCTGTGTGAGGAGACGACAGTCAGCGGCAGGTGAAGCCGCTGAGCAGCTCTGCTATCTGCGGTGTAGCTCGTTTTGGCTCGACGGACGAGCGTCTTTCACTTCCTTGTTTGATCCGTCCAGAAGGTTCTGATCGTGTCGTGGCATAGCTGATCAAAGCTGCTATCGGCTGGTTAGGCAGAATTCCATGTGATGCGGTGGCTGTGGTATCTTCAGTCTTTATTCTGTTATGAAACGGACTGTCATCTGCATTCTCAGTGTCTCGGTTAGTAGTCACAAAGTTATCTAACCAGGACCAAGCATACCAAGCGAAACGTAGCCTACACATGCCAAGCTACCGCTGCCTCTCTACCACTGAATATCTACCAGACCAAGCTATTACTATACTACTTTACCAGTTACATTTACACGTCCAATAACAGGGTTAATTAACTACATTCGTTTACCTTATATTTGTGAAACGTATTAGTGTCTAATGTAACGTTCTTATTAAAAAATATTGCATACAGAACTCTGGAACAAAAACAGCAGCAGTCTAATCCTCGGTAAGGGGAGGAGCAGTCCATTCTCGGGAAACGATAAGGAGGAGGAGTCTAGAGGCGAAAGAAGCCTATTTAGGTGACGTGCTGGCTAGCGGAGTATAACGCTTGAAAAATTAAAGGAGAGCCGCACACTAGGAGCTCAGATGCAATAATTTAAGAGGGAGGAGTCACCATCTTACCCATTTATAAGTAAAATGTTTGCTGATAAAAGGACATTTATAACTAAAATGTTTGCTGAGAAAGGAAGCGACAAGGAAGCTGCCAACACTAACAAAGTAGCCTGATGCCAGATTGAGTGTTTGAGCATTGCCAGAGAGAACAGCCTTGGCCCCCGAACCCCAGCAGGCCCTCGAACCAAAACGGCCAACCCAGCCCCTGGTACGACAACAGCAACCCTTGCCCCCCCAGCCACCAACAGACAGCCTGGACTCCTGGACCCCAACAGCCAGCCCAACCCCACTGACCCCAACAGCCCGGCCCCCCAACTTCCAGCCTGGCCCCCCGAACCCAAATGGCCATCCAGTCCCCACCCCGCCCCCATGACCCAAACAGCCACCCCGGCCACCGTACTCCAACATCCAGCCCCCCCCCCCCCCCCCCAGAGTACAACATCCAGCCCCCAGAGTACAACATCCAGCCCCCAGAGTACACCGACCAGCCCGGCCCCCCGAACCACAACTTCCAGCCCGGCCCCCCGAATCACAACTTCCAGCCCGGCCCCCCGAATCACAAGTTCCAGCCCGGCCCCCCGAACCACAACTTCCAGCCCGGCACCCGAACCCAAACGGCCAGCTTTGCTCACCGCTGTCCAGCATTCTACAATGAATTGTTTTTGGAAGACAGTGTTAATCGCTTTTTATGTGTTTTTCTACGTTGCTGAATCCTCTGTTCTTTCTACAATTACAGTCGTTTTGAATGAGTCTGTCACACTCCCCTTCTCTGGATCATGTCACGGTGATGTCGAATGGAAGCATCGCCATGAGAGTAAATCAGGTGTTACACACACCACGGTCGCTACACTGCACCAAGGAGATTTCACACCCGGAGTGGGCTTTGAGAACAAGGTTAACTAAAAAACAAACTCCTGACAGTGAGGTACACGTCTACTGTGAAAAGGATGGACAGACCGAAATGAATGTCATGGCAGGGAATATAACTTATGGTCCTCGGTTTGAGAACTGGGATTCTGGGTCCAACGATGCTTACAGACAGGGACACATTTCTCTCTCTCTCACTGACTTGAGCCGTTCTGATCAGGGGACATACCAGTGCCTCCTCTGCCCTGACAAACAGACGAGAGGAAATCCAGATTCTCTCACTCTCACTGTCACTACTAGAGAAGACTGTTCTGAGGACACAGGAACCCAGTCACCATGGATAAAGATAATTTTAGCATTTGCAGTAGTAGGGTGTGTGACTTTTCTTACAGGCAGAATGTGGCCTCAGTGGTCCAGAATGAATTGTTCAGGATTTATCTTTCGTCGCAGCCCCAGGGGATCACCATAGCCTTCAAAAGAGTGATGAGAGAGTTACCAAGTGTCCTGAGAGGGAGAAAGAAACCAGAGAGGTGAATGGATCCTCTACCATCATAGAGATGGAGGAGTTACACAAGCCTGGTCCCAGACGTGTTTGTGTTTGTGTTTGTGTTTGTGTGTGTGTGTGTGTGTGTGTGTGTGTGTGTGTGTGTGTGTGTGTGTGTGTGTGTGTGTGTGTGTGTGTGTGTGTGTGTGTGTGTGTGTGTGTGTGTGTGTGTGTGTGTGTGTGTGTGTGTGTGTGTGTGTGTGTGTGTGTGTGTGTGTGTGTGTGTGTGTGTGTGTGTAGCCAAGCCATTAGATGTAGGACTAGTTTTTAAGATGATTATGGAATTAAAATTTGAGAGTTTGTTGGGAACAACAGGAATTTTTTTCTCTCACTTTGGTCAGTTAGTCATTATTTCAGTTTCTCCTGCTTTCATCTTCTGTAATTCTTAATACTATCAATGTATAATGTGCCTGTTTGGTTCCTGCTGTATTTGTAATATTATTGATATCTGGAACTGATTACTGGTCATCCTGCAGATGTGAGAAGGATCAAATTAACACGGTGAAGGATTTCATGAAGTTAATGTATTTTCTATTATCACTTTTAAGACTAAGTTTTAAATATCATTTTGCCTTTTAAAATGAACGGTAGTTTATTATGAAATGTATGAATAAAATATTTGTTTCATTTAAACTATTCTAATGATTTTTCTTCCATTCTTTTGTAAAATTTTAAAGTTGTCAAATCCATTTTACATTTTTATTCATTGTACATCCAAGTTTAATTTTGGATTATATACTGAATTGTCAGATCACAAAGGATCATTGGTAATGCAGAATTTTATTCATGATTAATGTTCCACATCAAATGACAGATACAAACCTTCAATGTTGTTCTACAAGATCAGACACAAAACAACAAAACATTTAACTAGGTGGTTTACAATATGTGTGAGGATGGATGTTTGACAAGGTACAACATAGCTAAAAATATTATATATTATTTGAAAAAATCTTAATGAACGAATTTTTTTAACCTTTATTTAACTCACCAAGTCATTTTAGAACAAGTTCTTATTTACAATGAAGACATACACGGGCCAAACCCAGACAACACTGGGCCAATTGTGTACCACCCATGGGACTCCCAATCACGGCCGGTTGTGATACAGCCTGGATTCAAACCAGGTGTCTGTAGTGAGACCTCTAGCGCTGAGATGCAGTGCCTTAGACCGCTGCACCACTCGGAAGCCCAAATGTAGCATTGTAGTCCACAGATTCATAACTAAGCTGCACACTCAGCTGAAAAAAACTGATAAAATGCAGGAAAAAATATATGAATTTGTCTTTTCATTCAAAGGCAACAATAAAGGTGCTACTCTGTCGTTCATTTAGTACTTAACTTGGTGATGGAAAAGGAACATCCAACATGCCTCTTTCACATACATTACATTCCCATGCAGCTCTACACTAGCCTGATCCCAGAACAGTTTGTGCTCTCATTATGAAGACGTGACAGTACCATTAAGGAGTTGGTAAGAGATCAGAAACAGACTGACACCCAGGATAACTAGTTTTCACATTTCTCACATGCAAATACTGTCTGTCTCCTAACATTTGTCCTTCTAGTGCTGTAATAGTTACATTGTGGAACTTGCCTAAAACATGATTTTAGACCATGCTCAAAGAACACAGTTTAAAAATATATTTCACACTTGTAACACACAAATGGTACAAACTGTCTGATGTATTTCATCTTTTATCCACACAACAGTTCTATCCTGATTAGTGTTAGAGAAATTCTCAACTGTATTTTAAATTAAACAAACTTGAGTTATTAAAGTGTGAAAACAGTCCGAGACTAAGGCCCTGATCCAAGCTGAGGCCCTGGGCCCTAAATCAGGGTTGTCAAACTCATTCCATGGAGGACTGAGTGTATGCTGGTTTTTGATATTTCCCTTCACTTTGTGTCCAATTAAGACCTAGACAACCAGGTGAGGGGAGTTTCTAACTAATCAATGACCTTAATTGATTAATCAGGTATAAGAGAGGGGTGAAAACCTGCAGACACTCTGCCCTCCATGAATGAGTTTGACACGTGCCCTATATTCTCAGATGGCAGGGATGTAAGCAGTGATGTATAACCCCTGGCTCATCAGGCCATGCAGATGGAGATGGTAGACTATATGTCTCTCTTGTCATTATATGTTGCCCTAGAAGACTGCTGTTATGATGAAGACATCACGTCTACAGATGTTATCTCATGAGCATTGCATTCTCTCAAGATGCAGACGTAAAAATATATATTTCTCCACTCCTGTTCCCAAGTCCAAACTTTGCCTACATTTCGTGTATAATTTTACTGCAAGAAATGTTTAATCCTGCAGGAGATATTATTAAGGCTATAGTCCTATTTACACGGGACTAGTACTACTAGAAGACGTTGGTTATGTATTTATTACCCCAGAATGTCCGTTATTCCAGAGGACCTTTCAGACGGGATACTTTTTTCCAAACTGACCCCTGTAATTATTTATTTTAATTTTCTGTAAATTGACATCTATGACGGAAGCCTGGAGGTTTTTTCCTAGGTGTGAAAATACAGTCCAGGTGATAACAGGCTACACTGGTAACCAGCTTGGTTCCCAAGTTTCTAAACCATCCTTCAGATGTGAGGTAAACAGCTAGGCCTAGAAAGTGAACTTGTACCAAACACTTTTTAACCTTTAACTAGGCAAGTCTTTATGAAATAATTTTTTTAACCTTTACTTAACTCACCAAGTCAGTTAAGAACAAATTCTTATTTTCAATGACGGCCTAGGAACAGTGGGTTAACCGCCTTGTTCAGAACAACAGATTTTTATCTTGTCAACTCGGGGATTCGATTTTGCAACCTATCGGTTATTAGTCTGACACTCTAACCACTATGCTACCCTGCAGCCCTTATTGGTTTAGTAAGCAAACATATTTTGTGATCCTCCAGAAATGTATTTTTCCCAGAAGTCCTGTTTCTAACCTGTGTTTGAAAGCTTTTAAATGGAGTGAATTATAACATACTTACTTTCCCCTCCCCTCCCCTCCCCCCTCCATTACAAAGAGTTGATGAGAATTCTCGACTTCACTTGTCGGTGACACATGCATTATATTTTAAACTTTAGCTCTATCTAGTGTATCTATTTTGACATCCTATGGGCTGGGCCAGGTACTCTTTTTCCACCATAAGGGTGCATAGCCTTTTAGATGGGGAGCATTACAAAGGGACATAGAGAGTCAGATCCGACCACAAACTAGCAGCTGTGAATATTCACCATCAATACAAAATCAAAGATTCACAGAATAAGTAACTGCTTTAGTGGCCCTCCTTCACACTCTCCAGGACCGTAGCTACACATGAAGACACCGAGATCCGAGGTACTTTAAATATAATATATATATATATATATATATATTCAGTACCAGTCAAAAGTTTTAGAACACCTACTCATTCAAGGGTTCTTCTTTATTTTTTTTACTATTTTCTACATTTTTTAAATAATAGTGAAGACTTCAACTCTAGAAAATAACAATCATGTAGTAACCAAAAAAGTGTTAAACAAATCAAATATATATATATATTATATTTGAGATTCTTCAAAGTAGCCAACCTTTGCCTTGATGACAGCTTTGCACACTTTTTACATTTCATCAACCAGCTTCATGAGGTAGTCACCTGGAATGCATTTCAATTAACAGGTGTGCCGTCTTAAAGGTTAGAGCCAATTAGTTGTGTTGTGACAAGGTTGGGGGGATATACAGAAGATAGCCCTAAGTCCATATTATGGCAAGAACAGCTCAAAAAAGCAAAGAGAAATGACAGTCCATCATTACTTTAAGACACGAAGGTCAGTCAATATTGAACATTTCAAGAACTTTGAAAGTTTCTTAAAGTGCAGTTGCAAAAAGCATCAAGCGTTATGGTGAAATTGGCTCTCATGGACCGCCACAGGAATGGAAAACTCAGAGTTACCTGCAGAGGATAAGTTCATTAGAGTTACCAGCCCCAGAAATTGCAGCCCAAAAAAATGCTTCACAGAGTTAAAGTAACAGATACATCTCAACATCAACTGTTTAGAGGAGACTGAATCAGGGCTTCATGGTTGAATTGCTGCAAAGAAACCACTACTAAAGGATACCAATATAAAGGAGAGACTTGCTTGGGCCAAGAAACATGAGCAATTGGCATTAGACCAGTGGAAATGTGTCATTTGGTCTGGAGTTGAAAATGGAGAATTTTTGGTTCCAACAGCTGTGTCTGTGTATTTCCCACCCTAAAGCATGGAGGTGTTATGGTGTGGGGGTGCTTTGCTGGTGACACTGTCTGTGATTTATTCAATGTAGAAAATAGTAAAAATAAAGAAAAACCCTTGAATTAGTAGGTGTTCTAAAATGTTTGACCGGTAGTGTATACAGTTGAAGTCGGAAGTTTACATAAACCTTCGACAAATACATTTAAACTCAGTTTTTCACAATTCCTGACATTTAATCCTAGTAAAAATGCCCTATCTTAGGTCAGTTAGGATCACCACCATATTTTAAGAATGTGAAATGTCAGAATTATAGTAGAGAGAATGATTTATTTCAGCTTTTATTTCTTTCATCACACTCAATTACTATTTGGTAGCATTGCCTTTAAATTGTTTAACTTGGGTCAAATGTTTCGTGTAGCCTTCCACAAGCTTCCCACAATAAGTTGGGTGAATTTTGGCCCATTCCTCCTGACAGAGCTGGTGTAACTGAGTCAGGTTTGTAGGCCTCCTTGCTCGCGCATGCTTTTTCCGTTCTGCCCACAAATTTTCTATAGGATGAGGTCAGGGCTTTGTGGATGGCCACTCCAATACCTTGACTTTGTTGTCCTTAAGCCATTTTGCACAACTTTGTAAGTATGCTTGGGGTCATTGTCCATTTGGAAGACCCATTTGCAACCAAGCTTTAACTACCTGACTGATGTTGATATTTAACTTCCTGACTGATGTTGATATTTAACTACCTGACTGATGTTGATATTTAACTTCCTGACTGATGTTGAAATGTTGATATAAAAAGATGACATTGTTTGATGTGCCAATAAATCAGCAAAATCTACTTTTTCAAATTGCCAGTGTCTTGTAGCTAAAATTGGGATCATGTAACTGTGCTAATGAACATACAAACAAATTGTAACCGAGAGCATTGCACATGCATATCTTCTGGCTCAAGTTGAGCGCACACTTTTTCCAGTGGATGACGCATTTGTACAGCTGGTTGTTGCACATTGCGGTAAAGCGCTTCTGCCTGTGGGGGTGAAGTGCTCACTTTGTCCACTGGGTGGAGTCCTCTACTTCTACTGGTACTGCTCCTGGTCTCCCTGCAGGGATGTAGATAGATGCCACTTCACATCCAGGGTTGTTCTGTGATTCTGGTCTTCCTGGTATAGTGCTCACTGGGTTGTCAACTTCTGGGAAAAAGACCTGTTAGGAGATGAGAAATCATAACAACATGTAAATTATCATTCATGCAAATGATCAATACATTTCTTTAAACAAAATAAATAATTGACTGAGATGGTACCTGCAGTAGCTGTTCTTCTTCAGGGGGTGGCCGGGTTTTGGCAGATAGGATCCATCCTACAACAACTAACACACCAACGAGGAAGAACACCCCAATAACACTGCCCACAGTGGTGCCAACTGGTGAGACTGAAAGTTGTTCATTCCTTCTCACCAAATGCTGATAGGTGTCACACACACACACACACACACACACACACACACACACACACACACACACACACACACACACACACACACACACACACACACACACACACACACACACACACACACACACACACACACACACACACACACACACACACACACAACCTTTCAGTGACTAGTCCAACGCTCAAACCACTAGGCTAACTGCCGCCCCAAAGATCCAGTTCAATCCCTTAAAAACTAAATATGATATAGGTTGTCTGCAGAAATGAGTAGAAACCACATAATATTCATTTTAGAAGTGTGAGAGATACAGTCTGGCATTGTTCCCTGATCTCTGTCAAAGTTGAGTGACTCAAAACAAAAGCAAATAATGGAATATAGCGTTACTCATCTCACAACTTCCTCAATTGTGTTTTTCTTTTATGCGTTAGCTCATATTTTATGACTGACTGGCATAAAAACAATTTTTAATAACAATGCCAGACTATAACTAGGTTAACAGTATTTTTTTGCACAGATCTTGGCTATTTTGCACCACAACAATGTTGCATATGTTCTCATTAGTAAGTAACCTTGGCTTCTGCGAGCTGAGATGGTTCATAGGAGCAGGAGCCTATCTCCTGTTTCTACAGCTTGCTGTACAAGTACACCCCTGGACAGGACACTAGTCTATCTCCTGTTTCTACAGCTTGCTGTACAAGTACACCCCTGGACAGGACACTAGTCTATCTCCTGTTTCTACAGCTTGCTGTACAAGTACACCCCCTGGACAGGACACTAGTCTATCTCCTGTTTCTACAGCTTGCTGTGCAAGTACACCCCTGGACAGGACACTAGTCTATCTCCTGTTTCTACAGCTTGCTGTACAAGTACACCCCCTGGACAGGACACTAGTCTATCTCATGTTTCTACAGCTTGCTGTACAAGTACACCCCTGGACAGGACACTAGTCTATCTCCTGTTTCTACAGCTTGCTGTACAAGTACACCCCCTGGACAGGACACTAGTCTATCTCCCGTTTCTACAGCTTGCTGTACAAGTACACCCCCACTAGTCTATCTCCTGTTAACGACGGCGCCAAAGAACATGGCTGACAGTTTACATTCTCCCAACCAATTGTGCTAATATGTAAAAAAAAAAAAAAAAAAAAAGTTTTTTGTAACTTATTTTTGAACTTATTGTGTACATAATGTTGCTGCAACTGTATCTTATGACCGAAAATAACTTCTGGACATCAGAAAAGCGATTACTCACCGAGGACTGAAATAAACTTTTTCCTTTAACGAGTCCGACGAGAAGGATATCCTGCTTTCACTGGAACAGGCCCAGATCCACGCCTTTTGCGTGAAGAAAAGACGCCGGAAAAGAGGACACAGATCGGGCATCCTTCTGAGAATCCGGAGGCGAATGAGTAAACTCCCACTGCCTTCCATTCTTCTGGCTAACGTGCAATCATTGGAAAATAAAATTGATCACCTACAATTAAGATTGTCCTACCAACGGGACATTAAAAACTGTAACATCTTATGTTTCATCGGGACATGGCTGAACGAAGATATGGACAATATAGAGCTAGCGGGATTTTCCATGCACCGGCAGAACAGAGACGCTACCTCTGGAAAGACGAGGGAGGGATAATTTAATAGGGTACATTTCAGAAAATGTTACATAAACATAAAAATACTGATGATGTAGGTTATGGTGTAATGGTTGTGTGTGGGTGTGTCTTTTTGGGTGTGTCTTTTTGTAAATAACAGCTGGTGTGCAATGTCTAATATTAACGAAGTCTCGAGGTATTGCTCGCCTGAAGTGCAGTACCTTATGATAAGCTGTAGACCACATTATCTACCAAGAGAGTTCTCATCTGTATTATTCGTAGCTGTCTATTTACCACCACAAAACGAAGCGGGCACTAAGACCGCTCTCAACCAACTCTATAAGGCCAAAAGCAAAGAAGAAAATTCTCACCCAGAAGCGGTGCTCCTAGTGGCCGGGGACTTTAATGCAGGCAAACTTAAATCAGTTTTACCAAATTTTTACAAGCATGTCACATGTGCAACCAGGGGGGGAAAAATCCTAGATCACCTTTACTCCACACACAGAGATGCATACAAAGCTCTCCCCCGCCCTCCATTTGGCTAATCTGACCATAATTCTATCCTCCTGATTCCTGCTTACAAGCAAAAACTAAAGCAGGAAGTACCAGTGACTCGCTCAATACGGAAGTGGTCAGATGACGCAGATGCTACACTACAGGACTGTTTTGCTAGCACAGACTGGAATATGTTCCGGGATTCATCCCATGGCATTGAGGAATTCACTACATCAGTCATCGGCTTCATCAAAAAGTGCATCAATGACGTCGTCCCCACAGTGACTGTACGTACATATCCCAACCAGAAGCCATGGATTACAGGCAACATCTGCATCGAGCTAAAGGCTAGAGCTGCCGGTTTCAAGGAGCAGGAGACTAATCCGGACGCTTAAAAGAAATCCCGCTCAGACGAACCATCAAACAAGCAAAGTATCAATACAGGATTAAGATTGAATCATACTACACCGGCTCTGACGCTCATCGGATGTGGCAGGGCTTGAAAACTATTACGGACTACAAAGGGAAACCCAGACGCGAGCTGCCCAGATGAGCTAAATACCTTTTATGCTCGCTTCGAGGCAAGCAATGCTGAAGCATGCACGAGAGCACCAGCTGTTCTGGATGACTGTGTGATAACGCTCTCGGTAGCCGATGTGAACAAAACCTTTAACTTCTTATGGGCAGGTGGGACGGTAGCATCCCACCTGGCCAACATCTGGTGAAATTGCAGAGCGTGAAATTCAAACTACAGAATTATAAATATTTAACTTTCATAAAATCACAAGTGTAATACATCAAAATAAAGCTTAACTTCACTTGGGTAGGGGTCACTATTTTCACCTCCGGATGAAAAGCGTGCCCAAAGTAAACTGCCTGCTACTCAGGCCCAGAAGCTAGGATATGCATATAATTTGTAGATTTGGATATAAAACACTCTACAGTTTCCAAAACTGTTACAATAATGTCTGTGAGTATAACAGAACTGATTTAGCAGGCAAATTATAAGGGAGGAGGTCAGAGACCTGGCAGTGTGGTGCCAGGACAACAACTTCTCCGTCAACGTGTGCAAGAGAAAGGAACTGATCGTGAACTACAGAAAAAAGACGGCCAAACCCACATTCACATCGACAGGGTTGTAGCGGAGCGGGTCAAGTTCCTTGGTGTCCACATCACCAACAAACTATCATGGTCCAAACACACCAACACAGCTGTGAAGAGGGCCCGACAACACCTTTTGCCCCTCAGCTGCACCATCGAGAGCATCCTGACCGGTTGCATCACCGCCTGGTATGGCACACTGCTCGGCATCCGACCGTAAGGTGCTACTGCTGCGTACGGCCCAGTACATCACTGGGGCCAAGCTACCTACCATTCAGGACCTGTATACTAGGCGGTGTCAGAGGATGGCTCAAAAAATTGTCAAAGTCTCCAGTCACCCAAGTCATAGACTGTTCTCTCTGCTATTGCATGGCAAGCGGTACCGTAGCGCAAAGTCTAGGTCCACCTACATGGACAAATTACCTTGACTAACCTGTACCCCCGCACATTGACTCGGTATGGGTACCCCCTGTATATATGACTCTGGACACAGTGTATCATGGTGCTTTAAGACGTATTACAAACGATAGATCACTCCCCCATCACTGTGATCTGCATGCTATGGTGCAATGGACCTCTCCCTCCACCAGGAGGCTAAAGCACTGGTACACTTTTGTGTCTAAAGCATTGATGGCACAACTCCCTTTGCATCTCTGTTCTTCATTGACCAGATCAGTCACTCAATACAGTCTTTGTTCACAGTTGCTGCTGTCCTTGTCTATTCTTAAGGCTAGAACTGAGATGGGGAAACAATCTTTTTCCCATAATGCCCCTTCATGCTGGAACATGCTTCAACAGATTTTAAAGTTAGGGGAGTTGGTGTCCTTGCCTGTTTTGAAGACTCTGATCGACAACACTATTTGTGATAACTGCAGTTGTTTCAAATGTTCAATTGTAACTTGTGTGTATTCTGTATTTTTCTGTAATATTTTATGGACACGCTGCTATTTCCCTGTTTTGCCTTCTTGCCAGGTCGCGCTCGCAAAAGAGGTTTTCAACCTCAATGGGTTTTACCTGGTTAAATAAAGGTTCAATTAAAAAATAAATATATAGCCTCGTTATTGTTCAATTATTATTTTACTTTCTATTTTTTACTTTAGTGTATTTAGTAAATATTTTCTATTGTTTTAATTGTATTGTTTGTTAGGGGCTTGTAAGCAAGTATTTCACGGTAAGGTATGCACATGTTGTATTTGGCACATGTGACAAATACAATTTAGTTTTATTTGATAGGAAAAATGCATTGTCTTACGTACCTAGACAGGGTTAATTGGATATCTTAATTTCATGCTATATAAACCCATTATAAATTACATAAATTACTCCTATAAATGTCATATTCCCAGAAAATAGTTTTTTTTAACCATAAGATATGCCATGTAGCAGATGCTTTTATACAAAGTGACTTAAAGTCATGTGCTCATACATTTTAGGAATGGGTGGTCCCAGGAATCAAACCCACTACCCTGGCGTGACAAGCGGCATGTTTTACCAACTAAGCTACAAAGGACCATGTCCCAAGCATCTCGTGCCCTTCTCCTGACTGGACTATTCCTCAACATAGTCTTCAGGGTTATTAGTTCTGGTGATACTGAAATAGAGGAAATCAAGTCCAAGTTGAAGATAACCAATCAACAAATGTCGTAGTTAAACACAACCAGCAACACCTCTCTCTCTCTCCATGTCACCTTGAGGTTGATGAAGACCGAAAGCTGTCGTTTGCCTTGATAGGTCTCACTCCCTTGACCCTTAGTCGTCACAATGGCTAAAACTGCAGAGAAAAACAGCATGTCAACTAAGCCAGCCAAGTCCCTGAGAGGCCATAGAGAAATTACTGGCATACAAACACTGTCACTGTTTGCTTACTAATCCTATTGGATTAGTAAGCAAACATATTTGTGATCATCCAGAAATGTATTTTTCCCAGTATTCCTGTTTCTAACCTGTGTTTGAAAGCTGTTAAATGGAGTGCATTATAACATACCCCCCCCCCCCCCCTCCCCCCTCCCCTCCTTTGGCAGTGATGGATAACATCGATCATCACCACCATAATTACCAGCTCCATTGAACACAAAGCACATTTTCTGGTGGTGGTGATAAAAAACAAGTAAATAACTCCTTTCCGTGGTTTATAGAGCCCCCACTGACATCCCCACAGGCCAGTTAGTTAGGATATTGTTTATGACAGGTTGACCAAACAAAGAGACTCACATTCATTCATACAACTGAGAGTAACTATTAGTTTTGTTCATGTGAAGGTGCAGCCAATTCAGTTGTCAAAATATTCAACAGATACAACAGTGGAATTGGACATTTGTACAGTACAAAATATAAACGCAACATGTAAAGTGTTGGTCCCATGTTTCATGAGCTGAAATAAAAGATCCCATACATTTTCCATACACACAAAAATATTTATTCTCTTAAATTGTGCACAAATTGTTCTAAATAAATCATTGACAGTGTCACGAGCAAAGAACCCCCACACCATCACACCTCCTCCTCCATGCTTCACGGTGGGAACCACACATGCGGAAATCATCAGTTCACATACTCTGCGTCTCACAAAGACATGGCGGTTGCAACCAAAAATCTCAAATTTGGACTCATCAGACCAAAGGACAGATTTCCACCAGTCTAATGTCCGTTGCTCGTGTTTCTTGGCCCGAGAAAGTCTCTTCTTATTATTGTTGTCCTTTAGTAGTGGTTTCTTTGCAGCAATTCGACCATGAAGGCCTGCTTCTGCAGCAGAGGTAACTCTGGGTCTTCCTTTCCAGTGGCGGTCCTCATGAGAGACAGTTTAATCATAGCGCTTGATGGTTTTTGAGACTGCACTTAAAGTAATTTGCTATTTGCTTATTTGAGTTGTTCTTGCCATAATATGGACTTGGTCTTTTAACAAATAGGGCTATCTTCTTTTTACCACCCCTACCTTGTAACAGCGCAACTGATTGGCTCAAATGCATTAAGAAGGAACGACATTCCACAAATTAACTTTTAACAAGGCACACCTGTTAATTGAAATGCATTCCAGGTGACTACCTCGTGAAGCTGGTTGAGAGAATGCCAAGAGTGTGCAAAGACGTCATCAAGGCAAAGGGTGGCTAGTTTGAAAAATCTGAAATATAAAATATCACTTTTTTGGTTACTATATGATTCCTTATGTGTTATTTCATAGTTTTGACGTCTTCACTGCTATTCTACAATGTAGAAATAATAAAAATAAAGAAAAACTCTTGAATGAGTAGGTGTATCCAAACTTTTGACGGTTACTATATATACACATATATATTAGGAGGGGCTTTATTTTCGGCTGGCGTTAAGGTGGTGCTAGTGTGAAATGCACGTACGTTCGTTGGCAATTTCGACCTGTTAAAGTCAGCGCTCTGCTATTTTCAAACTGTTGCGCAAGGATTGGTAATTTACCGGTCTTATATCAGCTCGTTTGCGTTGAGATGGGAAACGTTAACGGGATCCAAAGTGGTCATTTCAGGCAGTGCTGGTAGGGATATTTAATACCAACCAAAAGCTGGTGTTAATGCTATTATGGCATGAATTTTGACAGCGGAGGCGGGAACCTATCCAGTAATCAAGGCTGTTGATAAAGGGTTTGTTTGTCTCGTGAAACCGACTGGAAATGCATCTTATTCAACACAGCTGTATTAAAAGGTCAAGTTTGAGAGGAGTAAAATAGTGAGTTGACATTTGCTGACCTTTTTATATTGCAGGCAGGCCTACATTATTTTAGCCATGTAGCTCCGGTTTTGGGCGTAAGTAAAAACACTCCATCATGTAGGCTACATGTGTCCAGGCCCATCATGAAACTAGATATGAGAACCTCAGTGAATACTTCGTATTTAGAAGTTATGATCGTGTAACAATATCGTGTTTTCCGTTTCTTATGTTCAAAACACAAGCCTTCCATAGGCTACACTTTACCCTAGGCTGGTTCAACAGCAATGTCTTTTCTATACTGGCGATTTTATGATATCATTACACTTTACATATTTTATTGTTGTTGTTTAAAAAAAACAGATTGCTTGTTATTCATTAATTTAAAAAACGAATTGGAACGATTCACCATCGTGATTCTCCACTCACAACTTGTTGATTCATCAAAACCTATCCCCTTCGCCCATCATTCTTGGTTGTGAAAATAGAAAACTATTTCTGACACAAGCCCTAACCTACAGCTCCACCGGGAGCGCTGAGATGTACCATTGCATTAGGTTTGTTCAAATAGAGCCAGGGGTCTCAACTTGCTGTTAAGAGTTAGAATAGTAGAATAAACAACGTGCAATTTCCAAACTTGGTTGTAAATCAGCAACTTTCCTCCTGTTACATGTCACTCACTGTCTTATCACAGCCACTGCATCAAAGGGAACTCCCCTAATCAACCATTACAGCAGAAAAAAAATCCACCCCACCTACAGTATATTTTATCACAAAATCGGATAGCAATCTCTGCCCAGTCATTGCAAGGGTAACAACTACTATAGATGTAAGGAAAAAATGAGGCAACAACAAATTCAATCCCCTTTAGACAACTTCTTGGACAAAACGTTCTACTGTAATAGTGAAGGTGTAAACTTGGCAGTAGAAAACCTAAACAGTATATTTGACGTCTCAGCTTCCTTATCACATTTTTAAAATGTCAAACAGTAAAACCGAAGAAAATTAACAACAATGAGAAATGGTTTGAAATGGCAAAAACCTAAGAAAGAAATTAACAACGGCGTGCAGTGACACACAGAAGCTCCTCTCTGTCTTACACTGCAGGAAGACAAGGAGTCTTCTAGGGCAGCCTTTTTAAAAGTTTGGGTCGTGGACCTGTTAATGGTGGGTAGCGACGTGCCAGAGTAAATGTATAATTATATAAGGAATTGATTTGGCCAAGTGCAACTGCGGTCTCTGTTCAGTGCGCTCTCTGCTTTGCATCGGTCTCTGCTCAGTTTGGCAGCTGCGCGAGAGGGAGATGCCGGTGTGCTTCGCGGTTTAACAGATGTTTTTTCTGGAGTTTTCTTGAAGATCCCTCGGCGACACACGCTGCAGCGCCTGTAGTTGAACAGCAGATGATGCGCTGTCAGCCACTGACTTGTCATTCCCACTCGCCAAATGGACTCATGCTCGCAACAAGTTCTGACTGAGCTCAATCGTCACGAAAAGCCAATACACCGATTATTTTCTCTTTCATATTAACGTTGAGAATTAACGAGGAGCTCCAACAATGTGTTTTATGCGGGGAAGTGCTCAGTAATGAGTCAATCAAAACGAACAAATTCATATAACGACACGTCCTGACCAAACATCCACAGCATGACGGTAAACCCAGGGAGTTCTTTCAGAGCAGGGCAGAATGCTTCAGGAAACAGTGCTTCGACAGTGGAAAAGTAAGTCAGCTAGCAAGGCATTGTTGTCATTTTATAAAAGGTGATGATAAGCAGAAAAAGGGGAGCACTATGAGTTTATCTTTCAAACAATCCCCTGGCCTTGTACACAGCTAATAGCTAACGTTAGCCAAAGCAAGTTAGCTAGCTACTGATAGTGCAACCTTAAGTAACAGCACAGATGAAGATGAAAAATGATCAGGCCCACTGTACATCTCACTAGAAATTATTGTGGAAAACAAGTCTAGGTTGGAACCGTTGCTGTTAAAATACAAGTCATCATTTCTATTCTGAACTGGAATAAACTGATTGAAGCAAGATACAATAAACTGATAGAAGCAAACTGATTTTGAAGCAAACACACACACAGTTCTGTGTTGCTCATCTACAGCAGGAAGCAGTCTCCTGCCTGACTGAGAAAGCAGTAGATGTTCTGGTCCAGTTTGGCACCACATACCTGTCAGTCAGGGTTCTCAACTCTGGATTACTTAAAAAACAAGTACAGAAACAGTCTAAATGCTGAGCCTGACCTCAGTGTTGTACTGTCAAAAACTGATCCCAGAATAGACATGCTTGTTGAAAACGTCAACCAGCCACACACCTCTCATTATGACTGTGTGTTTTCTGGTCCACATCCGTGTGATTGTTTAAAAAAAATATGTTTATTTAAATTGAACCTTTATTTAACTAGGCAAGTCAGTTAAGAACAAATCATTATTTACAATGACGTCCTACCCCGGCCAAACCTGGACGACGCTGGGATAATTGTGCGCTGCCTTATGGGACTCCCGATCACGGCCGGATGTGATACAACCTGGATCAATCAGTTTATTCCACTTCAGAATAGAAATGATGACTTGTATTTTAACAGCAACGGTTCCAACCTAGACTTTCTTTTGACAATCATTTCTACAGTAAGATGTACAGTGGGCCTGATCATTTTTCATCTTCATCTGTACTGTTACTAAGGGATGCACTATCAAAAAGTCTGTTCTGTTATGCATCTGTGTGATGTGATCAATCAGTTTGTTCCAGTTCAGAATGAAAACGATTTATTGTATTTTAACAGCAACAGTTCAACCTAGACAGTTCTGTCAGAGTTTTTAATGGGGGAAATAAACATGACTAGCTATTTATATGGCCATTTCATTGTTATTTGTTTTTGTCTATATTGCATTTGTTTTAGGCATAAGGGCAATGAAATGTACCAATATTTACGTATAGTTGCATATGTTCCTAAGCTTGGGTCCCAGGAGAACACAGCATTTCTAATTTGGGTCCCAGGAGAACACAGCATTTCTAATTTGGGTCCCAGGAAAACACAGCATTTCTAATTTGGGTCCCAGGAGAACACAGCATTTCTCATTTGGGTCCCAGGAAAACACAGCATTTCTAATTTGGGTCCCAGGAGAAATCAGCATTTCTCATTCGGGTCCCAGGAGAACACAGCATTTCTCATTTGGGTCCCAGGAAAACACAGCATTTCTCATTTGGGTCCCAGGAGAACACAGCATTTCTCATTTGGGTCCCAGGAGAACACAGCATTTCTAATTTGGGTCCCAGGAGAACACAGCATTTCTCATTTGGGTCCCAGGAGAACACAGCATTTCTAATTTGGGTCCCAGGAGAACACAGCATTTCTAATTTGGGTCCCAGGAGAACACAGCATTTCTCATTTGGGTCCCAGGAGAACACAGCATTTCTCATTTGGGTCCCAGGAGAACACAGCATTTCTCATTTGGGTCCCAGGAGAACACAGCATTTCTCATTTGGGTCCCAGGAGAACACAGCATTTCTCATTTGGGTCCCAGGAGAACACAGCATTTCTCATTTGGGTCCCAGGAGAACACAGCATTTCTAATTTGGGTCCCAAGCTGAAAAAGGTTAAGAACCACTGTTCTAGGGGATGGCCAAAGCCCACGTCCAAGTAACCAAGGTTTCCGTCCTTAATGGCACCCTACTCCCTATATAGTGCACTACTTTAGACCAGGGCCAATGGGGGGCTCTAGTGACCTGTGTTGAGAAAAGGGTGCTATTTGCTATTATGTGGGGGATGGCCAAAGCCCACGTAGGAAGACTACAGGAATCTTTAAATTACACAAAGTGCAATTTCGAAACTTGGTTGTGAATCAACAATTTTCCTCTTGTTATATGTCACCCCCTGACATTCACTCAATCACCCCACCATGTCAGTTAACATGTTTTACATTGGTAAATGAGTCTAGTTTAGCTTGCTAAACCTGTAGTAATCATGGCTGAATTACTAACCAGGCAATGAGGGCACATTCCCCAGGGACCCTGACCTCCAGGTGACCCTCATATATTTTGTTATTCACTCTCACTCAGATGTCATATTAACATGGCATAAGTCATGGAAAAATGTGTAGTATCTGACAAACCTTCAGTAAAAATGTGACCCCAGCTACTCTGGCCCTGACACTCTTAAGTTATTCCAACTCTGTGATGTGAGAAATGGTGTAATACTAACAGAAACATGGAGAGGAAACAAACAACCTGCTATGCTGACCACAAGACAGAAGCCAAAAACACTCTTCATTATTCAGAAAGGGCAGAAAGGGCAGAGTAAATATTAGTCTTGCACAGTCATAACAGAACAACAACTGAAGATAACTGCCACTACACAGGGAATTTCTTCTAACCAGCTGATCCCCTCTGTTACCAGCAGAACCTTTAATAAGTGCTGGTGGGACGCGCACACATTATGCATTGATCAAACAAGTAAAAAACTCTGCTGCCAATCCAAAACAAGCTACATCCACTGCTTTGCCTTCCTTATTACGAGTCGTTCTCCCCTCAGCAGCCTCCACTGTCACTGACACTGAGCTATCCAACCAAGTCAGAAGGAAACTGCTAACCGCCAGAACAACAACAACAAAGTAGCCAGAAGCCAGGTTGCTTGAGCACTGCCAGAGAACTACCTTGTCCCCCCCAAACCTCCCGGAACTCCAACAGCCAGCCCAGCGGACCCCAACAGGCCAAGACCCATTTTCTAGGTGATTATTTTTATAAAATGTTAATTTACTCTACCTGAAAGTTATTAGGGACCGCTACTGCTGAGCAGCACAGGCAGAAGTTATTTAACGTGTCAGATATCTGGAATAGTTTGCAGACGATCAGCTGGTTATAGCTGCTATCAACAACAGAAGTTAAGCTTTTCACAACACTGGCCAGCAAACTACAATGAATTGTTTTTGGAAGACAGTGTCAATCGCTTTTTTACACCATGTGCTTTTCTACGTTGCGGAATCCTCCGTGCTTCCTACAATTACAGTCGTTTTGAATGACACTGTCACACTGCCCTTCTCTGGATCATGTGATGGTTTTATCGAATGGAAGCATCGCCGTGAGAGTGAATCAGAAGGTGTTACACACACCACGGTTGCTACACTGCACCAAGGAGATTTCACACCCGGAGTGGGCTTTGAGAACAGGGTTAAACGTGGGGATGGAGACCTCTATCTCAACATCTCCTCTGTTGTATTTAATGACAACGGGTGGTTTGAGTGTCACTGTGGTAAGACTCAAGAAGATGTACAATTTGTAGTTTTAGTCTCCATTGTTGTAGGTAAACCTGCTTACATTGGATCTAATTTTCAACTCAACTTCTATGGATTTACTAAAAAACAAACTCCTGACAGTGAGGTACACGTCTGTTGTGAAAAGGATGGACAGACTGTGCTGAATGTCATGGGGGGGAATATCATCACTGGCTCTGGGTTTAAGAACAGGGTATCTGTGTCCAAAGATGGATACCGACAGGGAGACATTTCCCTCACCCTCACTGACCTACGCCGTTCTGATCAGGGGACATACCAGTGCCTCCTCGGCCCTGACAAACAGAGAGGAAATCCAGATTCTCTCACTCTCACTGTCACTACTAGAGAAGACTGTTCTGAGGACACAGGAACCCGGTCACCATGGATAAAGATAGTGTTAGCATTTGCAGTAGTAGGGTGTGTGAGTTTTCTTACAGGCAGAATGTGGACTCAGTGGTGCAGAATGAACTGTTCAGGATTTATCTTTTGTCGCAGCCCCAGGGGATCACCATAGCCTTCAAAAGAGTCCCAACAGAGTTCTGATGGTCATAGTGATGAGTTACCATGTGTCCTGAGAGAGAGAAAGAAACCAGAGAGGTGAATGGATCCTCTACCATCATAGAGATGGAGGAGTTACTCTAGCCTGGTCCCAGACCTGTTTGTGCTCTTGCTCAACTCCATTGATTGGTGTCTATTGTAGTGGTATGGTTTTGGTTATGGTTGGTGTAACAATACTTAAACCTAGTGGTAGCAATAAGGACATAGTTGGCGATTTGAATAAAGCCACTCTCAAATTGTAGCATTGTTTACTGATCAGTTATTATGTTACAACCATTCTAACGTAACAGTAATGTGCACCAACGTGACCAGTTGATTGTAACTGAATAACCGTGTGTGTGTGTGTGTGTGTGTGTGTGTGTGTGTGTGTGTGTGTGTGTGTGTGTGTGTGTGTGTGTGTGTGTGTGTGTGTGTGTGTGTGTGTGTGTGTGTGTGTGTAGCCAAGCCATTAGATGTAGGCCTAGTTTTTAAGATGATTATGGAATTAAAATATCAGAGTTTGAGAGTTAGTTGGGAACAACAAGAGACTTTTTACACTTTGGTCAGTTAGTCATTGTTTCTTCAGTTTCTCCTGCTTTCATCTCCTGTATTTCATAATACTATCAATGTATAATGTGCCTGTTTGGTTCCTGCTGTATTTGTAATATTATTGATATCTGGAACTGATTACTGGTCATCCTGCAGATGTGAGAAGGATCAAATTAACACGGTGAAGGATTTCATGATGTTACTGTATTTTCTATTATCACTTTTAAGACTAAGTTTTAAATATCATTTTGCGTTTTAAAATGGACTGTAGTTTATTATGAAATGTATGAATAAAATAGTTGTTTTATTGGAACTATTCAGATTTTTCTTCCACTCTTTTATAAGACATTAAAGTTGTCAGTTCCAGTTTACATTTGTATTCATTGTGTATCCAAGTTTAATTTTGGATTATATACTGAATTAACACATCACAAAGGATCATTGGTAATGCAGAATTTTATTCATGATTAATTCATTTTACACATCAAATGACAAATACAAACCTTCAATGTTGTTCTATAAGATCAGACACAACAAAACAAAACATTTAACTAGGTGGTTTACAATATGTGTGAGGATGGATGTTTGACAAGGTACAACATAGCTAAAAATATAAAGGAATATTTGAAATAATCGTCATACAGGCATTGTAGTCCACATATTCATAACCTGATAGTTTTAACGCAACGAAGCTTCATGCTGATCTGATCTACCATCTAACACAGAGGGAATGTCAGGTCAAATGCAGCAAACATGTCTTCATTTGTCTTTTCTGTCAAAGGCACACTATCAAGGTGCTACTTTACAGTTCATATTGTACTTGACTTGGTGATGGAAGAGGGTCCCAGATCAGTCTGTGCTCTTGTCAACTTCCTACACTAGCCTGATCCCAGATCAGTCTGTGCTCTTGTCAACTTCCTACACTAGCCTGATCCCAGATCAGTCTGTGCTCTTGTCAACTTCCTACACTAGCCTGATCCCAGATCAGTCTGTGCTCTTGTCAACTTCCTACACTAGCCTGATCCCAGATCAGTCTGTGCTCTTGTCAACTTCCTACACTAGCCTGATCCCAGATCAGTCTGTGCTCTTGTCAACTTCCTACACTAGCCTGATCCCAGATCAGTCTGTGCTCTTGTCAACTTCCTACACTAGCCTGATCCCAGATCAGTCTGTGCTCTTGTCAACTTCCTACACCAGCCTGATCCCAGATCAGTCTGTGCTCTTGTCAACTTCCTACACTAGCCTGATCCCAGATCAGTCTGTGCTCTTGTCAACTTCCTACACTAGCCTGATCCCAGATCAGTATGTGCTCTTGTCAACTTCCTACACTAGCCTGATCCCAGATCAGTCTGTGCTCTTGTCAACTTCCTACACTAGCCTGATCCCAGATCAGTCTGTGCTCTTGTCAACTTCCTACACTAGCCTGATCCCAGATCAGTCTGTGCTCTTGTCAACTTCCTACACTAGCCTGGTCCCAGAACAGTTTGTGCTCTCATTATCAGGCCATGACATGACAGTTCCACTAAGGAGTTGGTAAGAGATCAGAAACAGACTGCCACCTAGGATAACTCTACACTAGCCTGATCCCAGATCAGTCTGTGCTCTCATTATGAAGACGTGACATCACAGTACCATTAAGGAGTTGGTAAGAGATCAGAAACAGACTGCCACCTAGGATAACTCTACACACTTTCTGTTGTATGTCAGTTTGTATCCACACAACAGTTTTAGCCTGAATAATTTCTAAGAAACAAAAACGTGAACTGGGGGGGAAACAGTCTAAGACTAAGGCCCTGATCCACGATGAGCCCTAAATCCAATAGCATTGAGGAGTTTACCACAACAGTCACAGGCTTCATCAATAACCTCCATTCTGATAGCCTTGAATACGCATTTTTTACATGCAGGCAGTTTATTTGAAAAGGTCAAATGTATAATTGAGCCCCCGATGAATTTACCTGACACCCCTGTGCACTCCTTCACCAGGTTCTCCTTTTCATCCTTCTCTGTTTCAGAAGTGTGTAAAGCCCTGAAAGAAATAGATTTTTAGAAATCCCCTGGTTCTGATGAACTAGACTCCCACCTCCTACAACTACAGTAGCTGCAGACATCATTGCTCCCCCCTTTAACGTGTATATTTAACCTCACACTTGATGTTAAGGAAAAAACTGTCTGTACTGGAGTCCTTAGTTAGTAGGCAGCTAAAGGTCTACTTCCAAGGAAACAACATCTTAAATGGAATGCCATCAGGTTTTAGGTCTGGCCACAGCACTGTTTCAGCAACATTGAAGGTTTTAAATGACATCCACTGTGCTCTTGATAAGAAGTTACATTGTGTGTCTGTTTTTATTGATTTGTCGAAGGCTTTTGACGCCGTGGACCATGCTGTGTTAGTGCAAAGGTTAACATGTTGTGGAATTACTGGTCATGCTCTAGATTGGTTTATAAATTACCTATCAAAACGTACACAATGTGTAATGGCGGATGGTTGTAAATCTGAGTCCATAGAGGTGTGCTCAGGTGTTCTGCAAGGTTCTATTTTGGGCCCACTGTTGTTAATTTTGTATATCAACAACATTGGGGATCTTATTGAAACAGCGGATGTTCATTTTTATACAGATGATACTGTTCTTTATTTCAAGTGGTAGTAGTTTATCTTTAGCTTTTGAAAATGCCCGAAGAGCATTTAACATCATACAACAGATTCTGTATGATTTAAAGCTGATTCTAAATTCGGTTAAAACAAAATGCATGATATTTTCAAATGCCAGGCATGTTACAAATCATGTCATTGCTACATTGGCTGGACATACTGTAAAGCAAGTTATTAAAGTGTACAGATATTTGGGTGTGTGGGTTGATGATAAGCTGAGCTTCACTGTACATGTAGAGAACTTGATAAGGAAGCTCAAGCTGAAAATAGGATTTTATTACCGGCATAAGGCTTGTTTTTCTTTTGAGGCCAGGAAGGAGCTGGTACGATGTACATTACTGTCAGTTTTAGATTTGAGGGATGTTATATATATGCAGGCCTCAGCCACTACCCTGAGAGCACTTGATTCAGTGTATCATGCAGCCCTCAGGTTTATTACAAATCAGAAACGTCTAACACATCATTGTGATCTCTTCAGTGCTGTTGGCTGGTCGTCATTGACCTTGCGTAGGCTTAAACACTGGTTTATAAGGCCATATTGGGTCAAATGCCATTTTATCTCTGTTCTTTTTTAGTCAGGTCAGTAAATAATATCAATTACGGTCCCATTCTGATGTGCTTCTAACCGTACCAAAAATTAGAACAGGACATGGTAGAAATAGTTTTAGTTACTTAGCTCCGTGGTCCTGGAATTCTGTCATGAACATTTTTAAAATGTGATGATCTAGTTTCGTTGGTGGAGTTTAAACACTTGATCGATGTATATATCATAGAAGAGTGTAATTGTTTTTAGGCCAGCTGTTTTTAGTCAAGACGTTTGTGTTTTTAATGTACAATGTTTTTGTTGCACTGTATGTGTGTTTAATGTTGTGTTCATGTATGTAAATTGTTTTGTCTGAAACGTTGTTCCCTCTGCTGCTATTGGACCAGGTCTCTCTTGGTAAAGAGATGTTATCTCAATGAGAAAAAACCTGTATAAATAAAGGTAAAATTAAAATAAAATAAGTGAATAGACGATGTCGTCCCCGCAGTGACTATAAGAACGTATCCAACCCCCTTAACACTGATTACAGGTAATATCCGCGCTGGGCTAAAAAAATAGAGTTACCACTTAAAATGAACAGGACACGGACATGGACGTATACAGGAAATCCCGCTACGACCTCCGACGAGACATCAAACATGCAAAATGACAATATAGGAGGAAGACGGAATTACACCGTCTACGGTGCTCGTCATCTGTGACAATCCCAACATGTTTCAAACTGGAGGGCAGTGTGAACGGCATTTGAGATTGCGTCATTTGTTTTTAGGCTATGGATGAGAAAGTGAACTTGTACCAAACACTGTCACTGTATTATAGCTGCACCTATTGGTTTGGAAAGCAAACATATTTTTTTGATTCTCCAGAAATGTATTTTTCACAGAATTCCTTTTTCTATGTTATTTAGAACGTCTTCACCTGCGGATCGCAAAACATTCCTAATGATTATGATCACACTCCTCAATTCAAATATTATGGCGACACTATACCAAAGATGGTTTGGTATGGTTTAGAAACTTGGGAACGGAGCTGGAGTTATTACTGTTATCACATGGACTGTATTTTGACGCCTAGAAAAAAACCTCCAGGCTTCCGTCATAGATGTCAATTTATAGAAAAAAATTAAATAATTACAGGGTCAGTTTGGGATAAAGTATCCCGTCTGAAACTTCCTCTGGAATAACGGACATTCTGGGGTAATAAATACATAACCAACGTCTTCTATTAATACTAGTCCAGTGTTAATAGGACTATAGCCTTAATAATATATCCGGCAGGATTAAGTATTTCTTGCAGTAAAATTATACACTAAATGTAGGCAAAATGTGGACTTGGGAACAGGAGTTGAAAAATATGAGTATTTATTTCTGCATCTTGAGATAATGCTCATTAGATACCAGCTGTAGACGTGATGTCTTCATCATACAAGCGTCATAAAAGCTGGTAGTATTTAAAATATGCATCGAAGACAAAGTGAAATCTTATCAGAAACACGATGGGTTCTTTTCACAGGTTTGTTTTTCTTTACAACCGGTCAAACGGATGTCATTTGGACATTTTGCACATTAATTCTTTATTTTCTACATTGTATTTTTTCTCCAGTTCCTAAACGTCTTTGTTCCGTGAAAGATGACAGAAAAACCTAAACCTATGTCAGCTAGATTGAAGCATTCAATTATTACATGATTCTGTTGAGCAAGGGTTTATTCAGTCTTCAAGAGAGACATATAGTCTACCATCTCCATCTGCATGGCCTGATGAGCCAGGGATTTTACATCACTTTTTACATCCCTGCCATCTGAGAATATAGGGCACATGTGTCAAACTCATTCCATGGAGGGCAGAGTGTCTGCTGGTTTTCACCCCTCTCTTATACCTGATTGATCAATTAAGGTCAGTGATTAGTTACAAACTCCCCTCACCTGGTTTTTAGGTCTTAATTGGACACAAATTGAAAGGAAATAACAAAAACCAGCATACACTCAGTCCTCCATGGAATGAGTTTGACAACCCTGATTTAGGGTTGGGCCTCAGCTTGGATCAGGGCCTTAGTCTCGGACTGTTTTCACACTTTAATAACTCAAGTTTGTTTAATTTAAAATACAGTTGAGAATGTCTCAAACACTAATCAGGATATAACTGTTGTGTGGATAAAAGCTGAAATACAACAGACAGTTTGTACCATTTGTGTGTTACAAGTGTGAAATATATTTTTTAAACTGTGTTCTTTGAGCATGGTCTAAAATCATGTTTTAGGCAAGTTCCACAATGCAACTATTACAGCACTAGAAGGACAGGTGGTAGGTGACAATATTTGTGTGTTACATATGTGAAATACCTTTTGATACATTTGTCCATGAACATGGTCTAAAATTGTGTTTTAAGGAATTTCCACACTGCAACTAGTACTTTACAGAGGAGGATGGTAAAATGCACTGGAAGGATAGATGGAGATAACATTTGTGTTACAACTGTGATCTTTTTAATGTCATGGTTTAAGGGTGTGTGAGTTTTCTTACAGGCAGAATGTGGCCTCAGTGGTCCAGAATGAATTGTTCAGGATTTATCTTTCGTCGCAGCCCCAGGGGATCACCATAGCCTTCAAAAGAGTCTCAACAGAGTTCTGATGGTCATAGTGATGAGTTACCATGTGTCCTGAGAGGGAGAAAGACACCAGAGAGGTGAATGGATCCTCTACCATCATAGAGATGGAGGAGTTACTCTAGCCTGGTCCCAGACCTCTGTGTGTGTGTGAGTGCGTGCGTGTGTGTGTGTGTGTGTGTGTGTGTGTGTGTGTGTGTGTGTGTGTGTGTGTGTGTGTGTGTGTGTGTGTGTGTGTGTGTGTGTGTGTGTGTGTGTGTGTGTGTGTGTGTGTGTGTGTGTGTGTGTGTGTGTGTGTGTGTGTGAAAGACACCAGAGAGGTGAATGGATCCTCTACCATCATAGAGATGGAGGAGTTACACTAGCCTGGTCCCAGACCTCTGTGCGAGTGAGTGAAAGAGACAGAGAGAGAGAGAGTGAGTGAGTGAAAGAGAGAGAGAGTGAGTGAAAGAGACAGAGACAGAGAGAGAGAGAGAGAGAAAGAAAGACACAAGAGAGGGAATGGATCCTCTACCATCATAGAGATGGAGGAGTTACTCTAGTCTGGTCCCAGACCTGCTCTTGCTCAACTCCATTGACTGGTGTCATTGCCAAGCCAAACTCTTGTAGCTTTATGGTTGGTGTAACAATACTACCCCCTAGTGTTAGCAATAAGTTCACTGCCATCTTCCTATTGAATTATTACGGTGACGCATAGTATCAGTGCCGTAGCATTACAGAGTATTCTGAACAGACAAACACACACAGAAGCAATACACTAAAAATTAGGGGTTCAACAACGGCTCTTATAAGATATTCTAAGTTCTTCAAAGAACCTTAGGTTTATTGGCACTGAAAATTGCCCCCAAAAGGTTCTTCCGTGAACCCCATAGGAGATGGGGTTAATCGAGGAACCTCCTTAGTTGGTGGGGTTTCCTGCAGGAACCTAACTGCCCAACTGAAACGTTTAGATTTGAAAGGACAGCAAGATCTCCTCAATTTAAGGTTTGTCCCTTGTATCATCTAAATGTATCTTGTTTTATGATGATACCATCTATCTTTTCATATTTGTGAAAATCTTTATAAAATAGAAGATGGACACAATTCAATAGATATCAATCAACAAAGAGGTAAGAATATATAGGCTATAAGAATATGCTGAAGGGTAGCTGTATTGGGTGCAGATGACTGAACTGCTCACTTTTGTGTCTGTGTCTGCAGGTATACAGACGAGGCATGCAAAGGTATGTCAATTGGTATTGGTATGTCATGCTGATCTCATTTACCATCCTCCTCCCTTACCTCTTCAATGAATATCCCAGAGGCCTCTACATTATGGACATGGTATGTGTATGAAAACCATTATCAAAACAGTTTTACATTCACATTCACCATAAAAACCAAGGTATGAATACTGTTGTGTGCATGTTTTGTTAATCATCTGTATGATAACACTTTTTTTGGATTCACAAACTTCACCCTGCCTACACCTCTGCTGAATATAACAGGAAACCTGTTCTATTACCATGCACCGCAAAATCCTTCTGGCTGTGGATACGGAGAACATCAACACATTAACATCAACACACCAGAGGATATACCCATTGGACTTGGGGCTCTGCTGGGACTTTACCTCATATTTAGATTTTTTAAAATTCTACTTTGACATTTAAATCATAATAAACCCTGACAACTAAACTACTGTTTTATTGCTATGTGTATTATTAATGATAATTTATAAGGGAGGGGTAGTTCAAAAATTAACCCCAAAAGGTTCTTCGATGATCCATTAAAAGGGATTCTTTGAAGAACCCTTTTAAATGGATCTTTGAATAACTTAGGGATTCCCCCGCTGTTTCAATCTGAAGAACCCCTAAAGCAGGGGTGCCCAACCAGTCGATCGCAATCTACCGGTCGATCGCGGAGTGCTTGCCAGTCGATCGTGAGATGATTATACATCTAAAATTCAGCCACACAAATCAATGCCTATAATCTCTGTTTTAACGTTTAACAGTCCTCCATTCACAGCAATGTCTGAAAAGTCACGTGATTTACGTTTACGTATGACCAGTCCCTGCCCACTTATTGACGTATGCCTAGTTGGCGCGGTCAGATGCCGCCCGCCAACTCCAGGTCAAGTTGATGCCAGGCAGGTAGCTAGCTATCTAACTTTGTAGCCAGATTCGTTCTTAAGTTGTTCTTAAATTGTGTGGTCAACAGCAGCAATAATGAGTGAAGGGAAGGATACAAAAAAAACTGAAAACGTATAATTTCCACAAGGAAAGGGAGGAGGATTATTTATTTGTCATGTCAAACTCAAAATGTGTGTGTCTCACCTGCCATAATAGCATCGCTATCCCAAAGAAAAGTAACAGAACGACATTTTAAAACCACACACAAAACCCAGGAAAGAGATTTTCCAGCAAAGACTGAATTACGAAGAAGGTACAAGAACTAAAAAAAAATCAACTGGCAGCGCAGCAGTCAATTTCCACAAGGCCAGTGACCAAAGGGAAGGCGGCAACCATAGCATCTTATCGTGGGAGTCGTGTTCTTGCTAAGCATAAAAAGTAATTCAAAGATGGGGAGATGATCAAGGAAATAGTTATTGAGGCTGCAGACTCGCTGTTTGGGGGATTTTAAAAATACGACTGAAATGATGGCTGCCATCAATGACATTCAGTTGTCCAGAAATACGGTGACGAGAAGATGTGAGGGAATAGCGGAGAACCTCGAGGATCAACTGAAGAAGGATATTGACAACTGCGAGTGTTATTCCCTCCAGTTTGACGAGTCCACAGATATGGTAGATGTGGCAGTTATGTGTTTATCAGAATGGTATTTGACGACATGAGTACAAAGGAGGAACTACTCGCCATTTTGCCACTGAAAGGACAAGGGCCGAAGATATTTTTCAAGCTTTTATGGAGTTTGCTAACAAATTCCAACTGCCCTTTTGTAAGCTTGTCTCATTACTACCGATGGGGCACCCGCTATGTGTGGGTGCCCATAGTGGGTTCATTGCATAGTGCAAACGAGATGATTCTTTCCCGGACTTTCTTAGTTATCACTGCGTAATTCATCAGCAAGCTTTGTGCGGGAAGATGTTAAATATGAAAGAGGTGATGGATGTTGCGATGAAGAAAGTGTGTTCTATTCGAGCAAGAAGCCTACAGCGGAGGCTATTTCACGCTCACTTAGAAGAGACTGAAGCGGAGCACACAGACCTGCTGCTGCACACGAATGTGCGATGGCTGAGCCGGGGGACATTTTTAGGGAGATTCAGTGAGTTGTTGCCTGAAATCAAGGAGTTTCTCAAGGTCAAACATGCAGAATATGCACAGCCAGAGGACACACAGTGGCTCCTGGATTGAGCTTTTCTCACTGACCTAATTTACATGCTTAATGAATTGAATGTAGAACTGCAAGGAAAAGGCAAACATGTAATCGACATGATCAGCTCTGTGAATACTTTTAAATGCAAACTACAAGTGCTCACGAGAAAGCTGCAACTTGAGGACCTGCACTTCTTTCAACACATGCATTCAGCACCTGAACCAGGGCAAGGATACAGCACAGTTTGACAGTGCACGTTACGACAGTGCACGTTACGCAAGTCCAGAGCATCTTATCTGAGTTTGACAGTTGTTCCACTGACGTTGCATCACTTGAGCCTATTGCCACTTATATGTGCTTTCTGTTTGGCACAGACATAAATGTGGAAGTCATTGCCTCCAAAATAGGATCACTTTTTCAGTTGGACACAACTATAGCAGAAACTGAAATTCTCACCCTTCAAAGTGACATTCAGCTGAAATCCAGGGCAACCACTGAGACTGATGAAGAGTTCTGGGAGCTGCTGCTAGAGGACAAGTATCCCAACATAAGAAGATGTGCTCTCAACATATCAGCCCTTTGTGGATCAACCTGCCTCTGTGAGTCTGTATTTTCTCACATGAAGATAAAGTCCAAGTACAGATGTACTGATGACCACCTTGTGGCCTGCATGAGACCTGCAACAAGCTGCTACAGCCCTGACTATGAAAAACTACTTGCCCTCACCCAATGCCAAAAGTCACACTAAGGTAGGAAATGAAATTAGTTTAACTTATTTGTGGAAAACATGTTATTGGTCCACATTATATTTGGGTATCAAGTAGGTATCATAGCGGTAGGTCCATACTCAGTAGTGTGTTGCGTTCCATACATTTTGTTGGTTGGTTTAGATTTAGAGACTGGTCGATCTCATCAGGCTGGCAAATGAAAAAGTAGATCTCCCGTCAAAGAAGGTTGGGCCACACCTGCCCTAAAGGATACTCTAGCAGTGTTGCCAATTTAGCGACCTTGT
Source organism: Salvelinus alpinus (assembly GCF_045679555.1). Lineage (NCBI taxonomy): Eukaryota > Metazoa > Chordata > Actinopteri > Salmoniformes > Salmonidae > Salvelinus > Salvelinus alpinus. The sequence goes on from NC_092116.1 coordinate 25,494,376, forward strand.
CGCTATATTTAGCGAGTATTCAGACCCCTCTAGCGACACATTTTTTAAAAAGCGACTAGCGACAAATCTAGCGACTTTTTCTGGTGTTATTGGAGACTTTTGGACGTGAAAGCACGTATCGTTCTTACTCTTCTCAACGAGCAGCGAGTGCTGCCGTGGGCCCCGTCCTCACGCTGCAGTCAGAGCAGGAGATGTTCACCCCTCCGCGTCCAGACTGCAAATGAATCGCGCATGCGGGAAGCCGCCGCTGGCTGATCCCGCCCTGGTTTACATATTTTTAAATTAATTTTTTACCCGAATTAGGGCCAGACTAGTTACCATAATTTTCTCACTGACAGTTTTTTCTATTGTCTCTTTTTGGTCCATTTAGATTGTTAATGTAGATTGTATACGAAAAAATAAATTGTTATGGTTAAAAATGTTCATGTTTTACTGTGGCTTGTTGTAGGCTCCTAGGTGGACAATAAGGTTAAAAACCAAACTAAAAAAGAAAAGAAAAAATGAAATAACTCCGCCAGTGTCTCTTTTGGGTCACTTTTTCCGGTCCCAAGCCCGGATAAAGGAGGAGGGTTGGAATTGTGACATAAAAAAACAAGAATCGACAGAAGAAAGTTAATTTGTAGTTCTAAACATATTATGTGATGACGTCATTTAGCGATTTCTAGCGACTATTAGGACAGCAAATAGCTACTTTCCTTACTGAGGAGTTGGCAACACTGTCTCTAGGAACCTTTACTTTTTAGAGTGTGTATGCACACACACATGCAATATGAACGACAGGCAAATCATATTTACCGGAATTGAGCTAAAGATCAAATCTGGGATAATTTCTGTTCCTTAATGATATTAGCAGTTCACTCAATCTTAAACCTGATTAACGTTCAACTGTCTTAACCTTCACGAACTACAATTCCTGTGTTCTAACTCTGTCGCGTTAGCAACAAAATCGACATGCGTGCAACCATGGGGCAAAACAGATGAGGTTGGTTTAGATTATTGACAACAATTAATCAATATTTCGTCTCCAATGTTTATTGAAAACAAATACATTTTCACAACCACTTGTCTCAAATACATCGTTACAGTTGTTGGTTAGCTAGCTAGAGAATTTGTCATAGTTGCATTTACATTAAATCAGTCAAAACACCTCAAAACAAGACATGATATCAATAACATGCTGAAATGAGCCATTTACGATTACCAACATGGCAGTTTCTCAGACCAGGGCTCATGATGGGAGAATTCATTGCAGTAGCCAGTTTGTTTTACATCGTCACAGCCTCTGGGATGAGACAAAATCATTCGGGGCTAAATGGGGAGGAGCACGGAGCAGAACAGTGTCAAGAACAGGTAAGAGGCAATCGGCATCATCGGAAGCCGAAGAGTTGAGCTTTAAAAGTGTGCTAAGGCTCTACCACTAAGGACTGCAGGTTTAACCTGCAGACCTAGTGACTGTCAACAGGGCCCCAACTAGGAACTGCAGGCAGAAGTTATTTTTACACGGGTCAGAACCATCCCAGATATCTGGAATACATTGCAGACTATCAGCTGGTTATAGCTGCTATCAACAACAGAAGTTTTTAAGCTGTGCGCACCGCTGGTCCGCAATCTACAATGAATTGTTTTTGGAATACAGTGTTTATCGTTTTTTATGTGTTTTTCTACGTTGCGCAATCCTCCGTGCTTCCTACAATTACAGTCATTTTGAATGAGACTGTCACACTGCCCTTCTCTGGATCATGTGATGGTTTTATCGAATGGAAGCATCGCCATGAGAGTAAATCTGGTGTTACACACACCATGGCCGCTACACTGCACCAAGGAGATTTCACTCCCGGAGTGGGCTTTGAGAACAGGGTTAAACGCGGGGATGGAGACCTCTATCTCAACATCTCCTCTGTTGTATTTAATGACAACGGGTGGTTTGAGTGTCACTGCGGTAAGACTCAAGAAGATGTACAATTTGTAGTTTTAGTCCCCATTGTTGTAGGTAAACCTGCTTACATTGGATCTAATTTTCAACTCAACTTCTATGGATTAACTAAAAAACAAACTCCTGACAGTGAGGTACACGTCTGTTGCAGAAAGAATGAACAGACTGTGCTGAATGTCACGGCAGTGAATATAACTTATGGTCCTCGGTTTGAGAACTGGGATTCTTGGTCCAACGATGCTTACAGACATGGACACATTTCCCTCCTCACTGACCTACACCTTTCTGATCAGGGGACATACCAGTGCCTCTTAGGCCCTGACCACCAGAGAGGAATTCCAGGAGCTGTCACTCTCAATATCACTCCCAAAGAGAAGCACTGCGACGACACAGGAAGGCCAACAATGGTGGTGGTGGTGTTTAATTGTTTTGGTGATCATCCTAGTTGCTGTTATTTTCTATTTTCTTGGAGGTAGATTGAAAGAAACAATGGCTGATTGGTTTAAAGGGAATTGTTTGAGATCTCAACTCAGTCCCTGTCCAGAAGGGGAACAGTGAGGTGAGCATCTCTCTGTCACTAGAAGTGAATCAGAGACAGAAGAAGACAGGATTGGGACAAGGACATGTTTTGTCCCCTATGCACCTGCCTGTATCATCAGAGCCCTGTCAGAACCTCCCTCTACCGCAGGCCTTGTTACCAAGGCTACTGATGGACCTCCCTCTACCACAGGCCTTGTTACCAATGGTACTGATGGACCTCTCTACCCCAGGCCTTGTTACCAATGGTACTGATGGACCTCCCTCTACCCCAGGCCTTGTTACCAAGGCTACTGATGGACTTCCCTCTACCGCAGGCCTTGTTACCAAGACTACTGATGGACCTCCCTCTACCCCAGGCCTTGTTACCAATGGTACTGATGGACCTCCCTCTACCCCAGGCCTTGTTACCAAGGCTACTGATGGACTTCCCTCTACCGCAGGCCTTGTTACCAATGGTACTGATGGACCTCCCTCTACCCCAGGCCTTGTTACCAAGACTACTGATGGACCTCCCTCTACCCCAGGCCTTGTTACCAAGGCTACTGATGGACCTCCCTCTGCCTATTTGAGGAGTGTTTCCTGTCTCCAATTTGTTTAATAAAATGTTGAACTTAAACATTTTGGTAGTTCAGAATGTATTTTGTACATGATCAATTCATTTTCCACATCAAATGATGGATACATACTTTAAATGTTATTCTACAAGATACAGACACAAAACAACTGAATCAATCGTTAAACTATATGGTTTACAATATCTGATGATGGATGCTACGATTGACATAGCAAAAAAACATTACATAATTATAGAAATAACTATTCATAAATGTTAAATGTAACTAAGCTGCATGATATAAACTACACAGAGGAAATGTTAAATAAAATACAGCAAACATTTATCTTTAGTTCAAAGACACATTATAAAAAGGTGCTATTCTGTAGTTCATATTGTACTTGACTTGGTGATGGAAGAGGGAAACATGACATCCCTTTCACATACATTACATTCCCAGGATAACTCTACACTAGCCTGATCCCAGAACAGTTTGTGCTCTCATTATGAAGCCATGACAGTTCCATTAAGGAGTTGGTAAGAGATCAGAAACAGACTGACACCCAGGATAACTCTACACACTGTTAGATTTTTGTTCCATGTAAGATTCCACACAACAGTTATAGCCTGATTTGCATTATTAGGGAAATTTGCAACTAGTGTGGGAGAAACAGACTTGAGTTGAAATGGTAAGAATGGAAATAAAACAAAAATATTGACTTTGCAAGAGGATTTGACCCTGTAGGGTAAATCAATTAACAAATGGGTCCTTTTCAAAACAATAAACAGAAAGAGAACAAAATACAAGTAAATAATTACACAAAAATAACTATAACAATCTACAGCTTGTTACTCCACACAACACAGAAAAATACATATTGTGACAACATTAGGAAAAAGGTCCATAATGCAACAGTTTCTTCATATAGAGCTGAATACTGTCAAAACTAAATTAGACATGAAAAGTTATGAAACTGCATGTAAGAAATGTACAGTACCAGTCAAAAGGTTGGACACACCTACTCATTCCACGTAAAAAAATAAAAAAATGTATTACTATCTTCTATATTGTAGAATATTAGTGAAGACAAACTATGAAGTAACACATATGGAATCATGTAGTAACCTAAAAAGTGTTAAACAAATCAAAATATATTTTATATCTGAGATTATTCAAAGTAGCCACCCTTTGCCTTGACAGCTTTTCACAATCTTGAATAAAAAAAAATATATATAAACTCTTGAATAAAAAGGTGTTTCCAAACTTTTGACTGGTACTGAATATTTTCTTGTTTTGACGGTTATGCTTTAAAAGCTGTCAGTATTCCACAAAGAACAAGATGGTCACTGGTCGATATTTGGTCTATTTAGTCATACGAATGAATGACACATGAAATGATGTGCATTCTCATGCACAACTGGCCATAGTGAGAAAATGTTCAAAGCAAATAACATATAACACACATACATAAGTGCAGGAAATGAAGACTGCAGCTGCATCCATGGCTGAGTCCCGATTCTCCGCCCTTCTCCCGAAGTGTGCACTTGCACACTTTCTCGTACGGATTTCAAAAAAGTTGAATCCAGCCAACGCTTACACCACTCCTATGGTTTTAAATCCATAAAAAGGGGAGTATGCAAGTGCACACTTCTGGACAAGGGTGGATAACCAGAATGTAGCCCAAGCCAACTTTCAGCCTCTGTCCATCCACCCCTCCCTCAGTGTATCAGCTCCAGCTGGCTGGCGGAGAAGGGCAGCACCCCGCTGACGTAGTAAGCGATGCCCAGAGAGAGCAAGGCGATGACCACCAGCAGTAGCAGCACCCTCCAGAAGCCCAGGTCCTCAACAAACTCCTGCCAGGTGGTCCTGAAGCTGGACAGGACTCCCTCCCTGTTCTGGAGGTCGGGGTTCAGCAGGGAGTGGCTCTCCATTGCACTGACAGGAAGAGAAAGAAGTAGCCCAGTGTCAGCTTACATGCCATTACTTGATTATAAATAGGAGAGATAGACAGGAGAGGCAGATAGATGGTACACAAGTACATAGGGCGTAGGAGTCCGTTTGGGATGGAACCCCTTTGTGTTGGAGAGATAGGAGAGATAGATATATAGGACAGATAAATAGATATATAGGAGAGACAGATATATAGGAGAGACAGATAGATATATAGGACAGATAGATATATAGGACAGATAGATATATAGGAGAGACAGATATATAGGAGAGACAGATAAACTCAGCAACAAAAGAAACGTCCCTTTTTCAGGACCCCGTCTTTCAAAGATCATTCGTAAAAATCCAAATAACTTCACAGATCTTCATTGTAAAGGGTTTAAACACTGTTTCCCATGCTTGTTCAATGAACCATAAACAATTAATGAACATGCACCTGTGGAACGGTCGTTAAGACACTAACAGCTTACAAACGGTAGGCAATTAAGTTCACAGTTATGAAAACTTAGGACACTAAAGAGGCCTCTCTACTGACTCTGAAAAACACCAAAAGAAAGATGCCCAGAGTCCCTGCTCATCTGCGTGAACGTGCCTTAGGCATGCTGCAAGGAGGCATGAGGACTGCAGATGTGGCCAGGGCAATAGATTGCAATGTCCGTACTGTGAGATGCCTAAGACAGCGCTATAGGGAGACAGGACGGACAGCTGATCGTACTTGCAGTGGCAGACCACATGTAACAACACCTGCACAGGATAGGTACATCCGAACATCACACCTGCGGGACAGGTACAGGATGGCAACAACAACTGCCCGAGTTACAGCAGGAATGCACAATCCCTCCATCAGTGCTCAGACTGTCCGCAATAGGCTGAGAGAGGCTGGACTGAGGGCTTGTAGGCCTGTTGTAAGGCAGGTCCTCACCAGACATCATCGGCAACAACGTCGCCTATGGGCACAAACCCACCGTCACTGGAGTGCTCTTCACTGACGAGTCGCGGTTTTGTCTCACGAGGGGTGATGGTAGATCCGAGTTTATCGTCGAAGGAATGAGCGTTACACCGAGGCCTGTACTTTGGAGCGGGATCGATTTGGAGGTGGAGGGTCCGTCATGGTCTGGGGCGGTGTGTCACAGCATCATCGGACTGAGCTTGTTGTCATTGCAGGCAATCTCAACGCTGTGCGTTACAGGGAAGACATCCTCCTCCCTCATGTGGTACCCTTCCTACAGGCTCATCCTGACATGACCCTCCAGCATGACAATGCCACCAGCCATACTGCTTGTTCTGTGCGTGATTTCCTGAAAGACAGGAATGTCAGTGTTCTGCCATGGCCAGCGAAGAGCCCGGATCTCAATCCCATTGAGCACGTCTGGGACCTGTTGGATCGGAGGGTGAGGGCTAGGGCCATTCCCCCCAGAAATGTCCAGGAACTTGCAGGTGCCTTGGTGGAAGAGTGGGGTAACATCTCACAGCAAGAACTGGCAAATCTGGTGCAGTCCATGAAGAGGAGATGCACTGCAGTACTTAATGCAGCTGGTGGCCACACCAGATACTGACTGTTACTTTTGATTTTGACCTCCCCTTTGTTCAGGGACAAATTATTCAATTTCTGTTAGTCGCATGTCTGTGGAACTTGTTCAGTTTATGTCTCAGTTGTTGAATCTTGTTATGTTCATACAAATATTTACACATGTTAAGTTTGCTGAAAATAAACGCAGTTGACAGTGAGAGGACGTTTCTTTTTTTTTCTGAGTTTAGATAGGAAAGATAGATAGATAGGTAGGAGAGATAGATAGATAAATAGGTTTCCAGCTTAGAGTGGGTGTAACAGAGTTAAGATCGTGCCACAGCTCGAAATGTCACCAATCACGTTGCTGAATTGCCAGCTTTCGGAGGCGCAACATTGTCAAGCGGGCGGTTAAGTGTGTTGGCGAGGCAGAGTACGCGACATCAAGTACCGGTAAGGACTTGTGAGTGAGGGAACTATACTGTTAAGCAGCACAGTAATGCCTGTAACATAGGCTCCCCTCCACTTCCTGCCCTGTCCTCCCCCTCCTCTCTCATTCACTCCCCCACCCCTCTCCTCACCTCTCGCTCTCAGCAATCTGCATGGTCTCCAGTTTGGAGTGGGCTCCCCTGTTGAATCCTTTCAGCTCCTGTTCCTCTAGGCCCTCCAGCAGGCGGATAGCGTCCTTGTTCACCCCGCGCCTCTTGGCCAGCACCAGAGGAGTGTACCCGTTGTGGTTACTGGGAGAGAGAAACACACAATGTAGCATGATACGGTTCAAACAAGGGTCCAACCAGTGTTTGAGAAACACATTGGCACTATGGGGAGTGGACTGTTGGACCAATGTGTACATTTGAAAAACCTATTAGGGGTTCCTCTATGTGATAGAACCCCTGTAACTCTAACCCTGCTTTTACCCCTCAGTCAAAGCCCCTCTCAGGCACCAAGCCAACTGTAAAACAGTCTCTACTCCCCCTCACTCCCTTCCAGGCCCTCCCAACCCTCAGCCCCTCTCACCAGATGTCTATCTTGAGACCGTTGGACACCAGGAACTGGATGGTATCCACGTGTCCACAGAGGTGGAGCGCCGTGTTTCCCTGGTAGTCTGTAGCCAGGAGGTCCGCACCAAACTTATGGAGAAAACAACAGATGTCCACGTTCCCCCTGGCGGCCGCTAGGTGCAGGCCAGCACGGCCCCGGTTGTCCCGTATGTTGGGGTCACAGCCCGTCTCCAGGAGCCGCTTGCCGAAAAGCAGGTCCCCGTCGATGCAGGCCTGCAGTTAGGGATTTGCCATTATTTAACCAGGTAAGTCATTGAGAAGACATTTTCTTTCACGATAACGTCCTGGGATGAGTTAGATTAATTAGTTGATTGATTGATTCTGTATTGAATCAGAGAATAAGGGAATTGATTAACAGACCCTAGCTAACTTGAACTTTAAATCGATTCTGAAGAACTGGGAGCACACCGTAGCAACCGAGCACACCGTAGCAACCGAGCACGCCGTAGCAACCGAGTTTCTAATTGGACAAATTCCGGTAGGTCCATCCCTGTTTGCTTCTGTTTGATTCCTACACTGTTGCACAAAACCACACCGGACCCTAGACCCTACACACTTGAGGAGATCTGAGAGAATTTGACAGGTGTCGTCAATATGGTGAAACTTCCATCTAACCTACCAGAGGGCAAGTGAAGCTACTACCAGATTGCTTACGCCTGTCAAATCCTCACAGACCTCCACAAGTAAATAGGGCGTAGGGGTGGATTTGGGATGGAACCCCTTTGTGTTGGACTCAACCCCACCAGCAGGGGAGCAGACGTTAGGGTTGTCAAATCACATTCACTGTAAATTCTACACATTCAGCGCAATGCTTTACTTACGAGCGCTTACCCAACAATGAAGAGTTAAAAAGTACAACAAATTTGCAAACAAAAAAAATGAAATAGTATCACAATACAATAACAACGCTACTGGTACAGAGTCAATGTGCAGGGGTAGGCATCTTCCCTACCTGGAGCAGGGGAACGGAGGTCTGCGACGAGTCATTGATGAAGACATAGGACATGTCCGAGTGGGTGTCCGAAAATTCCAGCGTACCTGAAGGGGGGATAGGGAGGAAGGGAGGGGAAGGGTAGGAAGAAGAGGAGGAGGAAGGCAGAGGGAGGAAATGGAGAAAAGATAGCTTTATTGGTTAGGACTATGTACGGTGCCTTCAGGAAGTAATTACACCCCTTGGCTTTCCCACAATATGTTGTGTTACAGGCCTACACACAATACCCAATAATGTCAAGGTGGAACTGTATGTAGAATTTTTCTACCAATTAAATAAAAATGAAAAACTTAAATGTCTTGAATCAATAAGTATTCAACTCCTTTGTTATAGCAAGCCTAAATACATTCAGCAGTAAAAATCTGCCTAAAAAGTCACATAAGTTGCATGGACACCCTCTTGAATGACTACCTCATCTCTGTACCCCACATACAATTATCTGTAAGGTCCCTCAGTTGAGCAGTGAATTTCAAACACAGATTCAACCACAAAGAACAGGGAGGTTTTCCCAATGCCTCGCAAAGAAGGGCACCTATTGGTTGATGGGAGAGGGAAAAAAAGCAGACATTGAACATCCCTTTGAGCATGGTGAAGTTATTAATTACACTTTGGATGGTGTATCAATACACCCATTCACTACAAAGATAAAGGAGTTTTTCCTAACTCAGTTGCCGGAGAGGGAAAAAACTTCTCAGGGATTTCACCATGAGGCCAATGGTGACTTTAAAACAGTTACAGAGTTTTATGACTGTGATATGAGAAAAAAGGCTGGATCAACAACATTGTAGTTACACCACAATACTAACCTAAATGACAGAGTGAAAAGAATAAAAAATATTCCAAAACATGCATCCTGTTTGCAATAAGGCACTAAAGTAAAAGTGCAAAAAAGTTGGAAAATAAATTAACTTTATGTCCAGAATACAAAGAGTTATGTTTGGGGCAAATTCAACACAACACATCACTGACTACCACGCTTCATATTTTCAAGCATGGTGGGGCTGCATCATGTTATGAGTATGCTTGTCATTGGCAAGGGAGTTTTTTTTAGGATAAAAGGAAACGGAAGAGCTAAGCACAGGTAAAATCCTAGAGGAAAACCTGGTTCAGTCTGCTTTCCAACAGACACTGGGAAACAATTTTACCTTTCAACAGGACAATAACCTAAAACACAAGGCCAAATATACACTGGAGCTGCTTACCAAGAGGACACGAAATGTTCCTGAGTCGCCTAGTTAAAATTTTGCCTTAAATCGGCTTGAAAATCTATGGCAAGACAAGAAAATGGCTGTCTAGTAATAATCAACAACCAATTTGACAGAGGATGAAGAATAAAAAAAAAAAATACTGTGCAAATATTGTACAATCCAGGTGTGCATAGTTCTTAGAGACTTACCCAGAAAGACTCACAGATATAAGCTAACATGTATTGACTCAGGGGTGTGAATACTTATTTAAATAAAATATTTCTGTATTTCATTTTCAATAAATTAGCACCCCCCCAAAAAAACATCCACAAACATGTTTTTACTTTGTCATTATGGGGTATTGTGTGTTGATGGGTGAGACTTATTTTATTTATTTTTTAAAAATCTATTTTAAATTCAGGCTGTAACACAACATGTGTAATAAGTCAAGGGTGAGTCTTTGATCCACCTCTACGCAAACGACACCATTCTGTATATTTCTGGCCCTTCTTTGGACACTTAACGAGCTACAACGCCATACAACACTGCTTCCGTGGCCTCCAACTGCTCTTAGATGCTAGTAAAGCGAAATGCATGCTCGTCAACCAATCGCTGCCCGCACCCGCCCGCCTAGCATCATTACTCTGGACGGTTCTGACAACTATAAATACCTAGGTGTCTGGCTAGACTGCAAACTCTCCTTCCAGACTCACATTTAGCATCTCCAATCCAAAGTTAAATCTAGAATCGGCTTCCTATTCCGCAACAAAGTATCCTTCACTCATGCTGCCAAACATACCCTCGTAAAAAACTGACCATCCTACCGATCCTTGACTTCGGCGATGTCATTTATAAAATAGCCTCCAACACTCAACTCAGCAAATTGGATGCAGTCTATCACAGTGCCATCCGTTTTGTCTGTATGCTCTCGTTGGCTGGTCCTCGCTACATACTCGTCGCCAACCCACTGGCTCCAGGTCATCACAAGTCTTTGCTAGGTAAAGATTCGCCTTATCTCAGCTCACTGGTCACCATAGCAACACCCACCCGTAGCACACGCTCCAGCAGGTATCTCTCACTGGTCATCCCCAAAGCCCTTTCCTTCCAGTTCTCTGCTGCCAATGACTGCAACGAATTGCAACAACAACAAAAAAAAAATCACTGAAGCTGGAGACTTATATCTCCCTCACTAACTTTAAGCGTCAGCTGTCAGAGCAGCTTACTAATCGCTGCAGCTGTACACAGCCCTTCTGTAAATAGCCCACCCAACTACCTACCTCATCCCCATATTTGTTTTTCTGATCTTTTGATCACCAGTATTTCTACTTGCACATCCTTACCTGCAAATCTATCTCTCCAGTGTTAATTGCTAAATTGTAATTACTTCGCCACCATTGGCCTATTTATTGCCTTACCTCCTTACTTTATTTGCACGCACTGTATACAGATTTTTCTATTGTGTTATTGACTGTACGTTTGTTTATCCCATGTAACTCTTGTGTTGTTTTTGTCGCACTGCTTTGCTTTATCTTGGCCAGGTCGCAGTTGTAAATGAGAACTTGTTCTCTACTGGCCTACCTGGTTAAATAAAGGCTTAATTGTCAATAGGGGGAGCTGTTAGCATTATTTTTTTTTTTACATTTCCAAATTAAACTGCCTCGTACTCAATTCTTGATCGTACAATATGCATATTATTGTTATTATTGGATAGAAAACAGTCTATAGTTTCTATAGGAGTTGAAATTTTGTCTCTGAGTGGTACAGAACAATTTCTACAGCACTTTTCATGACAGGGTTCAGATTTCAGAAATTTTTACCTCTGATCTGGGGTCTGTTTTTAAGGCGACAGTGAATGCTATGAAGAAACCGACACTGCCTACGTCTTCCTCTGGGTGTCTGTACGTCATCACGTTTTCAATGGAATCGATGGGACGTTCACAGCCATTATAAAAGACGAAAATGTACAGAGACCACCCTTTCTCAACGTGCGCCTGAAGCGTAAAGGACATCGGACCTGCCTCGTTCCAAATCGTTTTCTAACCAGCAGTATTTCTCCGGTCATGTTTTCAGTCGTTATAGTTGTTAAAAACATCATAATGTAGTGAATTTTAACCGTTTTATATCAATTTATATCCGTTTAGTGCGATTTTGAGGAATTTCTTTGTCGTGCACTCTGAAAGTTTGGACACGCTTTAGGGTGTCGGTCGTTGGTGATGGACATTTCGAAGGACAGAGGACATCTATCGACCAAAAGACGTTTATAACATAGAAAGGATACATTGCCCAAGAATATGATGGAAGATCAGCTCAAAGTAAGCAATATTTAATATGATAAACCGTGTTTCTGTCGAAATATTTTAAACGCATATATCGCCATTTTGTTTGGTATAGCTTCACTTGGCCAACCCTGTATTGAAAAGTAAGGATAATTTTAAAAATGTAAATCAGCGGTTGCATTAAGAACTAATTTGTCTTTCGATTCCTGTCAACCCTGTATTTTTTAGTCAAGTATATGATTAGCTTTTAATTAAACTAGATCACTCTGATAGATGACGTCAGACATATTGAGGCTTGATTTCCTAGTATTTTCATTGTGTAACCACGGTTTTGTATGGCTAAATATGCACCTTTTCGAACAAACTGTATATGTATGTTGTAAAATGATGTTACAGGGGTGTCATCGGAAGAATTCTGAGAAGGTTAGTGAAAAAATTAATATCTTTTGGCGGTGGTTACGTTATAGCGCTCTTTGGCTGGAATCGATGCTCTGGTAACGTTGGAACATGTAGTATGCTAACTTATCGATTTATTGTGTTTTCGCTGAAAAACGCTTAGAAAATCTGAAATATGGTCTGAAATCACAAGAACTGGGTCTTTCCATTGCTATGCTTTGTCTATTTTTATGAAATGTTTTATGATGAGTAAATTGGTCATACACGTTGCTCTATCTAGTAATTCTAGTGGATTTGTGATGGTCGGTGCAATTGTAAACTGTGATTTCTACCTGAAATATGCACTTTTTTCTAACAAAAACTATCCTATACCATGAATATGTTATCAGACTGTCATCTGATGGTTTTTTTTATAGGTTATTGGCTATCAATATCTTAGTTGAGCCGAATTGGTGATAGCACCTGAAGGAGTAAGAAACTGATGGAGTTAGAATAGTGGTGTATTTTGCTAACGTGTTTAGCTAATAGATTTACATATTTTGTCTTCCCTGTAAAACATTTTAAAAATCTGAAATGGTGGCTTTATTCACAAGATCTGTATCTTTCATCTGGTGTCTTGGACTTGTGATTTAATGATATTTAGATGCTACTATCTACTTCTGAAGCTATGCTATCTATGCTAATCAGTGTGTGGGGGGTGGGGGGTGCTCCCGGATCCGGGTTTCTGAGGCAGTAAAAGTTAATAAAAGGGGTATGAATACTCTCTTTAGGCACTGTAGCTAGAGCTAACACAAGGGAGGTAGCTCAGTTAGCTCTTATTACTGAAATGAGCAGAGCATTATTATTACCTAGTTAGATCCTTAAACTACGGTATTACAAAAGGCAAACCCCGAATAAAAGTTCGCTTGGCGTATAAGTAAACGTTTAACTGCACATACAGTGGATAGCTAGCCAGCTATCCAAGATAAACAGATATGCTAGCTACTTCTCGCCAGATAAGCTAACAAAAAGATGCTAGCTAACGCACTCCTAATAACGTGACTATAAGCAATTATCGATCTTATCCAACACATTAAAACATTCGGAAAGCATATTATAGCACATCTTCAGTTGTTGGTGATGATATTTACCTGTTAATGTGTTCCAAATCAGACGTCAAAATCCCCTTTTCTGCAAAACAGTGTTGTTGTGGCGATGCTGAACAAGCTGTGATTTTACGACGACAGTTTGGCGCAGACCGCTTTACGGCAGAGGGTGGCTCTCAGAATCGGACCAATCAATCTACATTTCCAGCAAGGCCTAACAGTACGTCGTTTTATTATCTAAAGATCAATTCATTTAAAAAAATCAGTTGACCTTGCCAGACATGTCCAGCCATATAATGCATAATGGAATTCAACATAAAAAACGTACAATCTTCATGGTCATCATTTGTTTCACTGTGGAATTATTATATATATATTTTTAAGTAACCTTCACACTTGAAGGCAGTATAATTAATTTGCTATTTTGGTCAAGAATGACACGGTTTTGACAAACACTTTACCCTAAAAATATGTCAAATCAAATCACAATGTATTTTTTTTTAAACACACTTAAAAAAAAAAATAATACAAACATTTTTTAAACACAAAGTTTGTTTTACCCATCCAGTGGCAGTCTTCAAAATGTCCCTCAACCCATAAGAGGTTTAAATCTGTTGATGGTGTTGGTCATTGGTTGATGATCAAATATGAACAGGGATGGACTGGGACCAGAAATCAGCCAGGGCATTTCCAACACACACCCCATTTTCTCCTCGACCCCCTTTATAAGCCAAATAATTATAATTTTGCACAAAACCACACCAATTTAAACAGGCCCAACCGAATTAAACAGGCCCAAACGGAATTAAACAGGCCCAATGGGATTAAAATGAACAAGCCCATCTGGCATTTGCCCGAACTGCCCTTTGGCCAGTCTGCCTCTAAATATGACGGCTGTGGCTTTCAGTGAAAGGATGAAGAGAACAAATGTGTGGTATACTTTAATGTTGTCTTTGTTAAGCACACAGCAACTTCTGGGTTAAGTAACTACTGGGTTAGGTATGTTGCACACTTCAAATGTGGTAAATAAAATACATCAAATGTACAATTTGTAGTTTCAGTCCCCATTGTTGTAGGTAAACCTGCTTACATTGGATCTAATTTTCAACTCAACTTCTATGGATTAACTAAAAAACAAACTCCTGACAGTGAGGTACACGTCTGTTGCAGAAAGAATGAACAGACTGTGCTGAATGTCACGGCAGTGAATATAACTTATGGTCCTCGGTTTGAGAACTGGGATTCTTGGTCCAACGATGCTTACAGACATGGACACATTTCCCTCCTCACTGACCTACACCTTTCTGATCAGGGGACATACCAGTGCCTCTTAGGCCCTGACCACCAGAGAGGAATTCCAGGAGCTGTCACTCTCAATATCACTCCCAAAGAGAAGCACTGCGACGACACAGGAAGGCCAACAATGGTGGTGGTGGTGTTTAATTGTTTTGGTGATCATCCTAGTTGCTGTTATTTTCTATTTTCTTGGAGGTAGATTGAAAGAAACAATGGCTGATTGGTTTAAAGGGAATTGTTTGAGATCTCAACTCAGTCCCTGTCCAGAAGGGGAACAGTGAGGTGAGCATCTCTCTGTCACTAGAAGTGAATCAGAGACAGAAGAAGACAGGATTGGGACAAGGACATGTTTTGTCCCCTATGCACCTGCCTGTATCATCAGAGCCCTGTCAGAACCTCCCTCTACCGCAGGCCTTGTTACCAAGGCTACTGATGGACCTCCCTCTACCACAGGCCTTGTTACCAATGGTACTGATGGACCTCCCTCTACCCCAGGCCTTGTTACCAATGGTACTGATGGACCTCCCTCTACCCCAGGCCTTGTTACCAAGGCTACTGATGGACTTCCCTCTACCGCAGGCCTTGTTACCAAGACTACTGATGGACCTCCCTCTACCCCAGGCCTTGTTACCAATGGTACTGATGGACCTCCCTCTACCCCAGGCCTTGTTACCAAGGCTACTGATGGACTTCCCTCTACCGCAGGCCTTGTTACCAATGGTACTGATGGACCTCCCTCTACCCCAGGCCTTGTTACCAAGACTACTGATGGACCTCCCTCTACCCCAGGCCTTGTTACCAAGGCTACTGATGGACCTCCCTCTGCCTATTTGAGGAGTGTTTCCTGTCTCCAATTTGTTTAATAAAATGTTGAACTTAAACATTTTGGTAGTTCAGAATGTATTTTGTACATGATCAATTCATTTTCCACATCAAATGATGGATACATACTTTAAATGTTATTCTACAAGATACAGACACAAAACAACTGAATCAATCGTTAAACTATATGGTTTACAATATCTGATGATGGATGCTACGATTGACATAGCAAAAAAACATTACATAATTATAGAAATAACTATTCATAAATGTTAAATGTAACTAAGCTGCATGATATAAACTACACAGAGGAAATGTTAAATAAAATACAGCAAACATTTATCTTTAGTTCAAAGACACATTATAAAAAGGTGCTATTCTGTAGTTCATATTGTACTTGACTTGGTGATGGAAGAGGGAAACATGACATCCCTTTCACATACATTACATTCCCAGGATAACTCTACACTAGCCTGATCCCAGAACAGTTTGTGCTCTCATTATGAAGCCATGACAGTTCCATTAAGGAGTTGGTAAGAGATCAGAAACAGACTGACACCCAGGATAACTCTACACACTGTTAGATTTTTGTTCCATGTAAGATTCCACACAACAGTTATAGCCTGATTTGCATTATTAGGGAAATTTGCAACTAGTGTGGGAGAAACAGACTTGAGTTGAAATGGTAAGAATGGAAATAAAACAAAAATATTGACTTTGCAAGAGGATTTGACCCTGTAGGGTAAATCAATTAACAAATGGGTCCTTTTCAAAACAATAAACAGAAAGAGAACAAAATACAAGTAAATAATTACACAAAAATAACTATAACAATCTACAGCTTGTTACTCCACACAACACAGAAAAATACATATTGTGACAACATTAGGAAAAAGGTCCATAATGCAACAGTTTCTTCATATAGAGCTGAATACTGTCAAAACTAAATTAGACATGAAAAGTTATGAAACTGCATGTAAGAAATATTCAGTACCAGTCAAAAGGTTGGACACACCTACTCATTCCACGTAAAAAAATAAAAAAATGTATTACTATCTTCTATATTGTAGAATATTAGTGAAGACAAACTATGAAGTAACACATATGGAATCATGTAGTAACCGAAAAAGTGTTAAACAAATCAAAATATATTTTATATTTGAGATTATTCAAAGTAGCCACCCTTTGCCTTGACAGCTTTTCACAATCTTGAATAAAAAAAAAAATATATAAACTCTTGAATAAAAAGGTGTTTCCAAACTTTTGACTGGTACTGAATATTTTCTTGTTTTGACGGTTATGCTTTAAAAGCTGTCAGTATTCCACAAAGAACAAGATGGTCACTGGTCGATATTTGGTCTATTTAGTCATACGAATGAATGACACATGAAATGATGTGCATTCTCATGCACAACTGGCCATAGTGAGAAAATGTTCAAAGCAAATAACATATAACACACATACATAAGTGCAGGAAATGAAGACTGCAGCTGCATCCATGGCTGAGTCCCGATTCTCCGCCCTTCTCCCGAAGTGTGCACTTGCACACTTTCTCGTACGGATTTCAAAAAAGTTGAATCCAGCCAACGCTTACACCACTCCTATGGTTTTAAATCCATAAAAAGGGGAGTATGCAAGTGCACACTTCTGGACAAGGGTGGATAACCAGAATGTAGCCCAAGCCAACTTTCAGCCTCTGTCCATCCACCCCTCCCTCAGTGTATCAGCTCCAGCTGGCTGGCGGAGAAGGGCAGCACCCCGCTGACGTAGTAAGCGATGCCCAGAGAGAGCAAGGCGATGACCACCAGCAGTAGCAGCACCCTCCAGAAGCCCAGGTCCTCAACAAACTCCTGCCAGGTGGTCCTGAAGCTGGACAGGACTCCCTCCCTGTTCTGGAGGTCGGGGTTCAGCAGGGAGTGGCTCTCCATTGCACTGACAGGAAGAGAAAGAAGTAGCCCAGTGTCAGCTTACATGCCATTACTTGATTATAAATAGGAGAGATAGACAGGAGAGGCAGATAGATGGTACACAAGTACATAGGGCGTAGGAGTCCGTTTGGGATGGAACCCCTTTGTGTTGGAGAGATAGGAGAGATATATAGGACAGATAAATAGATATATAGGAGAGACAGATATATAGGAGAGACAGATAGATATATAGGACAGATAGATATATAGGACAGATAGATATATAGGAGAGACAGATATATAGGAGAGACAGATAAACTCAGCAACAAAAGAAACGTCCCTTTTTCAGGACCCCGTCTTTCAAAGATCATTCGTAAAAATCCAAATAACTTCACAGATCTTCATTGTAAAGGGTTTAAACACTGTTTCCCATGCTTGTTCAATGAACCATAAACAATTAATGAACATGCACCTGTGGAACGGTCGTTAAGACACTAACAGCTTACAGACGGTAGGCAATTAAGTTCACAGTTATGAAAACTTAGGACACTAAAGAGGCCTCTCTACTGACTCTGAAAAACACCAAAAGAAAGATGCCCAGAGTCCCTGCTCATCTGCGTGAACGTGCCTTAGGCATGCTGCAAGGAGGCATGAGGACTGCAGATGTGGCCAGGGCAATAGATTGCAATGTCCGTACTGTGAGATGCCTAAGACAGCGCTATAGGGAGACAGGACGGACAGCTGATCGTACTTGCAGTGGCAGACCACATGTAACAACACCTGCACAGGATAGGTACATCCGAACATCACACCTGCGGGACAGGTACAGGATGGCAACAACAACTGCCCGAGTTACAGCAGGAATGCACAATTCCTCCATCAGTGCTCAGACTGTCCGCAATAGGCTGAGAGAGGCTGGACTGAGGGCTTGTAGGCCTGTTGTAAGGCAGGTCCTCACCAGACATCATCGGCAACAACGTCGCCTATGGGCACAAACCCACCGTCACTGGAGTGCTCTTCACTGACGAGTCGCGGTTTTGTCTCACGAGGGGTGATGGTAGATCCGAGTTTATCGTCGAAGGAATGAGCGTTACACCGAGGCCTGTACTTTGGAGCGGGATCGATTTGGAGGTGGAGGGTCCGTCATGGTCTGGGGCGGTGTGTCACAGCATCATCGGACTGAGCTTGTTGTCATTGCAGGCAATCTCAACGCTGTGCGTTACAGGGAAGACATCCTCCTCCCTCATGTGGTACCCTTCCTACAGGCTCATCCTGACATGACCCTCCAGCATGACAATGCCACCAGCCATACTGCTTGTTCTGTGCGTGATTTCCTGAAAGACAGGAATGTCAGTGTTCTGCCATGGCCAGCGAAGAGCCCGGATCTCAATCCCATTGAGCACGTCTGGGACCTGTTGGATCGGAGGGTGAGGGCTAGGGCCATTCCCCCCAGAAATGTCCAGGAACTTGCAGGTGCCTTGGTGGAAGAGTGGGGTAACATCTCACAGCAAGAACTGGCAAATCTGGTGCAGTCCATGAAGAGGAGATGCACTGCAGTACTTAATGCAGCTGGTGGCCACACCAGATACTGACTGTTACTTTTGATTTTGACCTCCCCTTTGTTCAGGGACAAATTATTCAATTTCTGTTAGTCGCATGTCTGTGGAACTTGTTCAGTTTATGTCTCAGTTGTTGAATCTTGTTATGTTCATACAAATATTTACACATGTTAAGTTTGCTGAAAATAAACGCAGTTGACAGTGAGAGGACGTTTCTTTTTTTTTCTGAGTTTAGATAGGAAAGATAGATAGATAGGTAGGAGAGATAGATAGATAAATAGGTTTCCAGCTTAGAGTGGGTGTAACAGAGTTAAGATCGTGCCACAGCTCGAAATGTCACCAATCACGTTGCTGAATTGCCAGCTTTCGGAGGCGCAACATTGTCAAGCGGGCGGTTAAGTGTGTTGGCGAGGCAGAGTACGCGACATCAAGTACCGGTAAGGACTTGTGAGTGAGGGAACTATACTGTTAAGCAGCACAGTAATGCCTGTAACATAGGCTCCCCTCCACTTCCTGCCCTGTCCTCCCCCTCCTCTCTCATTCACTCCCCCACCCCTCTCCTCACCTCTCGCTCTCAGCAATCTGCATGGTCTCCAGTTTGGAGTGGGCTCCCCTGTTGAATCCTTTCAGCTCCTGTTCCTCTAGGCCCTCCAGCAGGCGGATAGCGTCCTTGTTCACCCCGCGCCTCTTGGCCAGCACCAGAGGAGTGTACCCGTTGTGGTTACTGGGAGAGAGAAACACACAATGTAGCATGATACGGTTCAAACAAGGGTCCAACCAGTGTTTGAGAAACACATTGGCACTATGGGGAGTGGACTGTTGGACCAATGTGTACATTTGAAAAACCTATTAGGGGTTCCTCTATGTGATAGAACCCCTGTAACTCTAACCCTGCTTTTACCCCTCAGTCAAAGCCCCTCTCAGGCACCAAGCCAACTGTAAAACAGTCTCTACTCCCCCTCACTCCCTTCCAGGCCCTCCCAACCCTCAGCCCCTCTCACCAGATGTCTATCTTGAGACCGTTGGACACCAGGAACTGGATGGTATCCACGTGTCCACAGAGGTGGAGCGCCGTGTTTCCCTGGTAGTCTGTAGCCAGGAGGTCCGCACCAAACTTATGGAGAAAACAACAGATGTCCACGTTCCCCCTGGCGGCCGCTAGGTGCAGGCCAGCACGGCCCCGGTTGTCCCGTATGTTGGGGTCACAGCCCGTCTCCAGGAGCCGCTTGCCGAAAAGCAGGTCCCCGTCGATGCAGGCCTGCAGTTAGGGATTTGCCATTATTTAACCAGGTAAGTCATTGAGAAGACATTTTCTTTCACGATAACGTCCTGGGATGAGTTAGATTAATTAGTTGATTGATTGATTCTGTATTGAATCAGAGAATAAGGGAATTGATTAACAGACCCTAGCTAACTTGAACTTTAAATCGATTCTGAAGAACTGGGAGCACACCGTAGCAACCGAGCACACCGTAGCAACCGAGCACGCCGTAGCAACCGAGTTTCTAATTGGACAAATTCCGGTAGGTCCATCCCTGTTTGCTTCTGTTTGATTCCTACACTGTTGCACAAAACCACACCGGACCCTAGACCCTACACACTTGAGGAGATCTGAGAGAATTTGACAGGTGTCGTCAATATGGTGAAACTTCCATCTAACCTACCAGAGGGCAAGTGAAGCTACTACCAGATTGCTTACGCCTGTCAAATCCTCACAGACCTCCACAAGTAAATAGGGCGTAGGGGTGGATTTGGGATGGAACCCCTTTGTGTTGGACTCAACCCCACCAGCAGGGGAGCAGACGTTAGGGTTGTCAAATCACATTCACTGTAAATTCTACACATTCAGCGCAATGCTTTACTTACGAGCGCTTACCCAACAATGAAGAGTTAAAAAGTACAACAAATTTGCAAACAAAAAAAAGGAAATAGTATCACAATACAATAACAACGCTACTGGTACAGAGTCAATGTGCAGGGGTAGGCATCTTCCCTACCTGGAGCAGGGGAACGGAGGTCTGCGACGAGTCATTGATGAAGACATAGGACATGTCCGAGTGGGTGTCCGAAAATTCCAGCGTACCTGAAGGGGGGATAGGGAGGAAGGGAGGGGAAGGGTAGGAAGAAGAGGAGGAGGAAGGCAGAGGGAGGAAATGGAGAAAAGATAGCTTTATTGGTTAGGACTATGTACGGTGCCTTCAGGAAGTAATTACACCCCTTGGCTTTCCCACAATATGTTGTGTTACAGGCCTACACACAATACCCAATAATGTCAAGGTGGAACTGTATGTAGAATTTTTCTACCAATTAAATAAAAATGAAAAACTTAAATGTCTTGAATCAATAAGTATTCAACTCCTTTGTTATAGCAAGCCTAAATACATTCAGCAGTAAAAATCTGCCTAAAAAGTCACATAAGTTGCATGGACACCCTCTTGAATGACTACCTCATCTCTGTACCCCACATACAATTATCTGTAAGGTCCCTCAGTTGAGCAGTGAATTTCAAACACAGATTCAACCACAAAGAACAGGGAGGTTTTCCCAATGCCTCGCAAAGAAGGGCACCTATTGGTTGATGGGAGAGGGAAAAAAAGCAGACATTGAACATCCCTTTGAGCATGGTGAAGTTATTAATTACACTTTGGATGGTGTATCAATACACCCATTCACTACAAAGATAAAGGAGTTTTTCCTAACTCAGTTGCCGGAGAGGGAAAAAACTTCTCAGGGATTTCACCATGAGGCCAATGGTGACTTTAAAACAGTTACAGAGTTTTATGACTGTGATATGAGAAAAAAGGCTGGATCAACAACATTGTAGTTACACCACAATACTAACCTAAATGACAGAGTGAAAAGAATAAAAAATATTCCAAAACATGCATCCTGTTTGCAATAAGGCACTAAAGTAAAAGTGCAAAAAAGTTGGAAAATAAATTAACTTTATGTCCAGAATACAAAGAGTTATGTTTGGGGCAAATTCAACACAACACATCACTGACTACCACGCTTCATATTTTCAAGCATGGTGGGGCTGCATCATGTTATGAGTATGCTTGTCATTGGCAAGGGAGTTTTTTTTAGGATAAAAGGAAACGGAAGAGCTAAGCACAGGTAAAATCCTAGAGGAAAACCTGGTTCAGTCTGCTTTCCAACAGACACTGGGAAACAATTTTACCTTTCAACAGGACAATAACCTAAAACACAAGGCCAAATATACACTGGAGCTGCTTACCAAGAGGACACGAAATGTTCCTGAGTCGCCTAGTTAAAATTTTGCCTTAAATCGGCTTGAAAATCTATGGCAAGACAAGAAAATGGCTGTCTAGTAATAATCAACAACCAATTTGACAGAGGATGAAGAATAAAAAAAAAAAATACTGTGCAAATATTGTACAATCCAGGTGTGCATAGTTCTTAGAGACTTACCCAGAAAGACTCACAGATATAAGCTAACATGTATTGACTCAGGGGTGTGAATACTTATTTAAATAAAATATTTCTGTATTTCATTTTCAATAAATTAGCACCCCCCCAAAAAAACATCCACAAACATGTTTTTACTTTGTCATTATGGGGTATTGTGTGTTGATGGGTGAGACTTATTTTATTTATTTTTTAAAATCTATTTTAAATTCAGGCTGTAACACAACATGTGTAATAAGTCAAGGGTGAGTCTTTGATCCACCTCTACGCAAACGACACCATTCTGTATATTTCTGGCCCTTCTTTGGACACTTAACGAGCTACAACGCCATACAACACTGCTTCCGTGGCCTCCAACTGCTCTTAGATGCTAGTAAAGCGAAATGCATGCTCGTCAACCAATCGCTGCCCGCACCCGCCCGCCTAGCATCATTACTCTGGACGGTTCTGACAACTATAAATACCTAGGTGTCTGGCTAGACTGCAAACTCTCCTTCCAGACTCACATTTAGCATCTCCAATCCAAAGTTAAATCTAGAATCGGCTTCCTATTCCGCAACAAAGTATCCTTCACTCATGCTGCCAAACATACCCTCGTAAAAAACTGACCATCCTACCGATCCTTGACTTCGGCGATGTCATTTATAAAATAGCCTCCAACACTCAACTCAGCAAATTGGATGCAGTCTATCACAGTGCCATCCGTTTTGTCTGTATGCTCTCGTTGGCTGGTCCTCGCTACATACTCGTCGCCAACCCACTGGCTCCAGGTCATCACAAGTCTTTGCTAGGTAAAGATTCGCCTTATCTCAGCTCACTGGTCACCATAGCAACACCCACCCGTAGCACACGCTCCAGCAGGTATCTCTCACTGGTCATCCCCAAAGCCCTTTCCTTCCAGTTCTCTGCTGCCAATGACTGCAACGAATTGCAACAACAACAACAAAAAAAATCACTGAAGCTGGAGACTTATATCTCCCTCACTAACTTTAAGCGTCAGCTGTCAGCGCAGCTTACTAATCGCTGCAGCTGTACACAGCCCTTCTGTAAATAGCCCACCCAACTACCTACCTCATCCCCATATTTGTTTTTCTGATCTTTTGATCACCAGTATTTCTACTTGCACATCCTTACCTGCAAATCTATCTCTCCAGTGTTAATTGCTAAATTGTAATTACTTCGCCACCATTGGCCTATTTATTGCCTTACCTCCTTACTTTATTTGCACGCACTGTATACAGATTTTTCTATTGTGTTATTGACTGTACGTTTGTTTATCCCATGTAACTCTTGTGTTGTTTTTGTCGCACTGCTTTGCTTTATCTTGGCCAGGTCGCAGTTGTAAATGAGAACTTGTTCTCTACTGGCCTACCTGGTTAAATAAAGGCTTAATAAAAGGGGTATGAATACTCTCTTTAGGCACTGTAGCTAGAGCTAACACAAGGGAGGTAGCTCAGTTAGCTCTTATTACTGAAATGAGCAGAGCATTATTATTACCTAGTTAGATCCTTAAACTACGGTATTACAAAAGGCAAACCCCGAATAAAAGTTCGCTTGGCGTATAAGTAAACGTTTAACTGCACATACAGTGGATAGCTAGCCAGCTATCCAAGATAAACAGATATGCTAGCTACTTCTCGCCAGATAAGCTAACAAAAAGATGCTAGCTAACGCACTCCTAATAACGTGACTATAAGCAATTATCGATCTTATCCAACACATTAAAACATTCGGAAAGCATATTATAGCACATCTTCAGTTGTTGGTGATGATATTTACCTGTTAATGTGTTCCAAATCAGACGTCAAAATCCCCTTTTCTGCAAAACAGTGTTGTTGTGGCGATGCTGAACAAGCTGTGATTTTACGACGACAGTTTGGCGCAGACCGCTTTACGGCAGAGGGTGGCTCTCAGAATCGGACCAATCAATCTACATTTCCAGCAAGGCCTAACAGTACGTCGTTTTATTATCTAAAGATCAATTCATTTAAAAAAATCAGTTGACCTTGCCAGACATGTCCAGCCATATAATGCATAATGGAATTCAACATAAAAAACGTACAATCTTCATGGTCATCATTTGTTTCACTGTGGAATTATTATATATATATTTTTAAGTAACCTTCACACTTGAAGGCAGTATAATTAATTTGCTATTTTGGTCAAGAATGACACGGTTTTGACAAACACTTTACCCTAAAAATATGTCAAATCAAATCACAATGTATTTTTTTTTAAACACACTTAAAAAAAAAATAATACAAACATTTTTTAAACACAAAGTTTGTTTTACCCATCCAGTGGCAGTCTTCAAAATGTCCCTCAACCCATAAGAGGTTTAAATCTGTTGATGGTGTTGGTCATTGGTTGATGATCAAATATGAACAGGGATGGACTGGGACCAGAAATCAGCCAGGGCATTTCCAACACACACCCCATTTTCTCCTCGACCCCCTTTATAAGCCAAATAATTATAATTTTGCACAAAACCACACCAATTTAAACAGGCCCAACCGAATTAAACAGGCCCAAACGGAATTAAACAGGCCCAATGGGATTAAAATGAACAAGCCCATCTGGCATTTGCCCGAACTGCCCTTTGGCCAGTCTGCCTCTAAATATGACGGCTGTGGCTTTCAGTGAAAGGATGAAGAGAACAAATGTGTGGTATACTTTAATGTTGTCTTTGTTAAGCACACAGCAACTTCTGGGTTAAGTAACTACTGGGTTAGGTATGTTGCACACTTCAAATGTGGTAAATAAAATACATCAAATGACAGGTAATTACTTTGTAGCTTTTTACACTTCAAACAGAGTCGTTTACGGCTCAGACACGAGATGTATGTGGCAAGGTCTACAGAAAATCACGGACTACAAAGGGGAAAACAGCCACTTCGCGGACACTGACGTCTTGCTCCCAGACAAGCTAAACACCTTCGCCCGCTTTGAGGATAACACAGTGCCACCGACGTGGCCTGCTACCAAGGACTGTGGGCTCTACTTCTCTGTGGCCGACGTGAGTAAGGCTGCCGGCCCAGACGGCATCCCTAGCCACGCAAGGCTGCGGCCCAGACGGCATCCCTAGCCGCGTCCTCAGAGCATGCGCAGACCAGCTGGCTGGAGTGTTTTACGGATATATTCAATCTCTCCCTATCCCAGTCTGTTGTCCCCACATGCTTCAAGATGTCCACCATTATTCCTGTACCCAAGAAAGCAAAGAAAACTGAACTAACTTCTGACTTCTTGCACTGACGTCTGTCATCATGAAGTGCTTTGAGAGGCTAGTTAATTAAGGAACATATCACTTCTACCCTACCTGATACCCTAGACCCACTACAATTTGCTTACCGCCCCAATAGATCCACAGACGACGCAATCGCCATCGCACTGCACAATTCCCTATCCATCCGGAGTAGAGGAATACCTATGTAAGAATCCTGTTCATTGACTATAGCTCAGCATTCAACACCATAGTACATAAAATCTAACTTTATTTGTCACATGCACCGAATACAACATGTGTAGACTTTACCGTGAAATGCTTACTTACAAGCCCTTAACCAACAGTGAAGTTCAAGAAATAGTTAAGAAAATACTTACCAAATAAAGTAAAAAAATTCTAAAAAGTAACACAATAAAATAACAATAACGAGGCTATATACAGGGGTTACAGATTAGTCGAGGTAATTTGTACATGTAAGTAGGGGTGACTATGCATAGATAAACAGAGTAGCAGCAGTGTACAAAACAACTGGGCGGGGGGGGGGGGGGGGTCAATGTAAATAGTCTGGCGAGCTTATCACTAAGCTCGGGGCCCTGGGTCTGAACTCTGCCCTGTGCAACTGGGCCCATGACTCTTGACGGGCCGCCCCCAGGTGATGAAGGTAGGAAACAACACCTCCACTTCGCTGATCCTCAACACTGGGGCCCCAAAAGGACGCGTGCTCAGCCCCCTCCTGTACTCCTTGTTCACCTATGACTGTGTGGCCACGCACGCCTCCAACTCAATCATCAAGTTTGCAGGCGACACAACAGTAGTAGGCCTGATTACAAACAATGACGAGACAGCCTGCAGGGAGGAGGTGAGGGCCCTGGGAGAGTGGTGCCAGGAAAATAACCTCTCATTCAATGTTAACAAAACAAAGGAGCTGATCGTGGACTTCAGGAAACCGCAGAGGGAGCACGCCCCTATCTACATCGACGGGACGGCAGTGGAGACGGTGGACAGCTTCAAGTTCCTCGGCGTACACATCACTGACGATCTGAAATGGTCCACCCACACAGACAGTGTGGTGAAGAAGGCGCCACAGCGCCTCTTCAACCTCAGGAGGCTGAAGAAATTTGTCTTGGCCCCTAAAACCCTCACAAACTTTTACAGATGCACAATTGAGAGCATCCTGTCGGGTTGTATCGTCGCCTGGTACGGCAACTGCACCGCACGCAACCGAGGGCTCTCCAGAGGGTGGTGCGGTCTGCCCAATACATCACCGGGGGCACACTGCCTGCCCTCCAGGACACCTACAGTACAGCACATGTCACAGGAAGGCCAAAAAGATCATCAAGGACATAAACCACCCGAGCCAAGGCCTGTTCACCCTGCTATCATCCAGAAGGCAAGGTCAGTACAGGTGCATCAAAGCTGGGACCGAGAGACTGAAAAACACCTATCTTAAGGCCATCAGACTGTTAAATAGCCATCACTAGCTGGCTTCCACCCGGTTACACGACCCTGCACCTTAGAAGCTGCTGCCCTATATGCATAGACATGGAATCTTAATAATGGAACACTAGTCACTTTAATCATGTTTAAATAATGTTTACATCCTGCTTTTGTCACGCTCGTCGAAAGGAATGTACCAAGGTGCAGCGTGGTAGGCGTACATTTTCCTTTATTAAATGAACACCGAATTAAAACAACAAAATACCAAACGAAACGTGAAGCTAATAATAGTGCTGACATGCAACTATCCATAGACAAGATCCCACAAAGCACAACGGGGAAATGGCTGCCTAAATATGATCCCCAATCAGAGACAACGATAAACAGCTGCCTCTGATTGGGAACCATAACAGGCCAACATAGACACACAAACACCTAGATGACCCACCCTAGTCACACCCCGACCCAACCAACATAGAGAATAAAAAGCTCTCTATGGTCAGGGCGTGACAGCTTTACTCATCTCATATGTATATACTGTATTATATTCTACTGTATTTTAATCAATGCCACTCCAACATTGCTCAATCTAATATTTATATATTTCTTAATTCCATTCTTTTACTTTTAGATTTGTGTATTGTTGTGAATTGTTAAGATACTACTGAATTGTTGGAGCTGTAGAAACAGTTGGAGCTGTAGATAGAGCAGTAGATACACAAGCATTTCGCTACACCCACAATAACATCTGCTAAATATGTGTATGTGACCAATAAAATTTTATTTTATTTGTATTGGCGGTCTATAATTTAGTTACATTGTTCTCACATAATCTTAATCATTCTTTTTAATCTGATTAAATTGTAATACTTTATTTCAGGGTGAACACAATAATACACATTTAAGACTCATTCAATTCTGTTGTTTATCCTCTTTGAGGAAAATGTAGCACAACTGCATAATCATTGTAGGCACTTATGTATGTTTCTGTTATACATGTAAAATGTGGATTTGTATGAAAAAAAATATCATATTCAGGTTTTCTCAAAATTCCTTTTAAGATGGTGGAATTTATTTAACATCAGAGGACAGTGTCAAAAGAGCGACAATAAACATGTGTGTTTTATCCTTTTGTGTCATTCAAAAACTAATCATAGAAGTACTATGATATTTTATATTTATATTTCCATATAAAAACATCCGTTCCTATCATCGAATGTACAGACCAGCTTCCACAAAATGTATTTTTAAATAACCTTTGAAACAGGGGATACATACTGTGAAGTAAAAATAATTATAATCTAGATTACATACAAAACAAGGACAAATGAGGACAAATAATGTACTCAGGGCTACCAACGAGAGATGGGCCTATGTGATAGACATAGTGGTCATAGTGGTTACAATTTAATTAAGTCACCCAGTACCTTTAACATAAATTCAGCGACAACGGCCACGTTCCAGGCCACCTACGTTGCAGGTGTTGCATTGCATCAACCACCAACCAATGGTTGTGAGCCACCTCATCGACTGCGCAGTTAGGCATCAATCAGATTGCTAGATCATAGAATGTGATCAGCTGATATGTTAATCACCTATTCAGGTGTTGTGAGATCTGGTAGGCGTCTGTAATGTAGTCAGCTCTGGAACCTAATGTAGTCGGCTCTGGAACCTAATGTAGTCAGCTCTGGAACCTAATGTAGTCGGCTCTGGAACCTAATGTAGTCAGCTCTGGAACCTAATGTAGTCGACTCTGGAACCTAATGTAGTCGGCTCTGGAACCTAATGTAGTCGGCTCTGGAACCTAATGTAGTCAGCTCTGGAACCTAATGTAGTCAGCTCTGGAACCTAATGTAGTCGGCTCTGGAACCTAATGTAGTCGGCTCTGGAACCTAATGTAGTCGGCTCTGGAACCTAATGTAGTCGGCTCTGGAACCTAATGTAGTCGGCTCTGGAACCTAATGTAGTCGGCTCTGGAACCTAATGTAGTCAGCTCTGGAACCTAATGTAGTCAGCTCTGGAAAGTGGTCATTGACAAGACATGCTGAAGACAGCAGATAGGGACTACCAGAACACAATAGGCCTTAACGTTGATAAAATGTATAGAAAGCTTCTGTACAATAACAAACATTTTAACATGCTGACTACACCCCTCGTGTCGTGTGCGCGAGCAAAATAAATGTACACATACATGTTATTCAATGATTGCCTCTCCCATCTCCTTATTGGTTTATAGAAGCAGATACCCACGTGCCATCTCCTCATTTGTTATACCCACGTGGGTGATTGAAAGATTTACTGAGTTTGGTCGGTCGTCGTGGTAACGCAATCGCCATATAAAGCCCAAAGAAGAAAAAGCCTGGATTTAAACATTTAAAAAAATGTTATTTAACAAGGCAAGTCAGTTAAGAACAAATTCTTATTTACAATGATGACCTAGGAACAGTGGGTTAACTGCCTTGTTCAGGGGCAGAACGACTGATTTTTACGTTGTCAGGTCAGGGATTTGATCTAGCAACCTTTTGGTTACTGGCACAACGTTCAACCACTAGGCTACCTGCCGCCCCAGGAAGGAGGAGAGATGACTAGAAATTATTTGGTTGACCGTTTTATGTGTGGATTAATTGTCGGAGTAGAGGACCTTGTGCATTTCAGGTAAAATAACAACTCAACGTTTATATCCCAGGACAAATTAGCTAGCAACAGCAAGTTAGCTAAATAGGACAAATTAGCTAGCAACTGCAAGCTAGCTAGCTAAATTGCCATAAATGTTTAATGCTTTTCAACCTGTCCCCAAATTAATATAATTGGTTCAGAGTTTGTTCTGATATTTTAACCTGCATGTCGTGATCGCATTTGGTGTGACAAAATCAATTTGCGCACGCGCGCGACAGGTTTGGGTACGGTGTAACGAAGAAGTGTGTGTGTTGTGTTTGTCGTTAGTTTGGGATTACTTCCAAGCGGTTATTGCGTACTTGTATGTTTTGGCTTGAGCATGATGGGTGGAGGGTTTTTATTAAAAAAACAAAAAAAAACATTTTGGTCACAGAACATGGAGAGTAGATAGGCTAGCGAGGTGAGAAGAGTGAGTGAAACCCTGCAGAATATGACGGTTTTAAATAAGTGTCACGTTCCTGACCTGTTTTCTCTTGTTTTGTATGTGTTTAGTTGGTCAGGGCGTGAGTTGGGGTGGGCATTCTATGTTATGTGTTTCTATGTTGGTTTAAAGGGGTTGCCTGATATGGTTCTCAATTAGAGGCAGGCGTTTTACATTTCCTCTGATTGAGAACCATATTAAGGTAGGATGTTCTCACTGTTGGTTTGTGGGTGGTTGTCTTCCGTGTCTGTTTGCACCACACGGGACTGTTTCGTTTGTTCGTTCGTTTTGTGTAGTCTATTTTCCTGTTCGTGCGTTCTTCGTGTTATGTAAGTTCGTTTGTTCAGGTCTGTTGACTTCGTTTATTATTTTGTAAATTCTCAAGTGTTTTTCGTGTTCGTCTTTATCTTTAATAAACATCGTTATGTCAACATTTCACGCTGCGCTTTGGTCCAATCCCTACTCCTCCTCTTCAGACGAAGAGGAGGAGAACGACCGTTACAATAAGTATGATTTAAGTATGATTTGCTGCATGGTACTATCAGCTTGGTCACCCATTCCAGTCAGCGAGATAGTTGTAGTGAAGTAGCAGTACTCTATATCTGTTTCCCCGAACATTTGTGTTTTTCTTGGGAAAATGTAATTGCCATTAAGCAACTTTAATTTGACATTTTACTAATTTAGCAGACGCTCTTACAGGAGCAATTACGGTTAAGTGCCTTGCTCAAGGGCACATCGGCAGATTTGTCACCTAATCAGCTAGGGATTCGAACCAGCAACGTTTCGGTTACTGGCCCAACGCTCTTGTGGTATCCTCTCCGCTCTGTGGCAGTTACAATACATTTGCATTACAAGTCCCACCCCTTAACACAACTATCAGGATCTCACTGTGGGCAGAAACAGAAATTGTGGAGTGAGATGAAATAACCATAATAATCATGTGCGTTTGTTGTTCATGATTTGTGTGCCAGCAGTGAATCACAGAGCTTATAGGTTCGTTTCTGTGGTGGTGGCGAGAACCTAAATCTTCACCGTCCGTCACTATAGCTAAACTGAAAAGGCACACGTTTGATTCACAAGTCAAACGTTGCAGACTGACTGTTACAGACTGACTGACATTTATATTTTACCCATTATTGGAATTCACATCAGTGCAATACATTCACATACATGGTCTCGTCATTCTAGTATTTTAAAAGTGCCTTTTTCCAAACTGTTGTCAAGTTGAGTCCCGGAGTAGGGTAACATTAAAAAAACGACATATTGGTAATAATAGAGTCTTACTGTATCTCAGACATCAAAGATATCATCGGTGGGTGTGAGTATAAAAGCGGTTGGCTAGCAGTAAATAGGTATGTACAGTATAGCAAGTCTCTCAGGTTTATGACTGTAGTTGTTGTTGTTATGGTAGAGAAGGCATCTGTCCCAAATGGAACCCTATATTGTGCACTACTTGTGACCAGAGGCCTATGGAGCCCAAGCCATAAGTAGTGTACTATATAGGGAATAGGGTGCCATTTGGGACGCAGCCAGGAAGGGGAAACGGTTCAGTGTGCTCCGAAGGGTTGGTTTGCGGTTGCACTAGGTAGCCGTTAATGTTTTCAGACCACGTAACCATAGTAATGAGAAAACACCCAAATAAAGACACATATACAACAATGCAGTAGCTATAGCAACACTGTCAGTGATATCCTAGTGCAGAGCAATCAAAACCAAGACCCCGCATCTCTCCATCCATCCCTCCCTCTCTCTTTCTCCTTCTATATCCATCCATCCCTCCCTCTCTCTTTCTCCTTCTATATCCATCCATCCCTCCCTCTCTCTTTCTCCTTCTATATCCATCCATCCCTCCCTCTCTCTTTCTCCTTCTATATCCATCCCCTCTCTCTCTTTCGTTCTATATCCATCCCCCTCTCTCCAACATCGATATTTGCGCATCATAAACCCACAGAAGTGCCCTCGTTGGCCCTTCAGGACACCTTTACACCCCAAGTGAGATCCTGGGATGAAGCAGGGGAGGGGGCTTAAATTCACTCAGTCATTTGGTCAATATTTTTTTTAAGGGGGAATGTTTTTTTTATTTTTACCTCCTCTCTCTTTTTCTTTCTGAGAAATAATCATCACCCTCTCTTTTGTTGTTTCAGTCTCTCTGTTTTCCATTTCTTCTCTCTATCTTCGACTCTTCTCCCGGCTACAAGATCTTACTGCAGACCTGACAGCGACTGACTCTGCTGAGTTGGTTGCCTCCCTTCAGCGTGTCCATCGGAGGGGGGTTGAACTCCCGGTTAGGCTCCACCGTGGTCAGCCAGAAGCTGTACTTGTTGGCAAAGAAGTGGCAGGTGCCCTTAGCCCCGTTACACTCGATGAAGGGAGTTGCACGGAAGTCTTCCAGACAGGACCCGGGTGATACCAGGGACTGGCCTCCGCCCTCTGCCCCGGCAGCTGTGTGCTGTATGGGGGGGAAAGAGAGAGGGACAGGCCCAGACAAGTCCTGAGTGTTAGTTTCACTATGATGGTTTAGACTGGGGTTGTTGTGTCGTGAAATAACTTTACAGTTTAGTTACAAATATTGGCCGGGATTCAATCCGAGGCACACTGTACCGAGCTTGATATTTATTAAAGGTCATTTACGATTGAGCCGAGATCCATGTTCAGTGTTTACCATGAATGTGATCTCTGAGAATGTGGGAGTATTGCCTTTGAAAGGCGCTCTGTCAACAGTGCTCTACAACACACCGTGGATTGAATCTGGCTTTAATCCCACATCACTCACCATGAGGAAGGAGTACCCGATCCAGAGGGACCTCCAGCCAGCAGGGCAGGTGGGGATGGTGAGGTCCTGGGAGTGGACGGCTACAGCCTGGGACATGGCCTCGCACACGGAGCACCTGCTGATGTACTGGCTGATGGCCTCCTCTTCCACCGGCATCATGGGGATGGGCGCAGTGGTGGACAGCCAATAGGACTTGTCGTTGCGGCTGGCGTAGTAACAGATCTCGTTGGGTGTGCAGTAGAGGAAGGGGACAGTGCTGAAACGGGGGAGGCAGGAGCCTGCCATACCTGGGGGAGAGGGGATAGAGAGGAGAGGAGGGATAGAGAGAGGGGGAGAGGGGGGTGATAGAGAGAGGGGGGAGAGATTGAGAGGGAGGGAGGGATAGAGAGAGGGGAGAGAGATTGAGAGGGAGGGATAGAGAGAGGGATAGAGACAGGGGAGAGATTGAGTGGGAGGGATAGAGAGAGGGGAGAGAGGGGAGCGATTGAGAGGGAGGGATAGAGAGAGGGGAGAGATTGAGTGGGAGGGATAGAGAGAGGGGAGAGAGGGGAGCGATTGAGAGGGAGGGATAGAGAGAGGGGAGAGATTGAGTGGGAGGGATAGAGAGAGGGGAGAGAGATTGAGTGGGAGGGATAGAGAGAGGGGAGATATTGAGTGGGAGGGATAGAGAGAGGGGAGAGAGGGGAGCGATTGAGAGGGAGGGATAGAGAGAGGGGAGAAAGGAGAGCGATTGAGAGGGAGGGATAGAGAGAGGGGAGAGAGGGGAGCGATTGAGAGGGAGGGATAGAGAGAAGGGAGAGAGGGGAGCGATTGAGTGGGAGGGATAGAGAGAGGGGAGAGAGGGGAGCGATTGAGAGGGAGGGATAGAGACAGGGGAGAGATTGAGAGGGAGGGATAGAGAGAGGGGAGAGAGGGGAGCGATTGAGAGGGAGGGATAGAGAGAGGGGAGAGAGGGGAGCGATTGAGAGGGAGGGATAGAGAGAGGGGAGAGAGGGGAGCGATTGAGAGGGAGGGATAGAGAGAGGGGAGAGAGGGGGGCGATTGAGAGGGAGGGATAGAGAGAGAGTGGGAGATTGAGAGGGAGGGATAGAGAGAGGGGAGAGAGGGGGGCGATTGAGAGGGAGGGATAGAGAGAGGGGAGAGATATAAAGATTAGCTTTCTGCAAGTTTTGTAGGTCGCTCTGCCTGCCCGAATCCTATAATTGCTTGTGTGTGTGTGTGACTCACCGAGGTCCTGGTTGTGTGCCTTCTCCTGCCCCTCTACGTACAGCAGACTGTATCCCTCCCAGAGCCGGGACATGCCCTGGGGACACATGGGTACCTGGTTGTTCTGACTGTGTTTCACCAGGGTGAAACCAACACTCCTGCTGCGGGCCACACTGCCAGGGGGACCCTGCAGACCACGCTTACCAGGCAGACCTGAGGGAGACAGGGAAGAGAGAGGAGAGGAGAAGAGAGGAGGGGGGAAGAGGAGAGGAGAGGGGGGAAGAGGAGAGAGGGGGAAGAGGAGAGGGAGGAAGAGAGGAGAAAGGTGGAAAAGGTGAGGAGAGGAGGGTAGAAAAGGAGAGGAGAGAGGGAAAGAGGAGAGGAGGGGGAAGAGGAGGGGGAAGAGGAGGGGAAGAGGAGAGGAGAGAGCGGGAAGAGAAGAGAGGGAGGGGAGAAGAGGAGAGGAACGAGAGTAGAGAGGGGTAAGAGGAAAGGAGAGAAGAGGGGAGAGAGGGGGAAGAAGAGAGGGAAGAGGATAGGAGAGGAGTACTACATGTTAAAATGTTGGGTAACCCCTAAGTACCTCCAGCTATAATGCATTATGATGCGGTTATAGAGCATTGTAAGACTTTACATGTATCGACATCTCTTTCTCTCACGCATGCATATAACTTTGATGATGTTTACATGTTTCAGTGTAAATGGCGTTGGAATAGCAGAGGCAGTGCTCCTGTTGTCTTTGTGCTGACTTGCTGTAACTCTCTGTGGTTCTCAATCAGTAGTTGTTCAGTCAACTGTTGAAAATAGTCACTTGTTTGACTGTGATGCAGGTCATACAGCTGTTTGTTACATGCAATATTAGCTTTGTGGACTTCACCGGACAGATGTTGCTCTCCGGTTTTGTGAAGAAACAAACGTAAGTGTAGTTGAATTTATTCCTCCACTGTGTGACTGTTGTCTTTGTGTTGTCTCTGCCTTATTGTACATCACAGTGGAGAAGGAACTAACGGGTTATAGAGCAAACAACGTAATTATCACAACACAGGTTGTTATATGGATTTTGTATTGGCTTGGCTTCCTCAGTGGTTTACCCACACACCTATACTTGGGACTGCTGGTCCCCACAAGTATAGATAAACACGCACAAACACACACACACACACACACACACACACACACACACACACACACACACACACACACACACACACACACACACACACACACACACACACACACACACACACACACACACACACACACACACACACACACACACAGATAGACATACACACTCACACGCATACCTTGTGATCCGGAAGGTCCAGGGAAACCAGGAGAACCAGGATCTCCCAGAGGTCCATCCAGACCTGACCCTCCGTTCCTCCCCAGCTTCCCCACCGCACCGGGCCTTCCTTTAGGACCTGGAACAAAGGTGGAAGATACACTTAGAACACTGATCCAAGGACAGTATTTGGTTTAACTACCTTATGGTTGAGGTTAAGATTGGATGAGGGTTTAACTGAACCTAGATCAGGGGTAACTAAGGGTAACTTTGGTTAGCCTAGACTCCACACTGACTGAATCCATAACAACTGTTTAGAAGCAAGTAAAACGAGTGTGAATTCAGTGTGGATTCCAATCTAAACTTGTGGGTACAAATCACGTTTTCTTCGATCCAGTCCAGTAGGCTACTCTACTCACGACCTCTGCCTAGTAGGCCAGGCTGTTCCTAGTAGGTTACTCACCCCCTCTGCCTGGAATGCCGGGATTGCCTGATTCTCCCATGGCGCCTGGAGCTCCGTTGAGCCCAGGGCCTCCCACATCTCCGTAGGTAGTCTGGAAGTCCGTGGGGGGTAAAGTTATACCTGGGGCCCCCTTACCACCAGAAGAACCTAGAGGGAGAGAGGATGAGGGAGGATGGGAGACAAAAGTGTGGGGGGAGGTGTGGGGGGGTAGCGAGAGAGATGTGTGTGGAGGAAGCAAACACACGCACACATGATCAGACAGAAGGACATGGAGGGATGAAGAGAGTGAGAGACAGAGGAGGAGGAGGTGGAAGAAAGAGAGAGAGATGAAAGAGAGAGAGACAGGGAGAGAGATGAGAGATGAGAGTGATAGAGAAGGAGAAAGAGAGAGAAAGATGAGAGAGAGAGATGAGACTCAAGCTAAATCTTCTATAACATAATTGATCAAATTGACAAATACCAG
Source organism: Salvelinus alpinus (assembly GCF_045679555.1). Taxonomy (NCBI): domain Eukaryota; kingdom Metazoa; phylum Chordata; class Actinopteri; order Salmoniformes; family Salmonidae; genus Salvelinus; species Salvelinus alpinus. The sequence continues at coordinate 25,530,816 of NC_092116.1, forward strand.
TGTTATGTGTTCAGGTCAATGTTGAAAGAATACATCTCTCACCTTTCTTTCCTTTGGGTCCTTTCCCTCCGTAATATCCTGTATCTCCAGGGTAGCCTTTGGTTCCTGACACTCCAGTGTACCCAGAGTCGCCTCTCTCTCCTAGGCAACACAACAACAACATCAGACATGGTTTGGTACATCAACCACTGGGCAAAGACCTCAGATCAACATCCGGTTCTGGTTGATAATTGATTGAGTGGTCAACCGACGTGCCCCTCCAACAAATTGTCCATGTTTCAGATCAACATTAATAATCTCTGTACCTTTGAATCCAGACGTCAGATCAACATCACATTCTGGTTGATATTACATTGAGAGGTCAACAAATAAGAGTCATCCCTGTACCATTGAACCCAGGGCTGCCTTCCCTTCCTGGACCACCGGGACCTCCAGGGTCTCCACGTCTCCCAGGGGTACCGGGGAAGCCAGGTAGCCCAGCGTCACCTCTGTCTCCCTGGGCCGTACTGGGCCCCGGTGGGCCTGGGGGGCCTGGAGGACCACCGTAACCTGGAGGAACCCACCATAAACAGTTAACACAAGAGTAAACTAGCTACAGTATAAAGGTCTACAGAGTTTTGGATTTAGATGGAGGGAAGAGAAGGACAGATTACTTACTTAGCCCATCTATAAATAGCCCATACAACTACTACCTCATCCCCCATTCTGTTATTTATTTTGCTCCTTTGCACCCCAGTATCTCTACTTCCACACTCATCTTCTGCACATCTATCACTCAATTGTAATTATTTCGCCACTATGGCCTATTTATTGCCTTACCTCCCTTATCCTACCTCATTTGCACACACTGTATATAGACTTTTTCTATTGCATTATTGACTGCATGTTCGTTTATTCCATGTGTAACTCTGTGTTGTTGTTTGTGTCGCACTGCTTTGCTTTATTTTGGCCAGGTCGCAGTTGTAAATGAGAACTTGTTCTCAACTGGCCTACCTGGTTAAATAAAGGTGACATAATACATAAAAAGAGGAGAATGGAGAGGGGGGGGGGGGAGGAGAAGAGGAAACCCAGGAGGACAGACAGGAGGGGAGAGGAGATGTTCAGCATTTAACACGTAGTCAACTAGCTACAGAGATAGAGTGGTTAGAGCTGGACTTAGATGGAGGGAGGACAAGGAGATGAGAGGGAGAAGTAGAAAGGAGGAGATGAGAGGGAGAAGTAGAAAGGAGGAGAAGAAGAGAGGGAGAAGTAGAAAGGAGGAGAAGATGAGAGGGAGAAGTAGAAAGGAGGAGAAGAAGATAAGGAGAAGTAGAAAGGAGGAGAAGAAGATGAGAGGGAGAAGTAGAAAGGAGGAGAAGAAGATGAGAGGGAGAAGTAGAAAGGAGGAGAAGATGAGAGGGAGAAGTAGAAAGTTGGAGAAGAAGAAGTAGAAAGGAGGAGAAGAAGATGAGAGGGAGAAGTAGAAAGGAGGAGAAGAAGATGAGAGGGAGAAGTAGAAAGGAGGAGAAGAAGATGAGAGGGAGAAGTAGAAAGGAGGAGAAGATGAGAGGGAGAAGTAGAAAGGAGGAGAAGAAGATGAGGGAGAAGTAGAAAGGAGGAGAAGAAGATGAGAGGGAGAAGTAGAAAGGAGGAGAAGAAGATGAGAGGGAGAAGTAGAAAGGAGGAGATGAGAGGGAGAAGTAGAAAGGAGGAGAAGAAGATGAGAGGGAGAAGTAGAAAGGAGGAGAAGAAGATGAGAGGGAGAAGTAGAAAGGAGGAGAAGAAGATGAGAGGGAGAAGTAGAAAGGAGGAGAAGAAGATGAGAGGGAGAAGTAGAAAGGAGGAGAAGAAGATGAGGGAAAAGTAGAAAGAAGGAGAAGAAGATGAGAGGGAGAAGTAGAAAGGAGGAGATGAGAGGGAGAAGTAGAAAGGAGGAGAAGAAGATGAGGGAGAAGTAGAAAGGAGGAGAATATGAGAGGGAGAAGTAGAAAGTTGGAGAAGAAGAAGTAGAAAGGAGGAGAAGAAGATGAGAGGGAGAAGTAGAAAGGAGGAGAAGAAGATGAGAGGGAGAAGTAGAAAGGAGGAGAAGAAGATGAGAGGGAGAAGTAGAAAGGAGGAGAAGAAGATGAGAGGGAGAAGTAGAAAGTTGGAGAAGAAGAAGTAGAAAGGAGGAGAAGATGATGAGAGGGAGAAGTAGAAGGGAGGAGTAGAAATTAGTAGAAAGGAGTAGAAGGAGATGGAAGAAGGAGCAGGATAGTGAGACAGAGGAATATAATCTATTGTTTTATAAAAGGCTAAATAAAGGGTTAAACTACCTTCTTCTCCATCGAGTCCGGGCAGGCCTGGGTCTCCCAGAGGTCCAGGGATATAGGAGCCGATTGTCTCCCCACGACGACCAGGCAGGCCTGGGAAGCCCGTCATACCAGGACCCCCTGACAACCAAACAAGAGTTTAGGTCATCCACACGCGCACACACACACACACACACACACACACACACACACACACACACACACACACACACACACACACACACACACACACACACACACACACACACACACACACACACACACACACACACACACACACACACACACACACACACATTCATCTTTCTCTATAAAATAAATTGTATTGATTGATCTTTCATTATAAAATGTATTTGATTGATTGATGAATCTTTCTCACCTGACTCTCCTCTCGCTCCCTTCTCCGCGTTGTATCCCGGGGGTCCTGGGATGGAGGATCCCCTCTCTCCCTTCAGACCGGCCGCTCCAGGGGTGCCGGGGCGACCCTCCACACTATAACCCGGGGTTCCTGGTATACCGTTCGGTCCAGCCAGTCCGTTGAGTCCATCAAGACCAGGAGATCCCGGCAGACCTTGAGAAAGAACATGATTATTGCATTATAACATCGACACCAATAAGGGACATTGTACTGAAGTTATGACATTGTCAGAGGCCATGTCAGTTAAAGAAGAGAAAGAAAGATTTTCACTCAGGCCAATGATGTTGTATTACAAACTGTAATGTGTGTGTGTTTGAGTGTGAGTGGGCGTGGGCGTGGGCGTATTTCTGTGTGTGTGTGTGTGTGTGTGTGTCCGACAAACCTTTTTCTCCAGATGATCCAGGGGAGCCGGGGCGGCCAGTCGTCCCGTCCAGACCTCTTCCTCCTGGGTATCCGTTCAGACCCTTTGCCCCAGTGAAACCAGGGGTACCTGAGAGGAGGAGGGGGGACCCCAAAAAACATAACCAGGAACATAGAAAATGATGAATGAGGATGAGGGGGTTAATATAATAATAATATAATATACAGTATATATATATATTTTTTTTTCTTCTCTTATTCCACCTTTTCTAAATTGTTTAAATATCACTTCCCTGTGACATGATTCATCTGTGTGACATTTATGACATCACGTCCAGTGACATCATCATCACCACTACTCACCCAAGAGTCCGGGTCTTCCAGGAACTCCCGGTGCTCCCTTCTGTCCGCTGAACCCAGGGCCCCCTGGGAAACCGTTGTCGCCGGGGGCGCCATTAGCACCTTGGCCACCTGGGTAACCGGGGGTTCCGGACTCACCTTTAGCTCCGGGACTTCCGGGGTAGCCGGACGATTCACCTCTCTCCCCTGAGGACCATACAGATACAGGTAAGAACTTAATCAATAGAAAACCTTTAAACTGACAAGAAACAGGTAAGAACTTAACCAATACAAAACCTTTACACTGACAAGATACAGGTAAGAACTTAACCAACACAAATCCTTTACACTGACAAGGTACAGGTAAACCAAGCCATAGAAAGTTGGTTGCAATTTCAGTTTAATCCACCAAAAAAAACATAATAAATATTGCAACAAATATTATGGTTAAACTCAAATATACTAATTGATTAAAAAAACTATATTTTTGGAAATAATGTTTAAAAAAGGTATAATCTTTGTAAATTATATCATAAATAGGTCTGGTGGAGTTACGTCCCACATGCAGCTAACACAATATATGGAAATGTCTGCTCTACTCAAAATTACAACCAACTAATTGCAGCATTACCGCAAAAATGGAAGAGGCAAGTGGAAGGAGGAGAAAGTAAGAACTGGTCTGTCGGCCCTGAATTAAAGACCAACATTGGCTAAAGAAAATTGTGATGAATAAAAAAGTAAACCAGTTTAATTTAAGGACCAAAAAATGTACGGCTGTGCCATATACAGTGGGGAGAACAAGTATTTGATACACTGCCGATTTTGCAGGTTTTCCTACTTACAAAGCATGTAGAGGTCTGTCATTTTTATCATAGGTACACTTCAACTGTGAGAGACGGAATCTAAAACAAAAATCCAGAAAATCACATTGTATGATTTTTAAGTAATTAATTTGCATTTTATTGCATGACATAAGTATTTGATCACCTACCAACCAGTAAGAATTCCGGCTCTCACAGACCTGTTAGTTTTTCTTTAAGAAGCCCTCCTGTTCTCCACTCATTACCTGTATTAACTGCACCTGTTTGAACTCGTTACCTGTATAAAAGACACCTGTCCACACACTCAATCAAACAGACTCCAACCTCTCCACAATGGCCAAGACCAGAGAGCTGTGTAAGGACATCAGGGATAAATTGTAGACCTGTACAAGGCTGGGATGGGCTACAGGACAATAGCCAAGCAGCTTGGTGAGAAGGCAACAACTGTTGGCACAATTATTAGAAAATGGAAGAAGTTCAAGATGACGGTCAATCACCCTCGGTCTGGGGCTCCATGCAAGATCTCACCTCGTGGGGCATCAATGATCATGAGGAATGTGAGGGATCAGCCCAGAACTACACGGCAGGACCTGGTCAATGACCTGAAGAGAGCTGGGACCACAGTCTCAAAGAAAACCATTAGTAACACACTACGCCGTCATGGATTAAAATCCTGCAGCGCACGCAAGGTCCCCCTGCTCAAGCCAGCGCATGTCCAGGCCCGTCTGAAGTTTGCCAATGACCATCTGGATGATCCAGAGGAGGAATGGGAGAAGGTCATGTGGTCTGATGAGACAAAAATAGAGCTTTTTGCTCTAAACTCCACTCGCCGTGTTTTGAGGAATAGAAGGATGAGTACAACCCCAAGAACACCATCCCAACCGTGAAGCATGGAGGTGGAAACATCATTCTTTGGGGATGCTTTTCTGCAAAGGGGACAGGACGACTGCACCGTATTGAGGGGAGGATGGATGGGGCCATGTATCGCGAGATCTTGACCAACAACCTCCTTCCCTCAGTAAGAGCATTGAAGATGGGTCGTGGCTGGGTCTTCCAGCATGACAACGACCCAAAACACACAGCCAGGGCAACTAAGGAGTGCTCCGTAAGAAGCATCTCAAGGTCCTGGAGTGGCCTAGCCAGTCTCCAGACCTGAACCCAATAGAAAATCTTTGGAGGGAGCCGAAAGTCCGTATTGCCCAGCGACAGCCCCGAAACCTGAAGGATCTGGAGAAGGTCTGTATGGAGGAGTGGGCCAAAATCCCTGCTGCAGTGTGTGCAAACCTGGTCAAGAACTACAGGAAACGTATGATCTCTGTAATTGCAAACTAAGGTTTCTGTACCAAATATTCAGTTCTGCTTTTCTGATGTATCAAATACTTAAGTCATGCAATAAAATGCAAATTAATTACTTAAAAATCATACAATGTGATTTTCTGGATTTTTGTTTTAGATTCCTTCTCTCACATTTGAAGTGTACCTATGATAAAAATTACAGACCTCTACATGCTTTGTAAGTAGGAAAACCTGCAAAATTGTCAGTGTATCAAATACTTGTTCTCCCCACTGTAGATTGCAAAATAGTTGAGAAGAGATTTTCGATGTACCGACTCCATGGCACATGGTTTATGAACTGATACACAAAACAAATAGTTTTTCCATTTAAATTATTATACAAAATATATGGGGGACACAACCATCCCAGCTCTGCAGATTTTCTGCTACGAAGAGACAGAATCATTACATAATTTGTTTTGGTACTGTCCATATATAGCTTGTTTTTGGTCGCAGGTTCAGGAATGGCTGAAGAATTGCAACATTTACCTGGAGCTAACGCTGCAGATAGCACTGCTGGGCGATTTGAAAGTCATAGTCAATCGATCAATAATGTAATAATACTCTTAGAAAAAATGTTTATCTTTAATTTACAATATTTAGAAGCTATGAGAATAGAAAGGTTCAGAACTTTCGTGAAACATCACAGCTCAGTTGAAAAATATATGGCAAATAGAAATCCAATATGGATGGAGTTCAGAGATCGATGGGAGGGGTTGAGTGGAGCTGAAGGGTGGGACTGGATGGAGTTCAGAGATCGATGGGAGGGGTTGAGTGGAGCTGAAGGTTGGGACTAAAAACAAACAATGATAACTATTGTAAAATATACTGTGTCCATAAAATGTATATAGTATGTATGACCTGGAAATAGAAGGTATAGGGAAGAGACCATCACAGGGAAGAGACCATCACAGGGAAGAGACCATCACAGGGAAGAGACCATCACAGGGAAGAGACCATCACAGGGAAGAGACCATCACCAGGAAGAGACCATCACTGGGAAGAGACCATCACCGGGAAGAGACCATCACAGGGAAGAGACAAGCACAGGGAAGAGACAAGCACAGGGAAGAGACCATCACAGGGAAGAGACCATCACAGGGAAGAGACAACAGAAAAGAGATTAGCACGGAGAAGAGACCATCACTGGGAAGAGACCATCACCGGGAAGAGACCATCACAGGGAAGAGACAAACACAGGGAAGAGACCATCACAGGGAAGAGACCATCACAGGGAAGAGACCATCACAGGGAAGAGATCATCACAGGGAAGAGACCATCACAGGGAAGAGATCATCACAGGTAAGAGACAAGCACAGGGAAGAGACAAGCACAGGGAAGAGACCATCACAGGGAAGAGACCATCACAGGGAAGAGATCATCACAGCTAAGAGACAACAGAAAAGAGATTAGCACAGAGAAGAGACCATCACAGGGAAGAGACGACAGTTAAGAGAAGCAGGCCTTTCTAATCGACCTGGCCCGGGTATCCTGGAAGGATATTGACCTCATTCTGTCAGTAGAAGATGCCTGGTTATTCTTCAAAAGTGCCGTCCTCATCATCTTAAATAAGCATGCCCCATTCAAAAAATGTAGAACCAGGAACAGATATAGCCCTTGGTTCTCTCCAGACCTGACTGCCCTTGACCAGCACAAAAACATCCTGTGGCGTTCTGCATTAGCATCGAATAGCCCCCGTGATATGCAACTTTTCAGGGAAGTTAGGAACCAATATACACAGGCAGTTAGGAAAGCTAAGGCTTGCTTTTTCAAGCAGAAATTTGCATCCTGTAGCACAAACTCAAAAAAGTTCTGGGACACTGTAAAGTCCATGGAGAATAAGAGCACCACCTCCCAGCTGCCCACTGCACTGAGGCTAGGAAACACTGTCACCACCGATAAATCCACTATAATTGAGAATTTAAGTATTTTTCTACGGCTGGCCATGCTTTCCACCTGGCTACCCCCACCCCGGTCAACAGCCCTGCACCCCCACAGCAACTCGCCCAAGCCTTCCCCATTTCTCCTTCACCCAAATCCAGATAGCTGATGTTCTGAAAGAGCTGCAAAATCTGGACCCATACAAATCAGCCGGGCTAGACAATCTGGACCCTCTCTTTCTAAAATTATCTGCAGAAATGGTTGCAACCCCTATTACTAGCCTGTTCAACCTCTCTTTCGTATCATCTGAGATTCCCAGAGATTGGAAAGCTGCCGCGGTCATCCGCCTCTTCAAAGGGGGAGACACTCTAGACCCAAACTGCTACAGACCTATATCTATCCTACCTTACCATTCTAAGGTCTTCGAAAGCCAAGTTAATAAACAGATTACCGACCATTTCGAATCCCACCGTACCTTCTCCAATATGCAATCTGGTTTCAGAGCTGGTCATGGGTGCATCTCAGCCACGCTCAAGGTCCTAAACAATATCATAACCGCCATCGATAAGAGACAATACTGTGCAGTCGTATTCATCGACCTGGCCAACGCTTTCGACTCTTTCAATCACCACATTCTTATCGGCAGACTCAACAGCCTTGGTTTCTCAAATGATTGCCTCGCCTGGTTCACCAACTACTTCTCGGATAGAGTTCAGTGTGTCAAATGGGAGGGCCTGTTGTCTAGACCTCTGGCAGTCTCTCAGACACATATCTTCCTCACTAGCTTTAAGCACCATATGTCAGAGCAGCTCACAGATCACTGCACCTGTACATAGCCCATCTGTAAATAGCCCATCCAACTACCTCATCCCCATACTGTATTCATTTATTTATCCTGCTCCTTTGCATCCCAGTATCTCTACTTGCACATTCATCTTCTGCACATCTACCATTCCAGTGTTTAATTGCTATATTGTAATTACTTTGCCACCATGGCCTATTTATTGCCTTACCTCACTTATCTTACCTCATTTGCACATATTGTATATAGACTTTTTTTCTACTGTATTATTGACTGTATGTTTGTTTATTCCATGTGTAACTCTGTGTTGTTGTCGCGGACCACGTTGTCTTGCTCCCAGACAAACTAAACAACTTCTTTGCTCGCTTTGAGGACAATACAGTCCCACTGACACGGCCCGCTACCAAAACCTGCGGGCTCTCCTTCACTGCAGCCAACGTGAGTAAAACATTTAAACGTGTTAACCCTCGCAAGGCTGCCAGCCCAGACGGCATCCCCAGCCGCGTCCTCAGAGCACGCGCAGACCAGCTGGCTGGTGTGTTTACGGACATATTCAATCAATCCTTATCCCAGTCTGCTGTTCCCACATGCTTCAAGAGGGCCACCATTGTTCCTGTTCCCAAGAAAGCGAAGGTAACTTAACTAAATGACTATCGCCCCATAGCACCCTGGGTCTCGACCCCGCCCTGCGCAACTGGGTCCTGGACTTCCTGACGGGCCGCCCCCAGGTGGTGAGTGTAGGTAACAACATCTCCACCCCGCTGATCCTCAACACTGGGTTGAGGCCTGGGGCCCCACAAGGGTGCGTTGTCAGCCCTCTCCTTTACTCCCTGTTCACCCATGACTGCGTGGCCATGCACGCCTCCAACTCAATCATCAAGTTTGCAGACGACACTACAGTGGTAGGCTTGATTACCAACAACAACGAGACGGCCTACAGGGAGGAGGTGAGGGCCCTCAGAGTGTGGTGTCAGGAAAATAACCTAACACTCAATGTCAACAAAACAGATAATCGTGGACTTCAGGAAACAGTAGAGGGAGCAGCCCCCTATCCACATCGACGGGACAGTAGTGGAGAAGGTGGAAGGTTTTAAGTTCCTCGGCGTACACATCACGGACAAACTGAAATGGTCCATCCACACAGACAGCGTTGTGAAGAAGGCTGGAGGCTGAAGAAATTTGGCTTGTCACCAAAAACACTCACAAACTTTTACAGGTGCACAATCGAGAGCATCCTGTCGGGCTGTATCTGTATACGTTATGGCGTCTGTCAGTTGAGGTGGTGCAGGAGGAGCGTAATTGAATGTCTTTCATTATTATTAGCCTGGTACGGCAACTGCTCCGCCCACAACCGTAAGGCTCTCCAGAGGGTAGTGATGTCGCATCACCGGGGGCAAACTGCCTGCCCTCCAGGACACCTACACCACCCGATGTCACAGGAAGGCCAAAAAGATCATCAAGGACAACAACCACCCGAGCCACTGCCTGTTCACCCCGCTATCATCCAGAAGGCGAGGTCAGTACAGGTGCATCAAAGCGGGGACCGAGAGACTGAAAAACAGCTTATATCTCAAGGCCATCAGACTGTTAAACAGTCATCACTAACATTGAGTGGCTGCTGCCAACATACTGACTCATCTCTAGCCACTTTAATAATGAAAATATTGATGTAATAAATGTATCACTAGCCACTTTAAACAATGCCACTTTATATAATGTTTACATACCTAAATAAAATATACATTTTAAAAATGGCACAGAGAAGAGACCATGAAATCAAATAAAATTGTATTTATCACATGCGCCGAAAACAGCTGGTGTAGACTGTACAGGGAAATGCTTTCTTACGAACCTTTCCCAACCCTTCAGAGTTGAAGAGAATGGTACAGAGAAGAGAGCATCACAGATACAGTAAGAAGACATGAGGTGCACAGGTAGGTATACGACAGACAGGTGACAGCCACTCACCTTTAGCACCTGGCTGACCAGGCACTCCAGGGTTACCAGGGAAACCAGGCCTGCCATCGTCACCCTATGGAAAAAAAACAGCAACATCAACTGACACTTCTAAATATGTGACCGTTTCAGGAAGCTAGGCGTATGTCACACGTCACTACTTCACAAGAGGCATTTTTATTTTTATTAAAATGCATTTTTAAGCAGAAATGGCACAGCATTTTTGAAAGATATAACGTTAGCCATCGAGAACTACAAACGTTTTTCTACTTTTCTCAAGAACATTGATGCCCTGAATTTAGCAGGCGCTTTCAACAGATCAGTTGGAAAAAGTTGTGATGGGATACTTTCTGCACACGCCACGGTCAGTGTGAACCGGAGTGACTTGACACAACGCTGGCCAAACAAGATGTAGGTACAAAGATGTAGCTACAAAACAGTTTGCTTCACGGCAGACTGAAAGGATTTAACATTCATCCATGTATACGGGTAAAAGTCTCGCTACATTTTCAGATATTATACGTTTCTAATCTTGTCAGAAATTGTTTTGATTGCAAGTTAAAGCATACTGTTAGCTAGCTAGCTAGCAAACATTAGCTTGCTGGTTCGCTAGCTAATGTTACGTGTATGATCTGTGTAGTAATATTATTAGAATCAGAAACCATTTGCATTCCTAGTTATAGCACAATGTTAGCTAGCTAACATTGAACCTAGTTGGTTAGATTTAGCTACCTGCAGATTCATACTACAGCTATGAGAATGTTTTGTATTTGTAGTGGAATGAATTGGGATTATGCTGGTTCATTGTTTAGCTAGCTACATGTCTAAACAGAAGATTCCACCACAAATAGAACAATGTGACAGATATTTCACCGGATGTATAAATGTGAAGCATCCGCTTGGCGTTTCCAGTCACTACCAAATATGGTAGTGAGAGGAAGCCCAGTGGCTGGCAGTGGGTGAAGATAGAACCTGGTGGATTTTGGCTGACATTCTGCACATTTTCTCATTGATGAAACCTTTGATCTCAATACAGTTTTCTGTTCTCAAAACTATAATCTGTTACGAACAGAGTAGACTAAGTTTTCTAGATGTTACCCTTTACCAAAGTTTTAAAAATGTGCTTTGTTTAGAAGGAGTGCAAAGGTGAATTGAGTTATTGCACATGTTCACTTCATAGAGTAGGCGTTCCCTAATGGAAATATGCAAATCTTTGCTAGAACGCACCAATAGGATCTCGCTAGCTCATGCTTGGCTCTGCCCACCTCCTTACTTGTTCTGCCCACTATGACTCATTTGTTCCAATTTGAAACAACAGTCTGTGTGGTCTATCTTGATTTAGTTATAAAAGATCTTTGACTCAACTTCACCAGATGATTACATGACCCCTCAAGTTAGCCAGCTGTGTCTGGGGAAGATTACGGCGATCTATTTTATTTCATGAACATGTTTACAGGTCTAGAAAATAGTGACCCATCCACTTAGCTAGATGTGGCTGGGGGGTGGTTATAGCTATTCTTTCACATGACACATCAATTTAGACAAGTCTGTCTAGGTAATCGTCATCAAATAATTATAAAATATTAATGAAAAACATTTCTGGACACTTTCGGTTTATGATATTGCAAGTAACCATTTCGCAGTACCGTTTACACCTGTATCCTGTGCATGTGACAAAAAACAACAACATTTTAGTCAATATAGTGTGTGTTTACCAGAGACAATAATGTGAAGATCAACATGACCTACACTAAACTCAGATTAGGATACTCACTCTGTTTAGCACATGGCCTCACATGTGAATTCTTAAAGAGATGGGTGTTGCTAAGGCTTAAGAGGATGTGAACGATGATGAATAGGTGTAGACAAAGAAGAGCACTACAGCAGGTGTAGCAAAACATTCAAGGGCCATTTTCTCAAAAGTGGGATTATGAGTTTATTAACCTTTCACGAGCCTCTACCCCGGGTCCGGGATCACCCCCCCCCCCCCCCCCCCCCCCCCACACACACTGATTAGCATAGCTAGCATAGCTTCACAAGTAGATAGTAGCATCTAAATATCATTAAATCACAAGTCCAAGACACCAGATGAAAGATACAGATCTTGTGAATAAACCCATCATTTCTGTTTTTTTAAAATGTTTTACAGGGAAGACACAATATGTAAATCTATTAGCTAACCACGTTAGCAAAAGACACCACTTTTTTTACTCCACCAGTTTTTTACTCCATCAGTAGCTATCACAAATTCGGCCAAATAAAGATATAAATAGCCACTAACCAAGAAAAAACCTCATCAGATGACAGTCTGATAACATATTTATGGTATAGGATAGGTTTTGTTAGAAAAAAGTGCATATTTCAGGTAGAAATCACAGTTTACAATTGCACCGACCATCACAACTCGACTAGAATTACTACAGAGAGCAACGTGTATGACCAATTTACTCATCATAAAACATTTCATAAAAATAGACAAAGCATAGCAATGGAAAGACCCAGATCTTGTGATTTCAGACAATATTTCAGATTTTCTAAGCGTTTTACAGCGAAAACACAATAAATCGATAAGTTAGCATACCACATGTGCAAACGTTACCAGAGCATCGATTCAAGCCAAAGAGAGCTATAACGTAATCATCGCCAAAATATATAAATTTTTTCACTAACCTTCTCAGAATTCTTCCGATGACACTCCTGTAACATCATTTTACAACATACATATAGAGTTTGTTCGAAAATGTGCATATTTAGCCATACAAAACCGTGGTTATACAATGAAAATAGTAGCAAATCAAGCCTCAAAATGTCGGACGTCATCTTTCAGAGTGATCTAGTTTAATCGAAAGCTAATCATATACTTGACTAAAAAATACAGGGTTGACAGGAATCGAAAGACAAATTAGTTCTTAATGCAACCGCTGATTTACATTTCTAAAATTATCCTTACTGTGCAATACAGGGTTCGCCAAGTGAAGCGATAACAAACAAAATGGCGGATTATGCGTTTAAAATATTTCGACAGAACAACGATTTATCATATTAAATATTCCTTACTATGAGGTGATTTTCCATCAGATTCTTGGGCAATGTATCCTTTCTTGGGTCTAATCTTCTTTTGGTCGATAGATGTCCTCTGTCCTTCGAAATGTCCACTAACATCGACCGAGACCCCGAAACGTGCCCAAAGCTTCAAAGTGCACGACAAAGAAATTCCTCAAAATCGCACTAAACGGATATAAATTGCTATAAAACGGTTCAAATTAACTACATTATGATGTTTTTAACAACTATAACGAGTAAAAACATGACCGGAGAAATATTACTGGCTAAACAACCATTTGGAAGGAGGCAAGTCCGATGTCCATCTTGCGTAAGACGCGCGAAGGGAAAGAACGGTACTTCCACGTTTTGTTGTTTTATAGTGGCTCTGATTGCGCAATCGACTCCATTCAAAACGTCATGACGTACTGACACCCAGAGGAAGACGTAGGCAGTGTCGGTTTCTCCATAGCATTTACAGGCACCTTAAAACCGACCCCAGATCAGGGGTCAAAATTTCTGAAATCTGACTCCCTGTCAGGAAAAGTGCTGTAGAAGTAGTTCTGTACCACTCAGAGACAAAATTCCAACGGCTATAGAAACTAGAAAGTGTTTTCTATCCAATAATAACAATAATATGCATATTGTACGATCAAGAATTGAGCACGAGGCAGTTTAATTTGGAGACCAAAAAATGCTAATGCGGAACAGCACCCCCTATAGTTGCAAGAAGTTTTTAACTTAAATTTAACATTGTTCCTCAACTGCAGTCTCTACTTTTATCCAATGTAAAAAAAATAACATTTCAATTTTTGCTACATAGGATCGAATCCACGTGGAGGGTCACATATTTCAAACTCAGTATAACATCAACTGCCACTTCTAAATATACCAAATTCAGTATAACATAAACTGACACTTCTAAATATACCAAATTCAGTATAACATAAACTGCTACAGTACTTCTAAATATATCAAACTCAGTATAACATCAACTGCCACTTCTAAATATTTCAAACTCAGTGTAACATCAACTGCCACTTCTAAATATACCAAATTCAGTATAACATAAACTGCTACAGTACTTCTAAATACACCAAATTCAGTATAACATAAACTGCCACTTCTAAATATACCAAATTCAGTATAACATAAACTGCTACAGTACTTCTAAATATATCAAACTCAGTATAACATCAACTGCCACTTCTAAATATATCAAACTGAGTGTAACATCAACTGCCACTTCTAAATATACCAAATTCAGTATAACATAAACTGCCACTTCTAAATATACCAAATTCAGTATAACATAAACTGCTACAGTACTTCTAAATATATCAAACTCAGTATAACATCAACTGCCACTTCTAAATATTTCAAACTCAGTGTAACATCAACTGCCACTTCTAAATATACCAAATTCAGTATAACATAAACTGCCACTTCTAAATACACCAAATTCAGTATAACATAAACTGCTACAGTACTTCTAAATATATCAAACTCAGTATAACATCAACTGCCACTTCTAAATATATCAAACTCAGTTTAACATCAACTGCCACTTCTAAATATACCAAATTCAGTATAACATAAACTGCCACTTCTAAATACACCAAATTCAGTATAACATAAACTGCTACAGTACTTCTAAATATATCAAACTCAGTTTAACATCAACTGCCACTTCTAAATATATCAAACTCAGTTTAACATCAACTGCTACAGTACTTCTAAATATATCAAACTCAGTACAACATCAACTGCTACTTCTAAATATATCAAACTCAGGTATAACATCAACTGCCACTTCTAAATATATCAAACTCAGTTTTACATCAACTGCTACAGTACTTCTAAATATATCAAACTCAGTACAACATCAACTGCCACTTCTAAATATATCAAACTCAGTTTTACATAAACTGCTACAGTACTTCTAAATATATCAAACTCAGTATAACATCAACTGCCACTTCTAAATATATCAAACTCAGTTTAACATCAACTGCCACTTCTAAATATATAAAACTCAGTATAACATCAACTGCTACAGTACTTCTAAATATATCAAACTCAGTACAACATCAACTGCTACAGTACTTCTAAATATATCAAACTCAGTACAACATCAACTGCCACTTCTAAATATATAAAACTCAGTTTAACATCAACTGCTACAGTACTTCTAAATATATCAAACTCAGTTTAACATCAACTGCTACAGTACTTCTAAATATATCAAACTCAGTACAACATCAACTGCTACAGTACTTCTAAATATATCAAACTCAGTTTAACATCAACTGCTACAGTACTTCTAAATATATCAAACTCAGTTTAACATCAACTGCTACAGTACTTCTAAATATATCAAACTCAGTACAACATCAACTGCCACTTCTAAATATATAAAACTCAGTTTAACATCAACTGCTACAGTACTTCTAAATATATCAAACTCAGTACAACATCAACTGCTACAGTACTTCTAAATATATCAAACTCAGTACAACATCAACTGCTACAGTACTTCTAAATATATCAAACTCAGTTTAACATCAACTGCTACAGTACTTCTAAATATATCAAACTCAGTACAACATCAACTGCTACAGTACTTCTAAATATATCAAACTCAGTTTAACATCAACTGCTACAGTACTTCTAAATATATCAAACTCAGTGTAACATCAACTACCACTTCTGTTTACTGCCCCCGGTGTCACTGTTAAACTCTTTCTATGGCGGTGTATGTGCCTACCCTTGGTCCAGGCATGCCAGGGAAGCCGATGATACCGGGAGATCCTTTAGGGCCTGGGTAGCCTGGCCCGGCTGGGCGTCCGGGGAGACCGGGAAGTCCTGGTTCTCCTTTAGCCCTGTCAGCATAACCAGGCAGCCCGGGCAGACCCTGACGACCAGGCTGGCCTGGGAAACCCTTGTCACCTTGGGACAGGGAGGCACAAAATGGCGACTGTAGGAGCTTGTTGGTGACACAGATTTTACAGAAATGCCTGCATTAGGAGCTTGTTGATGACATACATTTGGCACAAAATGGCTAAGGATTTATATCTGTAGCCTACCACCTACCTCTAGGTCCAGGGAAACCAGGTAGTCCATTGGCACCATTGTCGCCCCTCTGTCCCTTCTCCAGGTAATCTACTATGCGGGGCAGAGCGGGTGGGCCAGGGAGACCACGGTAACCTTCGTCACCTGGATCACACACGCACGCACGCACGCGCGCACACACACACACACACGCAAGCGCGCGTACACACACATGCATACACACACACACACACACACACACACACGCACACACACACAGAGAAGCCACGTAATTCAGATTATATCTGTACCTCATACAGTTAGTGTCTCTTCTACACATTAGGGTTTGACAAATCACAAATCAATAAAAAAAACGTGGAACCAAAACAAATGAACTGTCATATTCATTATGTCAGAGCAGAATGATGAACTGTCATATTCATTATGTCAGAGCAGAATGAGGAACTGTCAGACTATTCATTATGTCAGAGCAGAATGATGAACTGTCAGACTATTCATTATGTCAGCGCAGAATGATGAACTGTCATATTCATTATGTCAGAGCAGAATGATGAACTGTCGTATTCATTATGTCAGACCAGAATGATGAACTGTCATATTCATTATGTCAGAGCAGAATGAGGAACTGTCAGACTATTCATTATGTCAGAGCAGAATGATGAACTGTCAGACTATTCATTATGTCAGAGCAGAATGATGAACTGTCATATTCATTATGTCAGACCAGAATGATCATCTACACCTTATCCACTCTCTTCCCATCATTCCATTGATTCTGTCATTCCCAATCCTGTACCTTTAGGTCCTGGCGCTCCGAAGCGACCGGGCAGGCCGTCTTTTCCTGAGAACCCCGGAGCTCCTTTACCTCCTGGTCCACCGGGTCTTCCAGGGTTACCTGGCATTCCGGGGAAACCCGCCAGTCCAGGGTAACCACTCTCGCCTGTGAGCGGGAAAACAAAGATGTTTAAAAATGCCTATAGTGGATCTGACGAAGATCTACTTTTGGATCGAAGCGTTGTTAACTGTTTTTGCCAAATATAGATGGAGGAATA
The DNA here is from genome assembly GCF_045679555.1 of Salvelinus alpinus. Lineage (NCBI taxonomy): Eukaryota > Metazoa > Chordata > Actinopteri > Salmoniformes > Salmonidae > Salvelinus > Salvelinus alpinus. The sequence continues at coordinate 25,548,185 of NC_092116.1, forward strand.
GTGTGTACAGGTCCTGCTTATCTCTAGAAAGTCCCATCTGATCAAAAGTAGTACACTGAATAGACAGTCATTTACCCTGACCAGGAAGTTACTGTAACTAGCTGTAGATGTGTGTTGAATATTTTCCCCCTACCTCACGTTTGGCTTTAATAGAGAATGTACGGCTATTAAGGCTATAGGAAGTTGGCTATGGATCTTTAATTGATAATAAGTATCCCCCCCTCCTCTTACCCTTCCTCCCTGGTCCCCCAGGGATGCCGTTTCTTCCCCCGGGGCCCGGTGGTCCCGGAAGGCCCCTGAGTCCTGATGATCCACCCCCTCCTGGTTGTCCTGGTTGTCCCTTCCTCCCAGTTGGGCCTGGGAAGCCCGCGTCACCTCTGGCTCCTTTTAAACCGGGGTAGCCTGGGTGGGGATCGAGAGGACACAGTCAGACATAACACTGTCCTCTGGGTGGGGATCGAGAGGACACAGTCAGACATAACACTGTCCTCTGGGTGGGGATCGAGAGGACACAGTCAGACATAACACTGTCCTCTGGGTGGGGATCGAGAGGACACAGTCAGACATAACACTGTCCTCTGGGTGGGGATCGAGAGGACGCAGTCAGACATAACACTGTCCTCTGGGTGGGGATCGAGAGGACACAGTCAGACATAACACTGTCCTCTGGGTGGGGATCGAGAGGACACAGTCAGACATAACACTGTCCTCTGGGTGGGGATCGAGAGGACGCAGTCAGACATAACACTGTCCTCTGGGTGGGGATCGAGAGGACACAGTCAGACATAACACTGTCCTCTGGGTGGGGATCGAGAGGACACAGTCAGACATAACACTGTCCTCTGGGTGGGGATCGAGAGGACACAGTCAGACATAACACTGTCCTCTGGGTGGGGATCGAGAGGACACAGTCAGACATAACACTGTCCTCTGGGTGGGGATCGAGAGGACACAGTCAGACATAACACTGTCCTCTGGGTGGGGATCGAGAGGACACAGTCAGACATAACACTGTCCTCTGGGTGGGGATCGAGAGGACACAGTCAGACATAACACTGTCCTCTGGGTGGGGATCGAGAGGACACAGTCAGACATAACACTGTCCTCTGGGTGGGGATCGAGAGGACACAGTCAGACATAACACTGTCCTCTGGGTGGGGATCGAGAGGACACAGTCAGGCATAACACTTTCCTCTGGGAATCAAAGGAGTACATTCAATGAAATTCCAAAACGGAGGGAGAAATGCTGATAAATACAAATATAGAAACATTGCAATAATATAACATTGTATACAATTTACCCATGCTGTCAGAAACACAACTTACCTTGCAGTCCATAAGCAGTACTATTATAATATGCAGTATCAAAATTACAATTAAAAAGATTTTGACAATTGAGAATGAAACATACAGTAAGAGCCGACAAGGCATGTCCAGTTACATTCTTTCCCGTCGTAGTTTAAAATGCAATTGCACATAAGGGTTCAGGTTGCTGAATTAATAAATGAAAAGGTAGAATATGCACATGGGTATAAAGTATTACCTCTGGTTAACATATTTGAATGTAACCAGTAAAATATCTTATCAAGGGATGAAAAATGATCATGCCAATGTTTATGATAAAATATACTGTACACTCAAGTGCAATTCCAGAGTAAAATTAGATAGCTCAAACACATAACAAATACACTCCAGAAAGCCTTCTATGGTTGCTGTCTTCTAGAAGTTTCTAGAAAGCCTTATATGGTTGCTGTCTTCTAGAAGTTTCTAGAAAGCCTTCTATGGTTGCTGTCTTCTAGAAGTTTCTAGAAAGCCTTCTGTGGTTGCTGTCTTCTAGAAGTTTCTAGAAAGCCTTCTATGGTTGCTGTCTTCTAGAAGTTTCTAGAACAGCCTTCTATGGTTGCTGTCTTCTAGAAGTTTCTAGAACAAGCTTCTGTGGTTGCTCTCTTCTAGAAGTTTCTAGAAAGCCCTCTATGGTTGCGGTTTTCTCGAACAGGCTTCTAGGCTCGAAGTTTGAGGTGAGTGGGTTGGATAGCTAAGATGGGGTCAAGGGTTCACACAAGCTTATCAATGTTACAGCGACACACACACCTGCTTTAGTTAAGTTCAGTTAGGGTTTCAAACTACAATTTTTTCCATATCTTTCTTTGGACTCAAATGCTCTGGGTTTAGATCAGTCGGTAGTTCTAGAAGCAGGTTGTTCTAAAATGTGAAATTCCAAAGGTGCATTGAGAGGTTGTGAGATGGGCAGAGGGGGCGAGTGGGGTTGTTCTGAGATGGAGAACTGGTCTGAGATGGAGTGAGGGATGGAGGGATGAAGGGAAGGGAGTAGCTCACCTTGACAGCCTAGGGAGAGACCCAACACCAAAAAGAGAGGGATGGAGGGATGATAGGATGGATGGAGATGATGGTGCAGAGAGAAAGAGGGTGAGAAGAGATGCTTTTGGTGATGGAGATCACAAACAGGCAACCAGTGGATTTACAGGCAAACAAACTGAAGGTCGGGAAATAGAGAGAACATATCAATAAAGGAGAGGATCGGTGGGGAGCCTTCACAATCAACAAATGCATGAAAGAGGAGAGAGTCTCTGTGTGTTTTCTCTGTGGGCTAAAAGGAGGAGAGAGTCTGTGTGTTCTCTTAGTGGGCTAAAAGGAGGAAGGAGTCTGTGTTTTCTCTGTGGGCTAAAAGGAGGAGGGAGTCTGTGTGTGTTCTCTCTGTGGGCTAAAAGGAGGAGAGAGTCTCTGTGTGTTCTCTCTGTGGGCTAAAAGGAGGAAGGAGTCTGTTCTCTCTGTGGGCTAAAAGGAGGAAGGAGTCTGTTCTCTCTGTGGGCTAAAAGGAGGAGGGAGTCTGTGTGTTTTCTCTGTGGGCTAAAAGGAGGAGAGAGTCTGTGTTTTCTCTGTGGGCTAAAAGGAGGAGAGAGTCTGTGTTTTCTCTGTGGGCTAAAAGGAGGAAAGAGTCTCTGTGTGTTTTCTCTGTGGGCTAAAAGGAAAAACAACAAGTAGGAGATATCTGGAAGCTGGAATAAATGGATTCAATCAATTAATGACAACATTCCCAAACATTCCCTAAATTCTGGACAAAATTCCTAATGGGTTTCAATTAGTCAGCGTTCTGAGTTCCGACTCTCACCTGGAGATCCGGGTAATCCTTTGCTTCCGGCTGGTCCAGCAGGACCGGGAAATCCATTGCCTCTGTCTCCAGGAAGTCCGGGAAGACCTAGAGCTCCGGGGTAGCCATCCGTACCGTGCTCACCCTTAGCTCCGGGAATGCCCGACCGACCATCAAAACCTGGGATAATACGGGACATAAGGTATGATACACCAGGGCCCACAGGAACATACAGCACAGATAGACAGAGTCACATAGAAACATCCCCACTAAATAATATGTGAAGCATCTATGTGGGCATTTTAAAGGCTTTATGAAGGCTTCACTTAACCTTTGAAGTTGTAGGTAGTTTAAAGATTTTTCATAGAGAGACAGACTGACAGACAGTTAGTCTATATGTCTGTCTGTCTGTCACACCCTGATCTGTTTCACCTGTCTTTGTGCTTGTCTCCACCCCCCTACAGCTGTCGCCTATCTTCCCCATTATCCCCTGTGTATTTCTACCTGTGTTTTCTGTCTGTCTGTGGCACTTCGTCTTGTTTGTCAAGTCAACCAGCGTTTTTTGTCTCAGCTCCTGCTTTCCCCCAGTCTCTCTTTTTCTCGCCCTCCTGGTTTTGACCCTTGCCTGTCCTGACTCTAAGCCCGCGTGCCTGACCACTCTGCCTGACCCTGACCCTGAGCCTGCCTGCCGTCCTGTACCGTTGCCCCACCTCTGGTTTACTGACCCCTGCCTGCCCTTGACCTGTCTATTGCCTGCCCCTGTTGGATTATTAAACTGTTGTTAATTCGACGTTGTCTGCATCTGGGTCTTACCTTCAAACATGATACAGACAGACAGATAGATAGATGGCTGGCTACATAGATATTTTATTGGTTCCTGAAGGGATATTCATTAGATGATTAGGTAGTTATCATGCTGAGACCCACCTGATCCTCCGGGAAGTCCTGATGCTCCTCGCTCTCCCTTGTCTCCTGGTCCTCCTGGGAACCCAGGTGATCCAGGGAGACCTGTTGAGGACCCCAGCACCTCCCCCGGCCGGCCCTTCTCCCCCGGCCGCCCCGGGAGCCCGTTCTTCCCTGGGGCCCCTGGACGACCCTCGCCTGGTATACCTGGGCCCCCCGCATCTCCTCTGGGGCCAGGGAAACCTGGGGGGGAGGGAGGGAGGGAGGGAGGGAGGGAGGGTGAGGATAGAGCTGGTTCAATTCCATACATCTTTACTTTCACTATAAATTTATGCCATTTAGCAGACACTAAAGGCCATTCGTTGTTGGCAGAAATCAAAAGACTAAGTGGAAGTCATAGAAAAGTTCAGTCAGTCTAATTCAGCAAATATTTATTGTCAATAATTGGCAGCAATTACAAGAGCCAGTCTAACCAGAAGTCATATACTATAAATATCAACAATGGACCATAGATATCAGTGGTCAGTGGATGGTCAGTTGATGGTCATTAGATGGTTAGTAGATGGTTAGTAGATGGTCAGTAGAGGGTTAGTAGAGGGTTAGTAGAGGGTCAGTAGATGATCAGTAGATGGTTAGTAGATGATCAGTAGAGGGTCAGTAGATGGTCAGTAAATGATCAGTAGATGGTTAGTAGATGGTCAGTAGATGGTTAGTAGAGGGTCAGTAGATGATCAGTAGAGGGTCAGTAGATGATCAGTAGAGGGTCAGTAGATGGTCAGTAAATGATCAGTAGATGGTTAGTAGATGGTTAGTAGATGGTCAGTAGATGGTTAGTAGAGGGTCAGTAGATGATCAGTAGAGGGTCAGTAGATGGTCAGTAAATGATCAGTAGATGGTTAGTAGATGGTTAGTAGATGGTCAGTAGATGGTTAGTAGAGGGTCAGTAGATGATCAGTAGAGGGTCAGTAGATGGTTAGTAGATGATCAGTAGATGGTCAGTAGATGGTTAGTAGATGATCAGTAGATGGTCAGTAGAGGGTCAGTAGATGATCAGTAAATGATCAGTAGATGATCAGTAGATAGTCAGTAGATGATCAGTAAATGATCAGTATATGGTTAGTAGATGATCAGTAGATGGTCAGTAGATGGTCAGTAGATGATCAGTAAATGATCAGTAGAGGGTTAGTAGATGGTCAGTAGATGGTCAGTAGATGGTCAGTAGATGGTCCGTAGATGATCAGTAAATGATCAGTAGATGGTTAGTAGATGATCAGTAGATGGTCAGTAGATGGTTAGTAGATGATCAGTAGATGGTCAGTAGATGATCAGTAAATGATCAGTAGAGGGTTAGTAGATGGTCAGTAGATGGTCAGTAGATGGTTAGTAGATGATCAGTAGAGGGTCAGTAGAGGGTCAGTAGATGATCAGTAAATGATCAGTAGATGATCAGTAGATAGTCAGTAGATAGTCAGTAGATGATCAGTAAATGATCAGTATATGGTTAGTAGATGATCAGTAGATGGTCAGTAGATGGTTAGTAGATGGTTAGTAGATGATCAGTAGATGGTCAGTAGATGATCAGTAAATGATCAGTAGAGGGTTAGTAGATGGTTAGTAGATGGTCAGTAGAGGGTTAGTAGAGGGTCGGTAGATGGTCAGTAGATGGTTAGTTAATGGTTAGTAGATGGTCATGTTGGAAAGGAAGAGTGGTGAATGGTGATATTGTCAAAGAGGATGGGCAACAATAGCCTTGTTTTTACCTTGTGGCCCAGGCTGGCCCCCGTAACCTGGGTCTCCTCTCTCTCCCTTCCCTCCGTCAAAACCGGGCCGACCGGGACCACCTGGGAAACCTGGCTCGCCCTTGGGGCCTACACACGCATGCGCACACACACACACACACACACACACACACACACACACACACACACACACACACACACACACACACACACACACACACACACACACACACACACACACACACACACACACACACACACACACACACACATTGCCGACCTCTGTGTAAAAAATAATTGTCAAATTACAAAGCAGGAAGTGTTGCCATGGTGATGAAGTCTGTATGTTACCTAGTCTTCCAGGTATTCCGGGGAAGCCGGGGTTTCCATCCTCTCCAGGTAGACGACATGGTAGCGTTAGCCCTAGTAACAGTCAGTCAGATCACGGTTAACACACACACACACACACACACAGGACTGGAGTAAAGCTCTCTGTGTCTCAGTAAAACTGGTACAATACCACTGGAAGATTATAGTACAGTCTAGCTTAAACATCAATATTGGTCATCACTGTAACACATTATTGTTATTCGTTAAGACTTCATGTTTGTTTATGGATATGCATTGATGTGATAATGATTCTGTTAGATTGAGGATATAATGTCAGTGGGTTGATTAAAAGTAGTCATTGATTAAACCAATGTTAATAGTTATGGCCTGTTAAAAGTGATTCACATTTAGTAAGTAACTGAATGTCTTTTCTTTGGTATTATTTCAATAATGTCATGAGGTCTGATTGGCTAACCCCCATCGTAGTCCCCCCTCCTTCTTGGTTAAGCACTTAGCAGAGGCAAAGCTTAACGCATGCACCAGCAACTCTGATTGGAGCAGAAGGAGTAAAGTAGTGCACTGCTAACTTCCACTGAAAGCTCCTAACCATGGAAACATTAGGTTCATAACCATGGAAACATTAGGTTCCTAACCATGGGAACATTAGGTTCCTAACCATGGGAACATTAGGTTCCTAACCATGGAAACATTAGGTTCATAACCATGGAAACATTAGGTTCCTAACCATGGGAACATTAGGTTCCTAACCATGGGAACATTAGGTTCCTAACCATGGAAACATTAGGTTCATAACCATGGAAACATTAGGTTCCTAACCATGGGAACATTAGGTTCCTAACCATGGAAACATTAGGTTCATAACCATGGAAACATTAGGTTCCTAACCATGGGAACATTACGTTCCTAACCATGGGAACATTAGGTTCCTAACCATGGGAACATTAGGTTCCTAACCATGGGAACATTACGTTCCTAACCATGGGAACATTAGGTTCCTAACCATGGGAATATTAGGTTCCTAACCATGGGAACATTAGATTCCTAACCATGGGAACATTAGGTTCCTAACCATGGGAATATTAGGTTCCTAACCATGGGAACATTAGGTTCCTAACCATGGGAACATTACGTTCCTAACCATGGGAACATTAGGTTCCTAACCATGGGAACATTAGGTTCCTAACCATGGGAACATTAGGTTCCTAACCATGGAAACATTAGGTTCATAACCATGGGAACATTAGGTTCCTAACCATGGGAACATTAGGTTCCTAACCATGGGAACATTAGGTTCCTAACCATGGAAACATTAGGTTCCTAACCATGGGAACATTAGGTTCCTAACCATGGAAACATTAGGTTCATAACCATGGAAATATTAGGTTCATAACCATGGGAACATTAGGTTCCTAACCATGGGAACATTAGGTTCCTAACCATGGAAACATTAGGTTCCTAACCATGGGAACATTAGGTTCATAACCATGGAAACATTAGGTTCATAACCATGGAAACATTAGGTTCCTAACCATGGGAACATTAGGTTCCTAACCATGGGAACATTAGGTTCCTAACCATGGGAACATTAGGTTCATAACCATGGAAACATTAGGTTCATAACCATGGGAACATTAGGTTCCTAACCATGGGAACATTAGGTTCCTAACCATGGAAACATTAGGTTCCTAACCATGGAAACATTAGGTTCATAACCATGGAAACAGTAGGTTCCTAACCATGGGAACATTAGGTTCCTAACCATGGGAACATTAGGTTCCTAACCATGGGAACATTAAGTTTCTAACCATGGGAACATTACGTTCCTAACCATGGGAACATTAGGTTCCTAACCATGGGAACATTACGTTCCTAACCATGGGAACATTAGGTTCCTAACCATGGGAACATTAGGTTCCTAACCATGGGAACATTAGATTCCTAACCATGGGAACATTAAGCTCCAAACCATTTTCTGACAGAGTAAGAGAGATGTAGCTCGGAACTTAGCTCTGGTCCAGGGCGTTACATGCGGCTTGCTGTTGCTAGTTACCCCGGACAAGAGCTACTGGGAACTCAACACTGGTCAACATGTCCATTATCAAGTGTCAATCATCAACTGAGTCAAGCACAATGGAATCCCAATAATGTGGGGCAACAAGGAGCTTCCATCTGTGACATTATGAACAAATGGTGGACACGTTGAGTAAATAAAAATTCAGTGTCTCCTTTCTGTGCCATGACAAGGTTTAAATGAGCAGTTGGGATGTTTCATTCAAACAGTGGCCACTGGATTATCTAGTATCTCCTGAGCCACAGGTACAGTACCGCGGCTCAGTTTTGACACCAAAACGTTCCATAACAATGACATTCCATCTGAGAATGAAATCCTATTGTCTTGGAAATCCCGGTGGCAAAATGGCTTCCATTGAAACTCTGAATCTCAAACAGAGTTGCCCTATAAGACTGTATCTAGGGCTCGGGTTTCTCTGTCCAGGGCAGTTCTCTTTAGCTTCTCACCTCCCTCTGCGTCATTAACCCCCTCCTGCCCACAGCTGTCACCTGGTCACACAAACATGCACAGGATCAGAGAGATGGAGGGATGAAAATAGAGAGAAGACGAGGAGAAAGACAGAAAGAAAGAGAAATAAAGAAAGATAGAAAGAAAGTAAGAGAGACAGGGAGAGATACTGGGAGGACAGGACGGTAGAAGACAAGCCAATCAAGGTCATTCAGGTAATTTGCATATAGTCACGCCAATCAATGCATAAGCCAATTAAAATAATTAAATCAAACAATCAGCAAATCAGAGGTTAGAGATTCAGCTCATTCAGTTAAGGCATAAGCAAAATAAAAATTATTCTGAGATGTTGGGCCAAGTTTATTGTTTTCCGGAAGAGGAGAGAAATAGAGGGAGAAAGTGATATTATCAAAATGATGTAGCTACTGTTTATAGTAACTTAATTAAACTACAACAAAAAGGTATTACTTATGTATTTGCATTGCACTCTTTTTCTCTCTCTTTCAGAAGAGAATAACATATTATATTCAACATAAGTTTTAGCATTAGCTTTATTGTGTCAGAGAACTTAAGCAACAGTCACACACGTTCATATGAGTGGCAAAAAGCTGTTGGGTTTTGAGTTGTTCAGTCTCAGAGAAGAGTCAGCTAGCTAGCAACATTTGAGTCCAATGGTGTTTCTTTATTGCGTTTATAAATACGGTGTCCATATTAGGCAATCCTAATTCTTCAGCAGGACTCCATATTAGGATATCCTAATGTTACAGCAGGACTCCATATTAGGACATCCTAATGTTACAGCAGGACTCCATATTAGGATATCCTAATGTTACAGCAGGACTCCATATTAGGACATCCTAATGTTTCAGCAGGACTCCATATTAGGATATCCTAATGTTACAGCAGGACTCCATATTAGGACATCCTAATGTTACAGCAGGACTCCATATTAGGACATCCTAATGTTTCAGCAGAACTCCATATTAGGACATCCTAATGTTACAGCAGGACTCCATATTAGGACATCCTAATGTTACAGCAGGACTCCATATTAGGACATCCTAATGTTACAGCAGGACTCCATATTAGGATATCCTAATGTTACAGCAGGACTCCATATTAGGATATCCTAATGTTACAGCAGGACTCCATATTAGGACATCCTAATGTTACAGCAGGACTCCATATTAGGATATCCTAATGTTACAGCAGGACTCCATATTAGGACATCCTAATGTTTCAGCAGGACTCCATATTAGGATATCCTAATGTTACAGCAGGACTCCATATTAGGACATCCTAATGTTACAGCAGGACTCCATATTAGGACATCCTAATGTTTCAGCAGAACTCCATATTAGGACATCCTAATGTTACAGCAGGACTCCATATTAGGACATCCTAATGTTACAGCAGGACTCCATATTAGGACATCCTAATGTTACAGCAGGACTCCATATTAGGATATCCTAATGTTACAGCAGGACTCCATATTAGGACATCCTAATGTTTCAGCAGGACTCCATATTAGGACATCCTAATGTTTCAGCAGAACTCCTGTCATTGTCATCAGGTATTGTCAGTCTCCTGAACACTTAGTCTAAATTATCATTACATTAACATCCAACTTGTATTCTTTTTTTCCAAAACATATCAGTTTCTCTCTCCTCTGAGATTGAAGAATCACAGGACAGTAGTAGCGTAATCACAGCAAATGAATTACCGTCGATCTGTGTGAATCGACTAAGCAGCTAGCTAGAGGAAGGATAAGCACATTAATGACACCCATTAATAAACCCACCAACTGCCTGAAAGAGAATGAATGTTGGGAAGAGAACCGTGTAGATGTAGCAAGCTGTGAGAATGGCTCCTTATTGTTCTGTATGTTCCAATTAGGCTGCTTTTCTTTGTACCTGTAGTTTATGGTTGGCTGTGGTACAGAAATACGTTGGGTTGTTCACACAATGGGAAGTAAGAATGATTCTCAAAAGTCGATCTGTTAGACAGTTTTTATGGACTATATAGTTCTCCCCACTCCCCCTCATTGGGAGTCCGCAGTGGCACATACCTGGAGGGCCAGGTAAACCAGGTTGTCCTGGTAACCCCGCAAAGCCTGAGTCGCCTGGAAATCCACGGGCGCCGATGGAACCCTGGTAGCCAATCCCGTTCTCTCCAGGTTCCCCGGCGCGACCTTTGGCGCCTGAGAACCCTGGGAATCCTCTCTCCCCAATGGTTCCATAGCTATCAACATCAGCCTGAGGCGAGGAGAGGATCATGTCTGTTAAAAGGGATACTTCGGGATTTTGGCAATGAGACCCTTTATATACTTCCCCAGAGTCAGATGAACTCGTGGAAACCATTGTTATGTCTCTGTGTGCAGTTTGAAGGAAGTTGCTAACAAGCGCTAACACAATTGCTAACTAGCGTTAGCCCAATGACTGGAAGTCTATGGGTATCTGCTAGCAGCATTGGCTCGCCAAACTACCTCTTATTCTATACTGGACACAGACACATAAAAAGGGTAGTGTGTGTATATGTATGTATGTGTGTGTGTGTGTGTGTGTGTGTGTGTGTGTGTGTGTGTGTGTGTGTGTGACTCACAGGAGGCCCAGGCTGTCCGGGGGACCCAGGAAGTCCGTCTCTCCCGGGTCGGCCCATGTTTCCAGGGGGCCCTCGAAGGCCCTGGGCCCCCAGTTCACCCTTGATCCCTCGGCTGAACGAGGGGTAGAAGGAGGCACCCTTTTCTCCTTTACGCCCGAAGAAACCCCTCTCGCCAACACGGCCCTGAAGGGAGAAGAAGAGGTGTTATCATCACACAGTTTATACCTCAGATTTGTAAACTCATTAATGGACACTATCATAGTTTGAGAATTGTAAACATTGAACAGAGGAAAGAGAGTAGACAACTGCTTAATTTTTTGGGGGGAGTAAATGTAATTATTAGCAGCATTATACTTTGACTTATTTGGAGAACATTTTGGCAAACTTACAGGTGTTCCTGGTTGTCCTCCGAAACCGGGTATGCCTGGGTCTCCGCTTTCACCCTTCCTGCCGAAGGCCCCGGGTCTTCCATCAGACCCAGGAGCCCCCGGTGCCCCCACCCCACCCGTGGTGCCTCCTCCCAGGCAGTTACAGTCACCCAGTTCCCCTGGACCACAGAGGAAGATGGAGGTAAGGAGTTTAGGATCGAGATGTAGAAAAGCTTTATTGTCCCGACATCGGGCATTTTGATTTGTAACTTTATGAAAACACAATACACCTGAGAGGTGTTGGAAAGGAATTGGGTTTGAGAGTTATAGTGTAAAACGGCTGTACAGATGCCTGTACACGTACTGTGTGTGTGTGTGTGTGTGTGTGTGTGTGTGTGTGTGTGGTGGATATGGACAGTGTGTGTGTGTGTGTGTGTGTGTGTGTGTGTGGTGGATATGGACAGTGTGTGTGTGTGCAGTTGATGTGTGTGTGTGTGTGTGTGTGTTTGCAGTTGATGTGTGTGTGTGTGGTGGAGTCTTACCTTTGGGTCCTTTGTATCCGCTGGCTCCAGGTGGTCCCTGGCCTCCTGGTCGTCCTGTCGCTCCTGGTAGATTGTCAAACCTGCCGGGCTGGATGTTGACTGAAACACACACACACACACACACACACACACACACACACACACACACACACACACACACACACACACACACACACACACACACACACACACACACACACACACACACACACACACACACACACACACACACACACACACACAAACTTGACCTCTCACATAGAAACTCAGTTTATTTGGTCTGTTAGTTAGCTCATATGTAATATGATGGGTTGGTCAATCTTTTGGACAAAACCAGGGGCGCAACTTTGGTTTATAAGTGGGGGGGGGGGGGGTCATAATTATTATTATTTAAACACTCCAAACAGCCTACCCGACCGCTCGGAGGCGTCCGCACGGTCCTAAAGCACACCGCCGCCTCGTTTTGTATCACATTCCAATGATAAAACTGGGAGGGAAAAAATGTATGTCCCCCCCATCCCCAGTGAAAGTTTAATTTCATTTATTTTATTTATTTCATCTTTATTTAACCATGTAGGCTAGTTGAGAACAAATACTTATTTTCCACCATAATTTGCAAATAAATTCATTAAAAATCCTACAATGTGATTTTCTGGATTTCTTTTTCTCATTTTGTCTGTCATAGTTGAAGTGTACCTATGATGAAAATTACAGGCCTCTCTAATCTTTTTAAGTGGGAGAACTTGCACAATTGGTGGCTGACTAAATACTTTTTTGCCCCAATGTATATATCTGTCCCCTACGTCAGAGCAATATATATATATCTGTCTCCTATGTCAGAGCAATATATATATATCTGTGCCCTACGTCAGAGCAATATATATATATCTGTCCCCTACGTCAGAGCAATATATATATATATCTGTCCCCTACGTCAGAGCAATATATATATATATCTGTCCCCTACGTCAGAGCAATATATATATATCTGTCCCCTACGTCAGAGCAATATATATATATCTGTCCCCTACGTCAGAGCAATATATATATATATCTGTCCCCTACGTCAGAGCAATATATATATATCTGTCCCCTACGTCAGAGCAATATATATATATATCTGTCCCCTACGTCAGAGCAATATATATATATATATCTGTCCCCTACGTCAGAGCAATATATATATATCTGTCCCCTACGTCAGAGCAATATATATATATATCTGTCCCCTACGTCAGAGCAATATATATATATCTCTGTCCCCTACGTCAGAGCAATATATATATATATATCTGTCCCCTACGTCAGACCAATATATATATATATCTGTCCCCTATGTCAGAGCAATATATATATATATCTGTCCCCTATGTCAGAGCAATATATATATATATATCTGTCCCCTACGTCAGAGCAATATATATATATCTGTCCCCTACGTCAGAGCAATATATATATATCTGTCCCCTACGTCAGAGCAATATATATATATACAGTGGGGAGAACAAGTATTTGATACACTGACAATTTTGCAGGTTTTCTTACTTACAAAGCATGTAGAGGTCTGTAATTTTTATCATAGGTACACTTCAACTGTGAGAGAAGGAATCTAAAACAAAAATCCAGAAAATCACATTGTATGATTTTTAATTAATTAATTTGCATTTTATTGCATGACATAAGTATTTGATACATCAGAAAAGCAGAACTGAATATTTGGTACAGAAACCTTAGTTTGCAATTACAGAGATCATACGTTTCCTGTAGTTCTTGACCAGGTTTGCACACACTGCAGCAGGGATTTTGGCCCACTCCTCCATACAGACCTTCTCCAGATCCTTCAGGTTTCGGGGCTGTCGCTGGGCAATACGGACTTTCGGCTCCCTCCAAAGATTTTCTATTGGGTTCAGGTCTGGAGACTGGCTAGGCCACTCCAGGACCTTGAGATGCTTCTTACGGAGCCACTCCTTAGTTGCCCTGGCTGTGTGTTTCGGGTCGTTGTCATGCTGGAAGACCCAGCCACGACCCATCTTCAATGCTCTTACTGAGGGAAGGAGGTTGTTGGTCAAGATCTCGCGATACATGGCCCCATCCATCCTCCCTTCAATACGGTGCAGTCGTCCTGTCCCCTTTGCAGAAAAGCATCCCCAAAGAATGATGTTTCCACCTCCATGCTTCACGGTTGGGATGGTGTTCTTGGGGTTGTACTCATCCTTCTATTCCTCCAAACACGGCGAGTGGAGTTTAGAGCAAAAAGCTCTATTTTTGTCTCATCAGACCACATGACCTTCTCCCATTCCTCCTCTGGATCATCCAGATGGTCATTGGCAAACTTCAGACGGGCCTGGACATGCGCTGGCTTGAGCAGGGGGACCTTGCGTGCGCTGCAGGATTTTAATCCATGACGGCGTAGTGTGTTACTAATGGTTTTCTTTGAGACTGTGGTCCCAGCTCTCTTCAGGTCATTGACCAGGTCCTGCCGTGTAGTTCTGGGCTGATCCCTCACATTCCTCATGATCATTGATGCCCCACGAGGTGAGATCTTGCATGGAGCCCCAGACCGAGGGTGATTGACCGTCATCTTGAACTTCTTCCATTTTCTAATAATTGTGCCAACAGTTGTTGCCTTCTCACCAAGCTGCTTGGCTATTGTCCTGTAGCCCATCCCAGCCTTGTACAGGTCTACAATTTATCCCTGATGTCCTTACACAGCTCTCTGGTCTTGGCCATTGTGGAGAGGTTGGAGTCTGTTTGATTGAGTGTGTGGACAGGTGTCTTTTATACAGGTAACGAGTTCAAACAGGTGCAGTTAATACAGGTAATGAGTGGAGAACAGGAGGGCTTCTTAAAGAAAAACGAATAGGTCTGTGAGAGCCGGAATTCTTACTGGTTGGTAGGTGATCAAATACTTATGTCATGCAATAAAATGCAAATGAATTACTTAAAAATCATACAATGTGATTTTCTGGATTTTTGTTTTAGATTCCGTCTCTCACAGTTGAAGTGTACCTATGATAAAAATGACAGACCTCTACATGCTTTGTAAGTAGGAAAACCTGCAAAATCGGCAGTGTATCAAATACTTGTTCTCCCCACTGTATCTGTCCCCTACGTCAGAGCAATATATATATATATCTGTCCCCTATGTCAGAGCAATATATATATATATCTGTCCCCTACGTCAGAGCAATATATATATATCTGTCCCCTACGTCAGAGCAATATATATATATCTGTCCCCTACGTCAGAGCAATATATATATATCTGTCCCCTACTGACAAGATCAAATCCCCGAACTGACAAGGTAAAAATCTGTTAATTGAAAATAACTGACTTGCGTAGTTCAAAAAAGGTAATAAAAGAAAAGCCATAGATAGCTTTCTCCCCTATATCAGAGCAATATATATATCTATATACCATTAACACTATGTGCATACTCTATTGTATATCTATGGTCCTGCTGTTCAGGTGGGGAGGGAGACACCTAGTGGCGAAATGTGAGAAAGCATCTTGGATTTGAGTGACCAGCTACACTTACAGGTGTTAGTATAGAGTGTCCTGACTGTCAGTTGACATTAGAACCATGCATATACATGTAGTTGGCTTGGAAAACTTGATGTAGTATTATTTTGGGTTTGTTTGTTTTGGTGGACTGAATATTACCATGGTAACAGCAATATCCCCACTCTGGTGGTAGGACGCACTACCTTTTCGGAATGCTAATGCACAGTGTTTGGCCCTGACACGGAACCCAAACCGGCTGCGCACGTGCGCCATCGTGCAGAAATGAATTTTGTCCCCCCACACCAAACGCGATCACGACACGCAGGTTAAAATATCAAAACAAAACAAACCTGAAACAGGTATTCGTGGATGACATAATGAATGATAGTGAATCAGGTATTTGTGGATGACATAATGAATGATAGTGATACAGGTATTTGTGGATGACATAATGAATGATAGTGAATCAGGTATTTGTGGATGACATAATGAATGATAGTGATACAGGTATTTGTGGATGACATAATGAATGGTAGTGATACAGGTATTTGTGGATGACATAATGAATGATAGTGAATCAGGTATTTGTGGATGACATAATGAATGATAGTGATACAGGTATTTGTGGATGACATAATGAATGATAGTGATACAGGTATTTGTGGATGACATAATGAATGGTAGTGATACAGGTATTTGTGGATGACATAATGAATGATAGTGAATCAGGTATTTGTGGATGACATAATGAATGGTAGTGATACAGGTATTTGTGGATGACATAATGAATGATAGTGATACAGGTATTTGTGGATGACATAATGAATGATAGTGATACAGGTATTTGTGGATGACATAATGAATGATAGTGAATCAGGTATTTGTGGATGACATAATGAATGATAGTGATACAGGTATTTGTGGATGACATAATGAATGATAGTGAATCAGGTATTTGTGGATGACATAATGAATGATAGTGATACAGGTATTTGCGGATGACACAATGAATGATAGTGATACAGGTATTTGTGGATGACATAATGAATGATAGTGAATCAGGTATTTGTGGATGACATAATGAATGATAGTGATACAGGTATTTGTGGATGACATAATGAATGATAGTGAATCAGGTATTTGTGGATGACATAATGAATGATAGTGATACAGGTATTTGTGGATGACATAATGAATGATAGTGAATCAGGTATTTGTGGATGACATAATGAATGATAGTGATACAGGTATTTGTGGATGACATAATGAATGATAGTGATACAGGTATTTGTGGATGACATAATGAATGGTAGTGATACAGGTATTTGTGGATGACATAATGAATGATAGTGATACAGGTATTTGCGGATGACATAATGAATGATAGTGATACAGGTATTTGTGGATGACATAATGAACGATAGTGATACAGGTATTTGTGGATGACATAATGAATGATAGTGATATGAATGATAGTGACATGTATTTGGAGGGATGTAAAAACATTTAGTAATAGGGGGAGGGGATTGTTGATTTTGCAAAACATTTTGTGATCGCAGAATCGCAAAATTCTGGTTGGACTCGATTATGTTCCTGGGAAGCCGTAACGTACCAGATCTGCCTGTTGGTCCGGGAGGTCCGGGGGGTCCTGGTAAGCCTTGTCCTCCTGGTAGGCCCTCAGGGCCGTAGCTCTGTCTGCCGGGGTTACCCCTCTCTCCCTTAGGCCCTAAGGTACCAGGGAACCCTGGGCTGCCTCCTCGACCTGGGAGATGGAAGAGAGGAGAGGAGAGGAGAGGAGAGGAGAGGAGAGGAGAGGAGAGGAGAGGAGAGGAGGAGAGAGGAGAGGAGAGAGGAGGAGAGAGGAGGAGAGAGGAGGAGAGAGGAGGAGAGGAGAGAGGAGGAGAGAGGAGGAGAGAGGAGGAGAGAGGAGAGAGGAGAGGAGAGAGGAGGAGAGAGGAGGAGAGAGGAGGAGAGAGGAGGGGAGAGGAGGAGAGAGGAGGAGAGGAGAGAGGAGGAGAGAGGAGGAGAGAGGAGGAGAGAGGAGAGGAGAGGAGAGAGGAGAGAGGAGAGGAGGAGAGAGGAGGAGAGAGGAGAGAGGAGAGGAGAGAGGAGGAGAGAGGAGAGGAGAGAGGAGGAGAGATGAGAGGAGAGAGGAGGAGAGAGGAGAGGAGAGAGGAGGAGAGAGGAGGAGAGAGGAGAGAGGAGAGGAGAGAGGAGAGGAGAGAGGAGGAGAGAGGAGGAGAGAGGAGAGGAGAGAGGAGAGGAGAGAGGAGAGAGGAGGAGAGAGGAGAGAGGAGGAGAGAGGAGGAGAGAGGAGGAGAGAGGAGGAGAGAGGAAACAGGAGAGGAGAGAGGAGGAGAGAGGAGAGAGGAGAGGAGAGAGGAGAGAGGAGAGAGGAGAGGAGTAGGGATGGAAGAAAAGACAACAGAAGAGAAAAGAGGGCGGGGTACAAAATGGAACAGAAGAAGGTTTGACTTATCTTGCAGGTATTAGTTTTGTGTCTTGTGGAAATCAGAGGTGTTTGTGTGTCTGCTATGTGTGCGTGCATGTATGCATGTGTGTATCTACCTGTAAGCATGTGTGTGTGTGTGTGTGTGTGTCTGCGTGCCTGTACGTGTGTTTGCATGTGTGTGTGTGCATGCATCTAGATAGTGTATGTGTCTCGGTGTTACCATCGCCGAAGGAGTCGCCTGGTCGTCCTGGTTGTCCTGGAAACCCTGGAGTGCCAGCGTCACCTGGTTGGCCGGGGAAGCCGTCGATACCGTTGTCACCTGGTGCTCCTGCAACCAATCAGAGGGGATTGTGGGTATCATTAATACAATTCATTATTTTCATGATACAGTACATAACATGTGTGTGTGTGTGTGTCTGTGTGTGTGTGTGTTACCTTGAACAGCCAACCCTTGTGTGTCTGCGTAGATGGGGGGTCCGGGAGGCCCCTGTTCCCCCTGGTCACCCTGAAAGACAAACAGAGAAAAACGAAATATGTTCACTTTAGCACCCCCTGCTGGTAGACTGGTGCCTAGTAACTCAACCCTAAACCCTCTCAGAACAAGACTGCGTACAAGGGCTGCCCAATTCGTACGTTTATATACTAATTAGTCTTTTGACCAATCAGATCAGCTCTTGGGCTGCCTGTTCAAGGCAACATTACCTGACATTCAGTTTGTAACAAGTACTGTACACAGTCATGCATTCACTTGGCTTACCTTAGGTCCACCGTAGCCTGGTTGCCCGGGGAACCCTGGACTGCCTGTGAATCCCTGTGTGGGTGAGAGATGCATCAGTTCATTGGTTCATTCATCTGATCATCCGTTTCTAAATCAATTCATTATTTAATTTAGGTGTGTGTGTGTGTGTGTGTGTGTGTGTGTGTGTGTGTGTGTGTGTGTGTGTGTGTGTGTGTGTGTGTGTGTGTGTGTGTGTGTGTGTGTGTGTGTGTGTGTGTGTGTGTGTGCGTCTTACCGGTCTTCCTGGAGATCCGGGAGGTCCATTAAAACCAGGAGGACCCTGCCAAGAGAGAAGAAGAAAAAAGATGGCCGCCAGAGAATAGTTTAGATTCCAGAATCCCAAACAGCATAACATCCCTCTGGGTGTGTAACAATAATAAACAGTTTGGCCTGGGATAGAGGGGGTTTCCACCAGATTTCTTATACCAATCATTTTCTTTCAAATCAGTGAAGGGAAGGGAAAAAAGTGCACACTTTGGGAGGAAGGACAGATAATGGGGACTCTGAGGTGGTAGCAGATAATCTGACATAGAAGGAGGGGAGGAGCTTACCCGTCCCCCTGGATACCCCAGAATTCCATTCTCTCCCTTCTCGCCAGGATAGCCAAAAGGACCCTGACAACAGACGTATGAGTCGAACATTTATAACATACAACTGCATCCTAAATGACAACCTATTCACTAGTAGTGCACTACATTTGACCAGCAGGGCCCATAAGGCTTTGGCCTATAAGGCTCTTTTGCTCAACCGCAAAGAGATATTCAATTCTATAAATCTTTATTGTCCCCAACAGACAAGACAGACACACTTACAGGTGGGCCGGGTCTACCAGATGGTCCACCTACTCCTTTGTAACCCCCTTCCCCCTGAGAGAGAGGGGAGAGAGAGAGAAGAGAGAGAGAGAGAGAGAGAGAGAGAGGGGAGAGAGGGGAGAGAGAGAGAAGAGAGAGAGAGAGAGCGAGAGGAGAGAAAATATATAAAAGGAGTTAACCAAAGGAAGTGGAACTCCCGGCTGTCCTCACTGGAGGAAAAATCAAGATGGCATCTTTCAGGAAAACCAAAATAAACACATCAAAGTATCATAAAGCAAAAGGGAGGAAAAAGGCTTCATTGTGGATGACAACAATTATAGTAATGTTGTGAAAAAAACATTTACCATTTTGTGTTGTTATTACAAAGACAATTAGGATGTCCCAGCATTGACTCATATCACCAGTGAACATTAACCGCTCACCTCCTGCAGTGTTCTGTGTTTTGGACCCCCACCCCCCCTTACCTCAGTCTCCTCATCCCCCCTCCTCCCCCTGTCTCCCACCCCTCCTGCTCCTGTCTGTGTTACCTTATCTCCTTTGTAGATAGTGGTAATAGATGAGCCTACTAGAGGCTCGTCGCCGGGCACGCCTCGAGGTCCGGGTGGACCCGTGATGCCCTGGTGATTCAGAGGAGAAAACTTGTCAGTCAGTCGTTATCAGCCAATCAGACCGGAGGATGAGGAGGTTGGAATGTTGAGAGGCAAGGGGGGGGGGGGGGGGGGGGTAAAGATAGAAAGAGCGAGGTGTGGAGAGAGAAAGAGAGAGAAAGGACCAGCGAGAGAGGGGGAATAAGGAGGGATGAAGAAAGAGAGGGATGTGGAGAGAGAAAGAGAGAGAAAGGACCAGCGAGAGAGGGGGAATAAGGAGGGATGAAGAAAGAGAGGGATGTGGGAGAAATAGGAAATGCAGGAAAGAGAGAGAAACGGAGAACAAATTGAAGAAAAAAAGAGTGTTCGGAGATGTGATAAAAGAAGAAGACAGTGAGGAAAAGAGAAAGATTAGAGATTCAAAGCAAAAGAGTGAGAAGTAGGGGATGAGATAGTAGGCGATTGAATATCAGAAGAAAGAGAGAAAGGAGTGAAAGAGAGAGAGAGAGAGAAAGAGAGAGAGAGAGAGCTCTTTATCTTTCTTCCTAAGGGAAATAAAGGGAAATAAAGCCACACAGGAAGTAGGAGCAAGTGATTCCAGCACCAATCACAGACCACGACATGCCCGCCCACCCACATGACAGTTTAGAGATTATATGGTTGGAAATATATAGTACAGTGCATTTTACTGGGGGAATATTATACAATATAGTAGGAATATTATTAGTTGGTAATGTTATAGATATGCTACATGTAATTGTCTGTTTTTACCAATTTAAGGTAGTCTTATTACAGACAATACATAGGTCAAATTATGGGGGTGATGGAAAGTACTAGAATAATCTCTGAGCTGCCATCCAACAGTAAGGAAACATGTTGTTTTTGTAATGGTACAGGACAACCGTACTCCATCCAATAACATTTTAGATCTCGATCATTTTTCAATCAGATTTGTTACGAGTTCAGATTCAGAATAAGAAACAAAATGGCCGCCTCCATAGGGCTCAAGTCGTCCCTGTGGCAGCACTGTCATGCAATAATAAACACACCAGGGGTAAACTGTAACACCATTCAAGACAAGGTGATATTTTAATAATTGAGATGGAACAAACCAGAGGGGGCTAGTGAGGGGAGGATAGCTCCTAATAATGACTGAAATGGACTGAACTGAACGGGAGCTACAGTTGAAGTCGGAAGTGTACATACAACTTAGCCGAATACATTTAAACTTGCCAAAACTATAGCTTGTTAACAAGAAATTTGTGGAGTGGTTGAAAAACGAGTTTTAATGACTCCAACCTAAGTGTATGTAAACTTCCGACATCCACTGTATTATCTAACACATGATAGTGATACCATTCCATTTATTCCATTCCAGGCATTCTCCTATATCTCCACCCACCAGCCTCCACTGATACTGGTGAAATTTTGAGGTAGATGTGTCAGTGGAAAAACTAGAGAGAAGTGGGGGATGAGGGAGGAGGTTAGGAGAGATGGAAGGAGAGGTGGAGGTCCTGTTTCATTGGAGAAAGGTGGGGAGAGATGGAAGGAGGGGTGGAGGTCCTGTTTCATTGGAGAAAGGTTGGGAGAGATGGAAGGAGGGGTGGAGGTCCTGTTTCATTGGAGAAAGGTGGGGAGAGATGGAAGGAGGGGTGGAGGTCCTGTTTCATTGGAGAAAGGTGGGGAGAGATGGAAGGAGGGGTGGAGGTCCTGTTTCATTGGAGAAAGGTGGGGAGAGATGGAAGGAGGTTGAATAGAGGGGAAGAGGATGTGTCAAACCATCACCAAGATAGATGACATGCACACAGAGGTCAGACAGACAACCACAATCCTGCATTTCAACCACACACACACACACACACACACACACACACACACACACACACACACACACACACACACACACACACACACACACACACACACGACACACGTCACACGTCACACGACACAGCTAGAAAACCCTAAGCCTCCTGTCTTTAGTTTGATTTGCAGTGAGGAAAGGTTACTGATACAGAAGTGTGAATTATGACTGTATCCCAAATGGCAACCTCTTCCCAGGACCCATAGGTCAAAAGTGGTGCACTATATAGGGTATCACATGGGAAGCAACTGATGTCATATTTCTAAAGTCTAGCTACACGTTTCCGTTCTTAAGTGTGTTTATGGTTGAGTGGAATGAGTGAATAGGAAGCTAAAATGTAATAAACTCATATAATAAATAAATTACTGTATCAATCGATCAGTGATAAGAAGGGCTACATAGGGTATGAATAGTGGCGGGTACTTCTAGTTGTGTTGTAACGGTGCGTACAATCTATCGGAAATGCCCTCAACAATTAACAGGTAAACAAAGTAAACTAGGTAGAATAGGAGGGGTTGTGTTATTTTGTAACGATGAGTACCTTATCTCCTGGCTCCCCCCGGAAGCCTGGGCTGGGGCTCCCCTGGAAAACAAGAGTGGGTATTGCATTTGGAAAACATGGGCCTACATGGGGCGGGCATTATAACAGCATGAGTGTCACGGTAGGAAGTCTACAATCTCAATGTAAGTCTACCGAAACCAAAGTTTCTAACAGGGAATAAATACATATCATGTATCTCAATAAACCTAGACTAAAAGGAAAGAAATACATTTAAATTTTTTACATGTTAGTCATTTAGCAGACGCTGACAGTTAGTGCATTCATCTTCAGATAGCTAGGTGATAGATAGGTGGGACAACCATATATAACAGGCATAGGATGAACATTTTACCTCAATAACATAGCTGTCAGTAGAGTCAGAGCTAGAGGGGGGTCGGTCAGGGGGGGGGGGGGGGGGGGGGTCAAGTGAGGTGCTGACCTGTTTCACCCTCTACAACCACTGTGATTATTATTATTTGACCATGCTGGTCATCTATGAACATTTGAACATCTTGGCCATGTACTGTTACAATCTCCACCCGGCACAGCCAGAAGAGGATTGGCCACCCCTCTAGGTTTCTTCCTACGTTCCTGCCTTTCTAGGGAGTTTTTCCTAGCCACCGTGCTTCTATATCTGCATTTCTTGCTGTTTGGGATTTCAGGCTGGGTTTCTGTACAGCACTTTGTGACATCAGCTGATGTAAAAAGGGCTTTATAAATACATTTGATTGATTGAAGTGAAAGTGCTGGTTGGTTAAGAGTACACACATATATATATTTTGTGTGGGGGGGGGGTGGAGGTGAGGAGGAGGATTATTTAAGATACTGTTAGAAGAGAGAAAGGGTTTGGGTGGAGGTGAGGAGGAGGAGGATTTAAGATACTGTTAGAAGAGAGAGAGGGTTTGGGTGGAGGTGAGGAGGAGGAGGAGGATTTAAGATACTGTTAGAAGAGAGAAAGGGTTTGGGTGGAGGTGAGGAGGAGGAGGATTTAAGATACTGTTAGAAGAGAGAAAGGGTTTGGGTGGAGGTGAGGAGGAGGAGGAGGATTTAAGATACTGTTAGAAGAGAGAAAGGGTTTGGTTGGAGGTGAGGAGGAGGAGGATTTAAGATACTGTTAGAAGAGAGAGAGGGTTTGGGTGGAGGTGAGGAGGAGGAGGATTTAAGATACTGTTAGAAGAGAGAGAGGGTTTGGGTGGAGGTGAGGAGGAGGAGGAGGATTTAAGATACTGTTAGAAGAGAGAGAAAGGGTTTGGGTGGAGGTGAGGAGGAGGAGGATTTAAGATACTGTTAGAAGAGAAAGAAAGGGTTTGGGTGGAGGTGAGGAGGAGGAGGAGGATTTAAGATACTGTTAGAAGAGAGAGAAAGGGTTTGGGTGGAGGTGAGGAGGAGGAGGAGGATTTAAGATACTGTTAGAAGAGAGAGAAAGGGTTTGGGTGGAGGTGAAGAGGAGGAGGATTTAAGATACTGTTAGAAGAGAGAGAGGGTTTGGGTGGAGGTGAGGAGGAGGAGGAGGATTTTAGATACTGTTAGAAGAGAGAGAGGGTTTGGGTGGAGGTGAGGAGGAGGAGGATTTAAGATACTGTTAGAAGAGAGAAAGGGTTTGGGTGGAGGTGAGGAGGAGGAGGATTTAAGATACTGTTAGGAGAGAGAAAGGGTTTGGGTGGAGGTGAGGAGGAGGAGGAGGATTTAAGATACTGTTAGAAGAGAAAGGGTTTGGGTGGAGGTGAGGAGGAGGAGGAGGATTTAAGATACTGTTAGAAGAGAGAGAGGGTTTGGGTGGAGGTGAGGAGGAGGAGGAGGATTTAAGATACTGTTAGGAGAGAGAAAGGGTTTGGGTGGAGGTGAGGAGGAGGAGGAGGATTTAAGATACTGTTAGGAGAGAGAAAGGGTTTGGGTGGAGGTGAGGAGGAGGAGGATTTAAGATACTGTTAGAAGAGAGAGAAAGGGTTTGGGTGGAGGTGAGGAGGAGGAGGATTTAAGATACTGTTAGAAGAGAGAGAGGGTTTGGGTGGAGGTGAGGAGGAGGAGGATTTAAGATACTGTTAGAAGAGAGAGAGGGTTTGGGTGGAGGTGAGGAGGAGGAGGATTTAAGATACTGTTAGAAGAGAGAAAGGGTTTGGGTGGAGGTGAGGAGGAGGAGGAGGATTTAAGATACTGTTAGAAGAGAGAGAAAGGGTTTGGGTGGAGGTGAGGAGGAGGAGGAGGATTTAAGATACTGTTAGAAGAAAGAGAGGGTTTGGGTGGAGGTGAGGAGGAGGAGGATTTAAGATACTGTTAGAAGAGAGAAAGGGTTTGGGTGGAGGTGAGGAGGAGGAGGAGGATTTAAGATACTGTTAGAAGAGAGAGAGGGTTTGGGTGGAGGTGAGGAGGAGGAGGATTTAAGATACTGTTAGGAGAGAGAGAGGGTTTGGGTGGAGGTGAGGAGGAGGAGGAGGATTTAAGATACTGTTAGAAGAGAGAGAAAGGGTTTGGGTGGAGGTGAGGAGGAGGAGGAGGATTTAAGATACTGTTAGGAGAGAGAGAGGGTTTGGGTGGAGGTGAGGAGGAGGAGGAGGATTTAAGATACTGTTAGAAGAGAGAGAAAGGGTTTGGGTGGAGGTGAGGAGGAGGAGGAGGATTTAAGATACTGTTAGAAGAGAGAGAAAGGGTTTGGGTGGAGGTGAGGAGGAGGAGGAGGATTTAAGATACTGTTAGAAGAGAGAAAGGGTTTCAGATGTTTTCAGAAGATGGGCAGAAAGAAAGAAAGTCGCACCCTTTACAATCTAATTAAACCTAATAACCAACGTTTGTTGAGAGCATCCTGTACAGTGCCTTCGGAAAGTATACAGACCCCTTGACTTATTCCACATTTGGTTACGTTACAGTCTTATTTTTCCTCAGCAATCTACACACAATACACCATAATGACAAAGTGAAAACAGGTTTAGACATTTTTGCAAATGTATTAAAAATAGACAGGATTACCTTATTTACATAAGTATTCAGACCCTTTGCTATGAGACTGGAAATTGAGCTCAGGTGCATCCTGTTTCCATTGATCATCCTTGAGATGTTTCTACAACTTGATTGGAGTCCACCTGTGGTAAATTCAACTGATTGGACATGATTTGGAAAGGCACACACTTGTCTATATAAGGTCTTACAGTTCACAGTGCATGTCAGAGCAAAAACCAAGCAATGAGGTCGAAGGACTTGTCCGTAGAGCTCCGAGACAGGATTGTGTCGCGACACAGATCTGGGGAAGTGTACCAAAACATTTCAGCATTATTGAAGGTCCCCAAGAACACAGTGGCCTCGATCATTCTTAAATGGAAGAAGTTTGGAATCACCAAGACTCTTCCTAGAGCTGGCCGCCTGGCCAAACTGAGCAATCGGGGGAGAAGGGCCTTGGTCAGGGAGGTGACCAAGAACCCAATGGTCACTCTGACAGAGCTCTAGATTTTCTCTGTGGAGATGAGAGAACCTTCCAGAAGGACAATCATCTCTGCAGCACTCCACCAATCAGGCCATTATGGTAGAGTGGCCTAGACGGAAGCCACTCCTCAGTAAAAGGCAGATAACAGTCCGCTTGGAGTTTGCCAAAAGGCACCTAAAGACTCTCAGACCACGAGGAACAAAATTCTCTGGTCTGATGAAACCAAGTTTGAACTCTTTGGCCTGAATGCCAAGCATCACGTCTGGAGGAAACCTGGCACCATCCCTACGGTGAAGCATGGTGGTGACAGCATCATGCTGTGGGGATGATGTTCAGCGGCAGGGACTGTGAGACTAGTCAGAATTGAGGCAAAGATGAACAGAGCAAAGAGAGATCCTTGATGAAAACGTGCTCCAGAAGGTCAATGACCTCAGCACACAGCTAAGACGACGCAGGAGTGGCTTCGGGACAACTCTCCAAATGTCCTTGAGTGGCCCAGCCAGAGCCCAGACTTAAACCCGATCAAACCTGAAAATAGCTGTGCAGCAACGCTCCCCATCCATCCTGGCAGAGCTTAAGAGGATCTGCAGAGAAGAATGGGAGTGACTCCCCAAAAACAGGTGTGCCAAACTCATACCCAAGGAGACTTGATGATGTAATCGCTGCCAAAGGTGCTTCAACAAAGTACTGAGTAAAGGCTCTGAATACTTATGTAAATGTGATATTTCAGTTTTTGTTTTTATAAATTAGCAACAATTTCTAAAATCCTTTTTTTTTTGCTTTATCATTATGGGGTATTGTGTGTAGATACATTAGATTATTATAAAAAAAAATTTAAGTCTGTAATGTAATAAAATGTGGAAAAAGTCAAGGGGTCTGAATACTTTCCGAAGGCACTATATGTAGAGTATGCAAATGTCTTTCTTTCTTTTTCTACACTTTGCTTTTCATTAGTCAGCACCTCTACACATATTTGTGGGTGTGTGTCAGCTAATGCTTTTACTATACAACAATCCTAGAATAAGCCATATAATAAGCAATCTACATTAATTAACAACAAAAGCAACATTACGCAAACGGCTTTCAGTTCTTCAGAGCATACACTGCCCCCTATCTGTTTGGTGTTGTCATTACACATAGGTCAGGTGTCTAGTTGTCCAGTACTCTGAGGTCAGAGGTCAGGTGTCTAGTTGTCCAGTACTCTGAGGTCAGGTGTCTAGTTGTCCAGTACTCTGAGGTCAGAGGTCAGGTGTCTAGTTGTCCAGTACTCTGAGGTCAGAGGTCAGGTGTCTAGTTGTCCAGTACTCTGAGGTCAGAGGTCAGGTGTCTAGTTGTCCAGTGAGGTCAGAGGTCAGGTGTCTAGTTGTCCAGTACTCTGAGGTCAGAGGTCAGGTGTCTAGTTGTCCAATAGTCTGAGGTCAGAGGTCAGGTGTCTAGTTGTCCAGTAGTCTGAGGTCAGAGGTCAGGTGTCT
Source organism: Salvelinus alpinus (assembly GCF_045679555.1). Taxonomy (NCBI): domain Eukaryota; kingdom Metazoa; phylum Chordata; class Actinopteri; order Salmoniformes; family Salmonidae; genus Salvelinus; species Salvelinus alpinus. The sequence continues at coordinate 25,575,742 of NC_092116.1, forward strand.
AGTTGTCCAGTAGTCTGAGGTCAGAGGTCAGGTGTCTAGTTGTCCAGTAGTCTGAGGTCAGAGGTCAGGTGTCTAGTTGTCCAGTACTCTGAGGTCAGAGGTCAGGTGTCTAGTTGTCCAGTACTCTGAGGTCAGAGGTCAGGTGTCTAGTTGTCCAGTACTCTGAGGTCAGGTGTCTAGTTGTCCAGTACTCTGAGGTCAGAGGTCAGGTGTCTAGTTGTCCAGTACTCTGAGGTCAGAGGTCAGGTGTCTAGTTGTCCAGTACTCTGAGGTCAGAGGTCAGGTGTCTAGTTGTCCAGTGAGGTCAGAGGTCAGGTGTCTAGTTGTCCAGTAGTCTGAGGTCAGAGGTCAGGTGTCTAGTTGTCCAATAGTCTGAGGTCAGAGGTCAGGTGTCTAGTTGTCCAGTAGTCTGAGGTCAGAGGTCAGGTGTCTAGTTGTCCAGTAGTCTGAGTTTAGAGGTCAGGTGTCTAGTTGTCCAGTAGTCTGAGGTCAGAGGTCAGGTGTCTAGTTGTCCAGTACTCTGAGGTCAGAGGTCAGGTGTCTAGTTGTCCAGTACTCTGAGGTCAGAGGTCAGGTGTCTAGTTGTCCAATAGTCTGAGGTCAGAGGTCAGGTGTCTAGTTGTCCAGTAGTCTGAGGTCAGAGGTCAGGTGTCTAGTTGTCCAGTACTCTGAGGTCAGAGGTCAGGTGTCTAGTTGTCCAGTACTCTGAGGTCAGAGGTCAGGTGTCTAGTTGTCCAGTACTCTGAGGTCAGAGGTCAGGTGTCTAGTTGTCCAGTACTCTGAGGTCAGAGGTCAGGTGTCTAGTTGTCCAGTAGTCTGAGGTCAGAGGTCAGGTGTCTAGTTGTCCAGTAGTCTGAGGTCAGAGGTCAGGTGTCTAGTTGTCCAGTACTTACTACAGGACCAGGGGGACCGGGGGGACCTGGATTACCCTGGAGAAGAACACAACACAAATACAAGAAGTCAGTCAGGAATAAACAGACAATAAGACAAGTATGTTCCCCCAAGTCACCAGCTTTAGTCATATGAATTAATGTCTAGATTAAACATGACAAGTCACTAGCTTTAGTCATATGAATTAATGTCTAGATTAAACATGACAAGTCACTAGCTTTAATCATATTAATTAATGTCTAGATTAAACATGACAAGTCACTAGCTTTAATCATATTAATTAATGTCTAGATTAAACATGACAAGTCACTAGCTTTAATCATATTAATTAATGTCTAGATTAAACATGACAAGTCACTAGCTTTAGTCATATTTATTAATATCTAGATGTGATGGTTGTCATGACACTGCTTGGGATAAAGTAGCTTCTGTAGAATATGTGTGTGTCTATCTGCCTGTCTATGTGTGTGTGTGGTTCTGTGTGTGTATCTGTCTATGTGTGTGTGTGTGTGGCTCTGTGTGTGTATCTGTCTATGTGTGTGTGTGTGTGGCTCTGTGTGTGTATCTGTCTATGTGTGTGTGTGTGTGGTTCTGTGTGTGTATCTGTCTATGTGTGTGTGTGTGTGGCTCTGTGTGTGTATCTGTCTATGTGTGTGTGTGTGTGTGTGTGTGTGTGTGTGTGTGTGTGTGTGTGTGTGTGTGTGTGTGTGTGTGTGTGTGTGTGTGTGTGTGTGTGTGTGTGTGTGTGTGTGTGTGTGTGTGTATGTGTGTGTGTGTGTGGTTCTGTGTGTGTATCTGTCTATGTGTGTGTGTGTGTGGCTCTGTGTGTGTATCTGTCTATGTGTGTGTGTGTGTGTGTGTGTGTGTGTGTGTGTGTGTGTGTGTGTGTGTGTGTGTGTGTGTGTGTGTGTGTGTGTGGTTCTGTGTGTGTATCTGTCTATGTGTGTGGTTGTGTGTGTACGTACAAGGAATCCATCAGGACCACTGGGGCCGATGTCACCAGGCCTTCCTTTAGGACCTCCAGGACCCTGAGAAGAGAAACAGAACGCAGAGAGACGGGTCAGGAACACAGAACACATAGAACCGTGTCAGGAACACAGAACACATAGAACAGGGTCAGGAACACAGAACACATAGAACAGGGTCAGGAACACATAGAACCGTGTCAGGAACACATAGAACCGTGTCAGGAACACAGAACACATAGAACCGTGTCAGGAACACAGAACACATAGAACAGGGTCAGGAACACAGAACACATAGAACAGGGTCAGGAACACATAGAACCGTGTCAGGAACACATAGAACCGTGTCAGGAACACAGAACACATAGAACCGTGTCAGGAACACAGAACACATAGAACAGGGTCAGGAACACAGAACAAGTAGAACAGGGTCAGGAACACATAGAACCGTGTCAGGAACACAGAACACATAGAACAGGGTCAGGAACACAGAACAAGTAGAACAGGGTCAGGAACACAGAACACATAGAACAGGGTCAGGAACACAGAACACATAGAACAGGGTCAGGAACACATAGAACCGTGTCAGGAACACAGAACACATAGAACAGGGTCAGGAACACAGAACACATAGAACAGGGTCAGGAACACATAGAACCGTGTCAGGAACACAGAACACATAGAACAGGGTCAGGAACACAGAACACATAGAACAGGGTCAGGAACACAGAACACATAGAACAGGGTCAGGAACACATAGAACCGTGTCAGGAACACAGAACACATAGAACCCGGGTCAGGAACACAGAACAAGTAGAACAGGGTCAGGAACACAGAACACATAGAACAGGGTCAGGAACACAGAACACATAGAACAGGGTCAGGAACACATAGAACCGTGTCAGGAACACAGAACACATAGAACAGGGTCAGGAACACAGAACACATAGAACAGGGTCAGGAACACATAGAACCGTGTCAGGAACACAGAACACATAGAACAGGGTCAGGAACACAGAACACATAGAACAGGGTCAGGAACACAGAACACATAGAACAGGGTCAGGAACACATAGAACCGTGTCAGGACACAGAACACATAGAACCCGGGTCAGATACACAGAACACATAGAAACCTTTGAACCGGGTCAGGAACACACCAAGTTATCAATTACACCACATATAAATAATGAAATATAGTATATTGATGTCTAGGAATTAGTTGCCTTACAGGTACACCGTCCAGTCCAGGCAAACCAGGAGCTCCCTGTCAGGAGACAAGACCAACTGAGTTAAACAACTGGCCTTGCTTCATTATAAACATACATGTAGATTTAGGGAAGTGAGGGAGGAGACGAGGGAGGCAGGGAGGGTGTTTCAGGTAAGACCGACCTCAATGGATGGCACAGGATGATGTCATAGCAACAACATTATCCCCCTTCCTCTAAACAATCTCCAGGATAGGACGAGAGGAAAGGAGGGGGAGAGGCACGGAGGTCAAACATTTCCTTATAATATTCTTCTGTGTGTGTGTGTGTGTGTGTATACGTTACCCCTTTGGTTCCAACATATACAGGTTCTCCCTTCTGCCCTTGAGGACCCTTAGGCCCCTGAGAGAGAGAGAGACAGAGAGCGAAATTGGTGTGAAACAGGGAAGGAACTCAGGCGGTATGCTAATTTGGTATAGTGCAGACCTAACTCACTCTATTAAATTAATCAAAACAGGAACATTTTACATTTGGCTAGAAATTTAAAAGGAAATTATTTAAAAAGAGAAAAATATCCTCCTGTGTACTACCTACAGTATATACCCCCCACTAGAATCCCATACTTTAATGAAGACAGCTTCTCCATCCTGGAGGAGGAAATCTGTAATTTCCGGGCCCAGGGACATGTACTAGTCTGTGGCGACCTAAATGCCAGAACTGGACAAGAACCTGACAGCCTCAGCACACAGGGGGACAAACACCTACCTGGAGGTGACAGCATTCCCTCCCCCATATGCCCCCCTACACACAACTACAACAACATAACCAACATAAACGGGTCACAACTCCTGCAGCTCTGTCCCATGCTGGGTATGTACATAGTCAATGGTAGGCTTCGAGGGGACTCCTATGGTAGGTACACCTATAGCTCATCTCTTGGCAGTAGTACTGCAGACTACTTTATCACTGACCTCAACCCAGAGTCTCTCAGAGCATTCACAGTCAGCCCACTGACACCCCTATCAGATCACAGCAAAATCACACTCTACTTGAACAGAGCAATACTCAATCATGAGACATCAAAGCCAAAGGAACTAAATAATATTAAGAAATGCTGTAGTTGGAAGGAAAAAAGTGTGGAAATCTACCCAAAAACTATTAGGAAAAAACAAATTCAATCCCTTCTCGACAATTTCCTGGACATAGTCAATGGTAGGCTTCGAGGGGACTCCTATGGTAGGTAGACCTACAGCTCATCTCTTGGCAGTAGTACCGTAAACTACTTTATCACTGACCTCAACCCTCAACTTCGAGGAGATGTAAAATGGCGCCGAAAGAGATGGCTGACTCGCTTCTAGTCCTTAGGAAACTTTGCAGTATTTTGTTTTTTTAATATATTTTTTCTTACATTGTTAACCCATAAAATTGTATGTGTTATTACATACACCTGGGAAGAACTATTGGATATCAGAGCGGCGGTAACAGCATTACGACCAGGTATACGACTTTCCCGAAGCGGATGCTTTGTTCACACCTCCCAGGGCTATTTAACTGATTTCAGAGGCCGACGCAAAATAACGCCGGCGGTAAAGAGGGATTCGGAGGGGTCTTCTGGTCAGACTTAGGAGGAGCGCACACCACCCACCGCTTCCAAGTATTTTACTTGCTAATGTTCAGTCCCTGTATAACAAAGTTGGAGAGATCAGGGCTCTCCTTCCAGAGAAACAACAGGGATTGTTACATACTCTGTTTCATGGAAACATGGCTCACTCGGGATATACTGTCGGAGTCGGTCAAGCCATCTGGATTCTCAGTTCATCGTGCTAACAGGAATGAACATCTCCCCGGGAAGAAGAAGGGCGGGGTTGTATGTTTCATGATTAACGACTCATGGTGTAATTGTAATAACATATAGGAACTCAAGTCCTTTTGTTCAACCAACCTAGAATACCTCTCAATCAAATGCAGACTGTATTATCTTCCAAGAGAATTCTCTTTGGTTATTGTCACAGCCGTGTATATCCCCCCTCAAGCCGATACCACGACTGCCCTCAAGGAAATTCTATCGTAGCTGGGGACTTTAACAAAGCACATTTGAGGAAAAGGCTACCTAAATTCTATCAGCATATTGACTGTAGCACTGTAGCAAACACTGGACCATTGTAATTCCATCTTCCGGGATGCATACAAGGCCCTCCCCCGCCCTCCTTTCAACAAATCTGAACACGACTCCATTTTGATCCTCCCTTCCTATAGGCAGAAACTGAAACAGGAAGTACCTGTGCTAAGGACTATTCAACACCTGTCTGACCAATTGGAATCCACGCTTCAAGATTGTTTTGATCACGTGGGCTGGGATATGTTCCGGGTCTTCAGAGAATAATATCGATGTATATACCGAGACGTTTACTGAGTTATCATGAAGCGTATAGGAGATGTTGTACCCACTGTGACTATTAAAACCTACCCAAACCAGACAATGTGGATAGATGGCAGCATTCGCGCAAAACTGAAAGCGTGAACCACCGCATTTAACCCATGTAAGGTAACTGGGAATATGGCAGAATACAAACAGAGTAGTGATTCCCTCCACAAGGCAATTAAACAGGCAACACATCAGCATAGAGACAAAGTGGAGTCGCAGTTCATCAGACATATGTGGCAGGGTCTACAGACAATCACGGACTACAAAAGGAAAACCAGCCACGTCGTGGAAATTGAGTCTCGCTTCCGGACAAGCCAAACACGTTATTTTCCCGCTAGCAAGGACTGTGGGCTCTCCATCTCCATGGCCGACATGAGGAATACATTTAAAAAAGTTAACCCTCGCAAGGCTGCCGGCCCAGACGGCATCCCTAGCCGCGTCCTCAGAGCATGCGCAGACCAGCTGGCTGCGGTGTTTACGGATATATGCAATCTCTCCCTATCCCAGTCTGCTGTCCCCATATGCTTCAAGAGGGCCACCATTGGTCCTGTACCCGAGAATGCAAAGGTAACTGAACCAAATGCCTATCGCCCCGTAGCACTCACTTCCGTCATCATGAAGTGCTTTGAGAGACTAGTCAAGGACCATATCACCTCCACCCTACCTGTCACCCTAGACCCACTTCAATTTGCTTATAGCCCCAATAGGTCCACAGACGATGCAATCGCCATGACACTGCACACTGCCCTATCCCATCTGGACAAGAGGAATAACTAAGTCAGAATGCTGTTCATTGACTATAGCTCAGCATTCAACACCAAAGTACCCTCCAAACTGATCATTAAGCTGGAGGCCCTGGGTCTGAAACCCAGGGCCTCGTGTTTTCTAAGCCATCAAAAGGAACAAATTGAGACTCTGCAGGCAAATTCTGCTAAAATATTATCCGTGTACAACATAAAACACCAAATAATGCATGCAGAGTAGAATTAGGTCGATACCCGCTAATTATCAAAATCCAGAAAAGAAACGTTAAATTCTACAACCACTTAAAAGGAAACGATTCCCAAACCTTCCATAACAAAGCCATCACCTACAGAGAGATGAACCTGGAGAAGAGTCCCCTAAGCAAGCTGGTCCTGAGGCTCTGTTCACAAACAGACCCCACAGAGCCCCAGGACAGGAACACAATTAGACCCAACCAAATCATGAGAAAACAAAAAGAGAATTACTTGACACATTGGAAAGAATTAACAAAAACACCCAGAGCAAACTGGAATGCTATTTGGAAACAGAGAGGTCATAGTGGCAGAATACCTGACCACTGTGACTGACCCACAATTAAGGAAATCTTTGACTATGTACAGACTCAGTGAGCATAGCCTTGCTATTGAGAAATGTAGCCGTAGGCAGACATGGCTCTCAAGAGAAGACAGGCTATGTGCACACTGCACACAAAATGAGGTGGAAACTTCCTAACCTCCTGACAAATGTATGACCCTATTAGAGACACATCTTTCCCTCAGATTACACAGATCCACAAAGAATTAGAAAACAAACCCAATCTTGATAAACTCCCATATCTACTGGGTGAAATACCACAGTGTGCCATCACATCAGCAAGATTTGTGACCTGTTGCCCCAAGAAAAGGGCAACCAGTGAAGAACAAACACCATTGTAAATACAACCCATATTTATGTTTATTTATCTTCCCTTTTGTACTTGAACTCTTTGCCAATAAAGCTCCTTGAATTGAAATTGAATTGAATTGAGAGATAGAGAGAGAGAGAGAGAGAGGAAGAGAGAGAGAGAGAGAGAGAGAGAGAGAGAGAGAGAGAGAGAGAGAGAGAGAGAGAGAGAGAGAGAGAGAGAGAGAGAGAGAGAGAGAGAGAGAGAGAGAGAGAGAGAGAGAGAGAGAGAGAGAGAGAGAGAGAGAGAGAGAGAGAGAGAGAGAGAGAGAGAGAGAGAGAGAGAGAGAGAGAGAGAGAGAGAGAGAGAGAGAGAGAGAGAGAGAGAGAGAGAGAGAGAGAGAGAGAGAGACAAAGAGAGAGACAGAGAGACAGAGAGACAGAGAGAGAGACGAAGAGAGACAAAGAGAGACAAAGAGAGAGAGAGACAGAGAGAGAGAGACAAAGAGAGAGAGAGAGAGAGAGAGAGAGAGAGAGAGAGAGAGAGAGAGAGAGACAGAGAGACAGCGAGACAGAGAGACAGAGAGACAGAGAGACAGAGAGAGACATTGTGTCATATTGAAGCCAGTAACACCCGGCAGCCGGCTCACACTATGCAGAGTTCCCCCTCAGTCAGCAACCATTTGGTTACCAGGCCACCGTTGTAACCGTTTGGCTACTACCCGTTGCTAGACAACTGACTCTTGTTACAGTGACATTGGTACTGATGTTGATGATTGATGTTACTTACAGAGAATCCAGTTAGGTCCAACAAACACTAAACTACATGACTCTTATTACAGAACCGATATTCCACAGTAACGTTAACATAGGACATTTAGCAGACGCTTTTATCCAAAGCCACTTACAGTCATACGTAAATACACATTACGTAGGGTAGTCCCAGGATTCAAACCCACTATCCTGGTGTCGCAAGTTCAGTGCTCTACAGAGGACCACCAGTGTTGCATTCCCGGTTAAAGGTTATTTTTTGTAAAGAGAAACTCGACCGTATAAAGCATTAACATCACAAAGAGATTTATTTGTGGTCCCGTGTGGCTCAGTTGGTAGAGCATGGTGCTTGCAACGCCAGGGTTGTGGGTTCAATTCCCACGGGGGGACCAGGATGAATATGTATGAACTTTCCAATTTGTAAGTCGCTCTGGATAAGAGCGTCTGCTAAATGACTTAAATGTAAATGTATTTCCAACATGACAGCAGATACAACATAGCCGGTTCAAGCTGAGTCCATCTGCACCCTCTCAAAGGAAGCACACCTGAATATCTGGGCCAACAACCAATGAGGGCCTGTCCATAAAAGTATGCGCATCCAATCAGATACGTATTTCCAATGTCACACACTGAGCATGTGCAAACCCTTTTAACCAGGTGTGCATAATAACATGGTGCTTATTTCTAGAACACAACAACCTACATGTACAGATGATGATAATAGTAGATAATAGCCAGTGTAGAGGTTACTCACAGGGAGTCCTGAAGCTCCAGGTATTCCTCCGTCTAGAGCTCTGGGACCCGGGTCTCCCTGGGTACCGTTACATCCATCAAACCCTGGTAGACCCCTGCCACCGTCCTGACCTGGGTGACCCTGGGGTGAGAGAGAAACGGTTAGGTTGTGTGTGTGTGTGTTTTATTTATTTTATTTCACCTTTATTTAACCAGGTAGGCAAGTTGAGAACAAGTTCTCATTTACAATTGCGACCTGGCCAAGATAAAGCAAAGCAGTTTGACACATACAACAACACAGAGTTACACATGGAGTAAAACAAACATACAGTCAATAATTCAGTAGAAAAACAAGTATATACAACGTGAGCAAATGAGGTGAGATAAGGGAGGTAAAGGCAAAAAAAAGGCCATGGTGGCGAAGTAAATACAATATAGCAAGTTAAACACTGGAATGGTAGATTTGCAGTGGAAGAATGTGCAAAGTAGAGATATAAATAATGGGGTGCAAAGGAGCAAAATAAATAAATAAATACAGTAGGGGGAGAGGTAGTTGTTTGGGCTAAATTATAGATGGGCTATGTACAGGTGCAGTAATCTATGAGCTGCTCTGACAGCTGGTGCTTAAAGATAGTGAGGGAAATAAGACTTTCCAGTTTCAGAGATTTTTGTAGTTCGTTCCAGTCATTGGCAGCAGAGAACTGGAAGGAGAGGCGGCCAAAGGAAGAATTGGTTTTGGGGGTGACCAGAGAGATATACCTGCTGGAGTGCGTGCTACAGGTGGGTGCTGCTATGGTGACCAGCGAGCTGAGATAAGGGGGGACTTTACCTAGCAGGGTCTTGTAGATGACCTGGAGCCAGTGGGTTTGGCGACGAGTATGAAGCGAGGACCAGCCAACGAGAGCATACAGGTCATGGTGGTGGGTAGTATATGGGGCTTTGGTGACAAAACGGATGGCACTGTGATAGACTACATCCAATTTGCTGAGTAGAGTGTTGGAGGCTATTGTAAATGACATCGCCGAAGTCGAGGATCGGTAGGATGGTCAGTTTTACAAGGGTATGTTTGGCAGCATGAGTGAAGGATGCTTTGTTGCAAAATAGGCAGCCAATTCTAGATTTAACTTTGGATTGGAGATGTTTGATGTGAGTTTGGAAGGAGAGTTTACAGTCTAACCAGACACCTAGGTATTTGTAGTTGTCCACATATTCTAAGTCAGAACCGTCCAGAGTAGTGATGTTGGACGGACAGGCGGGCAGCGATCGGTTGAAGAGCATGCATTTAGTTTTACTTGTATTTAAGAGCAATTGGAGGCCACGGAAGGAGAGTTGTATGGCATTAAAGCTCGTCTGGAGGGTTGTTAACTTCTTCGGGGTAGGGGCAGACATTTTCACTTTTGGATAAATAGGATAAATAGCATGCCAAAATTATTAGTAGATTTGGATAGAAAAAACTCTGAAGTTTCTAAAACTGTTTGAATCATGTCTGTGAGAATAACAGAACTTATGTAGCAGGCGAAACCCCGAGGACAAACCATTCAGAAATATATATTTTTTGAGGTCACTGTCTTTTCAATGAGCTTTCATTGGGACACCAGATTTCTAAGGGACTTGTTTGCAGTTCCTACCGCTTCCACTGGATGTCACCAGTGTTTGAAAATTGGTTGAGGTTATTCCTTTGTGTAATGAACAAGTACGGCAATCGTAAATGAGGTTCACTTGAAGTAAATTGTTTGAGAGAGGCACATTACCAAAAAAGTTGCGTCAGTTTGTTTTCTTTTTGTATTGAACACAGATCATCCCGTCTTCAAATTGATCGATTATTAACGTTTAAAAATACCTAACGTTGTATTACAAAAGTAGTTTGAAATGTTTTGGTAAAGTTTACATGTAACTTTTGATATATTTTGTAGTGACGTTGCGCAAGTTGGAAGCTGTGTTTTTCTGGATGAAACGCGACAAATAAATTGACATTTTGGATATATATCGACGGAATTAATCAAACAAAAGGACCATTTGTGATGTTTATGGGACATATTGGAGTGCCAACAAAAGAATTTCGTCAAAGGTAAGGCATGAATTATATTTTTATTTCTGCGTTTTGTGTCGTGCCTGAAGTGTTGAAATATGCTACTCTCTTTGTTTACTGTTGTGCTATCAGCAGATAATAGCATCTTATGCTTTTCCCGAAAAGCCTTTTTGAAATCTGACATGTTGGCTGGATTCACAACGAGTGTAGCTTTAATTTGGTATCTTACATGTGTGATATAATGAAAGTTTGATTTTTATATCATTTGATTTGAATATGGTGCTCTGTATTTTCCCTGGCTATTGGCCAGGTGGGACGATTGCGTCCCACCTACCCCAGAGAGGTTAACACAGTGTCCAAAGAAGGGGTGGAAGTATACAGAATGGTGTCGTCTGCGTAGAGGTGGATCAGAGACTCACCAGCAGCAACAGCGACATCATTGATGTATACAGAGAAGAGAGTCGGTCCAAGAATTGAACCCTGTGGCACCCCCATAGAGACTGCCAGAGGCCTGGAAAACAGGCCCTCCGATTTGACACACTGAACTATATCAGAGAAGTAGTTGGTGAACCAGGCGAGGCAATCATTTGAGAAACCAAGGCTATCGAGTCTGCCGATGAGGATGTGGTGATTGACAGAGTCGAAAGCCTTTGCCAGGTCAATCACTACGGCTGCACAGTATTGTTTCGTATCGATGGCGGTTAGGATATCGTTTAGGACCTTGAGCGTGCCTGAGGTGCACCCATGACCAGCTCTGAAACCAGATTACAGAGCGGAGAAGGTATGGTGGGATTCGAAATGGTCAGTAATCTGTTTGTTGACTTGGCTTTCGAAGACCTTAGAAAGGCAGTTTGGGTCAAGAGTGTCCCCCCCTTTGAAGAGGGGGATGACTGCAGCTGCTTTCCAATCTTTGGGAATCTCAGACGACACGAAAGAGAGGTTGAACAGGCTAGTAATAGGGGTTGCAACAATTTCGACAGATAATTTTAGAAAGAAAGGGTCCAGATTGTCTAGCCCGGCTGATTTGTAGGGGTCCAGATTTTGCAGCTCTTTCAGAACATCAGCTGACTGGATTTGGGAGAAGGAGAAATGGGGAAGGCTTGGGGGAGTTGCTGTGGGGGGTGCAGTGCTGTTGACCGGGGTGGGGGTAGCCAGGTGGAAAGCATGGCCAGCCGTAGAAAAATGCTTATTGAAATTCTCAATTATAGTGGATTTGTCGGTGGTGACCGTGTTACCTAGCCTCAGTGCAGTGGGCAGCTGGGAGGAGGTGTTCTAACTTTACAGTGTCCCAGAACTTTTTTGAGTTTGTGTTGCAGGAAGCAAATTTCTGCTTGAAAAAGCTAGCCTTGGCTTTTCTAACTGCCTGTGTATATTGGTTTCTAGCTTCCCTGAAAAGTTGCATATCACGGGGGCTGTTCGATGCTAATGCAGAACGCCATAGGATGTTTTTGTGTTGGTTAAGGGCAGTCAGGTCTGGAGAGAACCAAGGGCTATATCTGTTCCTGGTTCTAAATTTCTTGAATGGGGCATGCTTATTTAAGATAGTGAGGAAGGCATTTAAAAAAAATAACCAGGCATCCTCTACTGACGGGATGAGATCAATATCCTTCCAGGATACCTCGGCCAGGTCGATTAGAAAGGCCTGTTCGCTGAAGTGTTTCAGGGAGCGTTTGCCAGTGATGAGTGGAGGTCGTTTCACCGCTGACCCATTACGGATGCAGGCAATGAGGCAGTGATCGCTGAGATCTTGGTTGAAAACAGCAGAGGTGTATTTAGAGGGCAAGTTGGTTAGGATGATATCTATGAGGGTGCCCGTGTTTACGGCTTTGGGGTGGTACCTGGTAGGTTCATTGATAATTTGTGTGAGATTGAGAGCATCAAGCTTAGATTGTAGGATGGCTGGGGTGTTAAGCATGTTCCAGTTTAGGTCGCCTAGCAGCACGAGCTCTGAAGATAGATGGGGGGCAATCAGTTCACATATGGTGTCCAGAGAACAGCTGGGGGCAGAGGGTGGTCTATAGCAGACGGCAACGGTGAGAGACTTGTTTTTAGAGAGGTGGATTTTTAAAAGTAGAAGTTCAAATTGCTTGGGTACAGACCTGGATAGTAGGACAGAACTCTGCAGGCTATCTTTGCAGTAGATTGCAACTCCGCCCCCTTTGGCTGTTCTATCTTGTCTGAAAATGTTGTAGTTAGGAATCTAGATATCAGAATTTTTGGTGGTCTTCCTAAGCCAGGATTCAGACACGGCTAGAACATCCGGGTTGGCAGTGTGTGCTAAAGCAGTGAACAAAACAAACTTAGGGAGGAGGCTTCTAATGTTAACATGCATGAAGCCAAGGCTATTACGGTTACAGAAGTCATCAAAAGAGAGCGCCTGGGGAATAGGAGTGGAGCTAGGCACTGCAGGGCCTGGATTCACCTCTACATCACCAGAGGAACAGAGGAGGAGTAAGATAAGGGTACGGTTTAGCCGCTATGAGAATTGGTCGTCTAGAACGTCCGGAACAGAGAGTAAAAGGAGGTTTCTGGGGGCGATAAAATAGCTTCAAGGTATAATGTACAGACAAAGGTATGGTAGGATGTGAATACAGTGGAGGTAAACCTAGGTATTGAGTGATGATGAGAGAGATATTGTCTCTAGAAACATCATTGAAATCAGGTGATGTCATCGCATGTGTGGGTGGTGGAACTGAAAGGTTGGATAAGGTATAGTGAGCAGGGCTACAGGCTCTACAGTGAAATAAGCCAATAAACACTAACCAGAACAGCAATGGACAAGGCATATTGACATTAAGGAGAGGCATGCTTAGTCGAGTGATCATAAGGGTTCAGTGAGTAGTGAGGTTGGTTGGGGTCACGGCGATTCAGACAGCTAGCCGAGCCATCGGTAGCAAGCTGGCAGAGGATGGAGGTCTGTTTTTGGCCACCTCGTGCGTTTCCGACGGTAGATTAGTGGGGTTCCATGTGGTAGAGGTAATCAATCCAATTGGCAAAATAGATATAGTTATTGTGACCCAAGAAAAATTGTCCGATCGATAGACCTATTCAGATAGCAGCCGATAAGACAGCTAACGATTAGCGGGCCGCAGATGGGCTTTCAGGTAACGTCGCGACGGAGGTGCCAGTTGGATAACTCCCTCGGGCAGATAACGTCGGTAGTCCAGTCGTGAAGGCCCGGTGGGGCTCCGCATCAGCAGTAAAACGGGTCCGGATAGGTGATTGTAGCCCAGGAATGGCTGATGGAACTCTTCAGCTGGCTAGCTCTGGAATAATTGATGTTTGCTCCGGGATCGACGTAAGCCAATAGTCACATGGATAGCAGCTAGCTAGCTGCGAGATCCATGTGTAAATCTCCAGAGCTTGTGGTTGAAATCCGGGGATATGGAGAGAAAAATAGGTCCGGTATGTTCTGGTCTGAGTCGCATTGGCTATAGCTTTTCGAGCTAAAGGATAGCTGATGACCACAAACCGTGGTTAGCTGAATACTAACGTTAGCCAGTAAACTGGCTAGCTTCTGGCTAGCTTCTGGCTAGCTTCTATTGTGGATTTCAGATTTGAGGTAAATAATACTTTTTTTTTTTTTAAATTGGTGAGGCGGGTTGCAGGAGAGTTTTTGGAAAAGAAAATATATAAAAGATATGCGAAGAAAGATGTAAATATATATATACACGGGACACGACAAGACGAGGACAAAGGACGTCTGACTGCTATGCCATCTTGGGACAAATTGTGTGTGTGTGTGTGTGTGTGTGTGTGTGTGTGTGTGTGTGTGTGTGTGTGTGTGTGTGCGTGCGTGCGTGTGTGTGTGTGCGCTACAATACTCACTGGGACTCCGTCGTTTCCTGGGAACCCTGGTACGCCCATGGGCCCCTTGTCTCCTTTCAGCCCAGAGGGGCCCATGCGCCCGACGTGGCCCTTCTCTCCTTTTGGCCCTAAAGGCCCTTGGTCGCCTGTGAACCCCTCTGGTCCACCGGGTCCTACTGGCCCCAATGCCCCTGGACGCCCCTGGAGAGAGGGAAGAGGAGGAGGCAGACATGGTGACACAATTCTTAAAAAGTTATTTAAAAAATATTGAGTCTTTAAGCCTTTGAAAGTCAAAGTTGAATGCTTCGGGGAGGAGGAGAGGGACCCCTGACTAACACTTAGACTATGTATAGTAAAATATAGTCCTGGAAAAACGCCTCACTCTCTCGCTCATTGGCTGGACGTCCTTTGGGTGGTGGACCATTCTTGATACACACAGGAAACTGTTCAGTGTGAAAAACCCAGCAGCGTTGCAGTTCTTGACACACTCAAACCGGTGCCCCTGGCACTTACTACCATACCCTCTTCAAAGGCACTTAAATATTTTGTCTTGCTCATTCACCCTCTGAATAGCACACATACAGAATCCATGTCTCAATTGTCTCAAGGCTTAAAAATTATTATTTAATCCGTCTCCTCCCCTTCTTCTATACTGATTGAAATAGATTTAACAAGTGACATCAATAAGGGACCGTAACTTTCACCTGGATTCACCTGGTCAGTCTGTCATGGAAAGAGCAGGTGTTCTTAATGTTTTGTGTACTCAGTGTATATCTCAGTGTCTTTCTCTCCTCATCTTTGAACATATTTATACATATTCCAACCTCATATGAATCTTAGGAAAACCTCTGAACACACAAACACGTTGATTCGACGTCATCTCTCCAATTCAAAGCAGCAGTCCTCAATTACACTCTCTGTTGGATGTGCTGAGGGAGTTGACCAGGAAGGAACATCCTCAGACACATTTTTATTTTTGGGGGGGGGGGGGGGGGTTGATAGTGTGTGAGAGAAAGAGAGAGAGAGAGACATAGAGAGAGGTATGACAGAGAGAGTGTGTGTGTGTTTGTGTCTGTGTGTATGCGTGAAGGGGAGACTACCAGAAAGAGAGACAGAGAGTGTGTCTATGTGTATGCGTGAAGGGGAGACTACCAGAAAGAGAGACAGAGAGTGAGTCTGTGTGTATGCGTGAAGGGGAGACTACCAGAAAGAGAGACAGAGAGTGTGTCTGTGTGTATGCGTGAAGGGGAGACTACCAGAAAGAGAGACAGAGAGTGTGTCTGTGTGTATGCGTGAAGGGGAGACTACCAGAAAGAGAGACAGAGAGTGTGTCTATGTGTATGCGTGAAGGGGAGACTACCAGAAAGAGAGACAGAGAGTGTGTCTGTGTGTATGTGTGAAGTGGAGACTACCAGAAAGAGAGACAGAGAGTGAGTCTGTGTGTATGCGTGAAGGGGAGACTACCAGAAAGAGAGACAGAGAGTGTATATATGTTATCCTAAACAGGGCTTTTTTGCCAATTAAGGAATTTGTGCAAGAAGGACAACCTTCTTGACTACCACTGTCACCCAATCTTGCACTAGCCAACCATTACCACATGGCGGCGCCAGAGAGCAATATCATTAACTGACATAACTGTGATGTCAGTTAATGATGTCTATGGCAGAAAAACTCTCTCTGTGACAGCCAGACAGTAATGGGTTAGGGGCGGGTTAAACTAACACTCTGACATGTGATCATTCTAGTCTTAGTGTTCTCTCTCTCTCTCTCTCTCTCTCTCTCTCTCTCTCTCTCTCTCTCTCTCTCCTTCACTAACTCTCTCTGTGACAGCCAGACAGTAATGGGTTGGGGGCGGGTTAAACTAACACTCTGACATGTGATCATTCTAGTCTTAGTTTACACCCTCTCTCTGTCTCTCTGTCTCTCTGTCTCTCTCTCTCTCATTGTCCGTCTCTCTCTCAATGTCCGTCTCTCTCTCTCTCTCTCTGTCTCTCATTGTCCGTCTCTCTCTCTCTCTCATTGTCCGTCTCTCTCTCTCCTTCACTAACTCTCTCTCTCTCCTTCACTAACTCTCTCTCTCTCCTTCACTAACTCTCTCTCGCTGTCTCTCTCTTTCTCTACAAGTTCTAGGATACACTTTTAGTCTGTTTTAGATAAGAAGTCACGGTAAAGGTGTTTGTTAGACTCTGGCATCTACAGTGACTTAATTTAACTCTCTCATTCTTTCCCCGCCGGAACTCATGTTTAACAGTTAGACACTTAGACAGTTAGACACATACACCTCAGCCAAATACATTTAATCACAGTTTTTCACAATTCCTGACATTTAATCCTAGTAAAAATACCCTGTCTTAGGTCAGTTAGGATGACCACTTTATTTTAAGAATGTGAAATGTCAGAATAATAGTAAAGAGAATGATTTATTTCATCTTTTATTTCTTTCATCACATTCCCAGTGGGTCAGACGTTTACATACACTCAATTCGTATTTGGCAGCATTGCCTTAAAATTGTTTAACTTGGGACAAACGTTTCGGGTAGCCTTCCACAAGCTTCCCACAATAAGTTGGGTGAATTTTGGCCCATTTCTCCTGACAGAGCTGGTGTAACTGAGTCAGGTTTGTAGGCCTCCTTGCTCGCACACACTTTTTCAGTTTTTCTGCTCACAAATGTTCTATGGGATTGAGGTCAGGGCTTTGTGATGGCCACTCCAATACCTTGACTTTGTTGTCCTTAAGCCATTTTGCCACATCTTTGGAAGTATGCTTGGGGTCATTGTCCATTTGGAAGACCCATTTGCGACCAAGCTTTAACTTCCTGACTGATGTCTTGAGATGTTGCTTCAATATATCCATATCATTTTCCTCCCTCATGATGCCATCTATTTTGTGAAGTGCACCAGTCCCTCCTGCAGCAAAGCACCCCCACAACATGATGCTGCCACCCCCGTGCTTCACGGTTGGGATGGTGTTTTCCGGCTTGCAAGCCTCACCCTTTTTCCTCCAAACATAATGATGGTCATTATGGCCAAACAGTTCTATTTTTGTTTCATCAGACAAGAGGACATTTCTCCAAAAAGTACGATCTTTGTCCCCATGTGCAGTTGAAAACCGTAGTCTGGCTTTTTTATGGCGGTTTTGGAGCAGTGGCTTCTTCCTTGCTGAGCGGCCTTTCAGGTTATGTTGATATAGGACTCGTTTTACTGTGGATATAGATGCTTTTGTACCCGTTTCCTCCAGTATCTTCACAAGGTCCTTTGCTGTTGTTCTGGGATTGATTTGCACTTTTCACACCAAAGTACGTTCATCTCTAGGAGACAGAACTTCCTGAGCAGTATGATGGCTGCGTGGTCCCATGGTGTTTATACTTGCGTACTATTGTTTGTACAGATGAACATTTTACTTTCAGGGGTTTGGAAATTGCTCCCAAGGATGAACCAGACTTGTGGAGGTCTACATTTTTTTTTGAGGTCTTGGCTGATTTCTTTTGATTTTCCCATGATGTCAAGCAAAGAGGCACTGAGTTTGAAGGTAGGCCTCGAAATACACCCACAGGTACACCTCCAATTGACTCAAATTATGTAAATTAGCCTATCAGAAGCTTCTAAAGAGATGACATCCTTTTCTGGAATTTTCCAAGCTGTTTAAAGGCACAGTCAACTTAGTGTATGTAAACTTCTGACCCACTGGAATTGTGATACAGTGAATTATAAGTGAAATAATCTGTCTGTAAACAAATGTTTGAAAAGTTACTTGTGTCATGCACAAAACTACTGCCAAAACTATAGTTTGTTAACAAGAAATTTGTGGAGTTGTTGAAAAACTAGTTTTAATGACTCCAACCTAAGTGTGTGTAAACTTCCGACTTCAACTGTACCTCTTACCTAACACTCAGATAGAGTTAGACAGTTACCTCTTACCTAACACTCAGATAGAGTTAGACAGTTACCTCTTACCTAACACTCAGATAGAGTTAGACAGTTACATCTTACCTAACACTCAGATAGAGTTAGACAGTTACATCTTACCTAACACTCAGATAGAGTTAGACAGTTACCTCTTACCTAACACTCAGATAGAGTTAGACAGTTACATCTTACCTAACACTCAGATAGATTTAGACAGTTACCTCTTACCTAACACTCAGATAGAGTTAGACAGTTACCTCTTACCTAACACTCAGATAGAGTTAGACAGTTACCTCTTACCTAACACTCAGATAGAGTTAGACAGTTACATCTTACCTAATACACAGAGGAGGGATGGGGACAGGGAGAGGAGAGGAGAGGAGGGATGGGGAAAGGGAGAGGAGAGGAGGGATGGGGAAAGGGAGAGGAGAGTAGGGATGGGGAAAGGGAGAGGAGAGGAGGGATGGGGAAAGGGAGAGGAGGGATGGAGGGAAAGGGAGAGGAGAAGAGGGATGGAGAGAAAATGAGAGGAGAGGAGAAGAGGGATGGGGAAAGGGAGAGGAGAGGAGGGATGGGGAAAGGGAGAGGAGAGGAGGGATGGGGAAAGGGAGAGGAGAGGAGGGATGGAGGGAAAGGGGGGGAGAAGAGGGATGGAGGGAAAGGGAGAGGAGAGGAGGGCTGGGGAAACGGAGAGGAGAGGAGAGGAGGGATGGAGGGAAAGGGAGAGGAGAGGAGAGGAGGGATGGAAAGGGAGAGGAGAAGAGGGATGGAGGGAAAGGGAGAGGAGAAGAGGGATGGAGGGAAAGGGAGAGGAGAAGAGGGATGGAGGTAAAGGGAGAGGAGAGGAGGGATGAGGGAAAGGGAGAGGAGAAGAGGGATGGAGGGAAAGGGAGAGGAGAAGAGGGATGGAGGGAAAGGGAGAGGAGAGGAGGGATGATGGAAAGGGAGAGGAGAAGAGGGATGGAGGGAAAGGGAGAGGAGAAGAGGGATGGAGGGAAAGGGAGAGGAGAAGAGGGATGGAGGGAAAGGGAGAGGAGAAGAGGGATGGAGGTAAAGGGAGAGGAGAGGAGGGATGAGGGAAAGGGAGAGGAGAAGAGGGATGGAGGGAAAGGGAGAGGAGAAGAGGGATGGAGGGAAAGGGAGAGGAGAGGAGGGATGAGGGAAAGGGAGAGGAGAAGAGGGATGGAGATAAAGGGAGAGGAGAAGAGGGATGGAGGGAAAGGGAGAGGAGAAGAGGGATGGAGGGAAAGGGAGAGGAGAGGAGGGATGAGGGAAAGGGAGAGGAGAAGAGGGATGGAGGGAAAGGGAGAGGAGAAGAGGGATGGAGGGAAAGGGAGAGGAGAAGAGGGACGGAGGGAAAGGGAGAGGAGAAGAGGGATGGGGAAAAGAAGAGGAAAGGAGAGGAGGGATGGAGGGAAAGGGAGAGGAGAGGAGAGGAGGGATGGGGAAAAGAAGAGGAAAGGAGAGGAGGGATGACAGAAAGGGAGAGGGGAGTAGGGATGGGGAAAGGGAGAGGAGAGGAGGGATGGGGAAAGGGAGAGGAGGGATGGAGGGAAAGGGAGAGGAGAAGAGGGATGGAGAGAAAATGAGAGGAGAGGAGAAGAGGGATGGGGAAAGGGAGAGGAGAGGAGGGATGGGGAAAGGGAGAGGAGAGGAGGGATGGGGAAAGGGAGAGGAGAGGAGGGATGGAGGGAAAGGGGGGAGAAGAGGGATGGAGGGAAAGGGAGAGGAGAGGAGGGCTGGGGAAATGGAGAGGAGAGGAGAGGAGGGCTGGGGAAACGGAGAGGAGAGGAGAGGAGGGATGGAGGGAAAGGGAGAGGAGAGGAGAGGAGGGATGGAAAGGGAGAGGAGAAGAGGGATGGAGGGAAAGGGAGAGGAGAAGAGGGATGGAGGGAAAGGGAGAGGAGAAGAGGGATGGAGGTAAAGGGAGAGGAGAGGAGGGATGAGGGAAAGGGAGAGGAGAAGAGGGATGGAGGGAAAGGGAGAGGAGAAGAGGGATGGAGGGAAAGGGAGAGGAGAGGAGGGATGATGGAAAGGGAGAGGAGAAGAGGGATGGAGGGAAAGGGAGAGGAGAAGAGGGATGGAGGGAAAGGGAGAGGAGAAGAGGGATGGAGGGAAAGGGAGAGGAGAAGAGGGATGGAGGTAAAGGGAGAGGAGAGGAGGGATGAGGGAAAGGGAGAGGAGAAGAGGGATGGAGGGAAAGGGAGAGGAGAAGAGGGATGGAGGGAAAGGGAGAGGAGAGGAGGGATGAGGGAAAGGGAGAGGAGAAGAGGGATGGAGATAAAGGGAGAGGAGAAGAGGGATGGAGGGAAAGGGAGAGGAGAAGAGGGATGGAGGGAAAGGGAGAGGAGAGGAGGGATGAGGGAAAGGGAGAGGAGAAGAGGGATGGAGGGAAAGGGAGAGGAGAAGAGGGATGGAGGGAAAGGGAGAGGAGAAGAGGGACGGAGGGAAAGGGAGAGGAGAAGAGGGATGGGGAAAAGAAGAGGAAAGGAGAGGAGGGATGGAGGGAAAGGGAGAGGAGAGGAGAGGAGGGATGGGGAAAAGAAGAGGAAAGGAGAGGAGGGATGACAGAAAGGGAGAGGGGAGTAGGGATGGGGAAAGGGAGAGGAGAGGAGGGATGGGGAAAGGGAGAGGAGGGATGGAGGGAAAGGGAGAGGAGAAGAGGGATGGAGAGAAAATGAGAGGAGAGGAGAAGAGGGATGGGGAAAGGGAGAGGAGAGGAGGGATGGGGAAAGGGAGAGGAGAGGAGGGATGGGGAAAGGGAGAGGAGAGGAGGGATGGAGGGAAAGGGGGGAGAAGAGGGATGGAGGGAAAGGGAGAGGAGAGGAGGGCTGGGGAAACGGAGAGGAGAGGAGAGGAGGGATGGAGGGAAAGGGAGAGGAGAGGAGAGGAGGGATGGAAAGGGAGAGGAGAAGAGGGATGGAGGGAAAGGGAGAGGAGAAGAGGGATGGAGGGAAAGGGAGAGGAGAAGAGGGATGGAGGTAAAGGGAGAGGAGAGGAGGGATGAGGGAAAGGGAGAGGAGAAGAGGGATGGAGGGAAAGGGAGAGGAGAAGAGGGATGGAGGGAAAGGGAGAGGAGAGGAGGGATGATGGAAAGGGAGAGGAGAAGAGGGATGGAGGGAAAGGGAGAGGAGAAGAGGGATGGAGGGAAAGGGAGAGGAGAAGAGGGATGGAGGGAAAGGGAGAGGAGAAGAGGGATGGAGGTAAAGGGAGAGGAGAGGAGGGATGAGGGAAAGGGAGAGGAGAAGAGGGATGGAGGGAAAGGGAGAGGAGAAGAGGGATGGAGGGAAAGGGAGAGGAGAGGAGGGATGAGGGAAAGGGAGAGGAGAAGAGGGATGGAGGGAAAGGTAGAGGAGAAGAGGGATGGAGGGAAAGGGAGAGGAGAAGAGGGATGGAGGGAAAGGGAGAGGAGAGGAGGGATGAGGGAAAGGGAGAGGAGAAGAGGGATGGAGGGAAAGGGAGAGGAGAAGAGGGATGGAGGGAAAGGGAGAGGAGAAGAGGGACGGAGGGAAAGGGAGAGGAGAAGAGGGATGGGGAAAAGAAGAGGAAAGGAGAGGAGGGATGGAGGGAAAGGGAGAGGAGAGGAGAGGAGGGATGGGGAAAAGAAGAGGAAAGGAGAGGAGGGATGACAGAAAGGGAGAGGGGAGTAGGGATGGGGAAAGGGAGAGGAGAGGAGGGATGGGGAAAGGGAGAGGAGAGGAGGGATGAGGGAAAGGGAGAGGAGAAGAGGGATGGAGGGAAAGGGAGAGGAGAAGAGGGATGGAGGGAAAGGGAGAGGAGAAGAGGGATGGAGGGAAAGGGAGAGGAGAGGAGGGATGAGGGAAAGGGAGAGGAGAAGAGGGATGGAGATAAAGGGAGAGGAGAAGAGGGATGGAGGGAAAGGGAGAGGAGAAGAGGGATGGAGGGAAAGGGAGAGGAGAGGAGGGATGAGGGAAAGGGAGAGGAGAAGAGGGATGGAGGGAAAGGGAGAGGAGAAGAGGGATGGAGGGAAAGGGAGAGGAGAAGAGGGACGGAGGGAAAGGGAGAGGAGAAGAGGGATGGGGAAAAGAAGAGGAAAGGAGAGGAGGGATGGAGGGAAAGGGAGAGGAGAGGAGAGGAGGGATGGGGAAAAGAAGAGGAAAGGAGAGGAGGGATGACAGAAAGGGAGAGGGGAGTAGGGATGGGGAAAGGGAGAGGAGAGGAGGGATGGGGAAAGGGAGAGGAGGGATGGAGGGAAAGGGAGAGGAGAAGAGGGATGGAGAGAAAATGAGCGGAGAGGAGAAGAGGGATGGGGAAAGGGAGAGGAGAGGAGGGATGGGGAAAGGGAGAGGACAGGAGGGATGGGGAAAGGGAGAGGAGAGGAGGGATGGAGGGAAAGGGGGGGAGAAGAGGGATGGAGGGAAAGGGAGAGGAGAGGAGGGCTGGGGAAACGGAGAGGAGAGGAGAGGAGGGCTGGGGAAACGGAGAGGAGAGGAGAGGAGGGATGGAGGGAAAGGGAGAGGAGAGGAGAGGAGGGATGGAAAGGGAGAGGAGAAGAGGGATGGAGGGAAAGGGAGAGGAGAAGAGGGATGGAGGGAAAGGGAGAGGAGAAGAGGGATGGAGGTAAAGGGAGAGGAGAGGAGGGATGAGGGAAAGGGAGAGGAGAAGAGGGATGGAGGGAAAGGGAGAGGAGAAGAGGGATGGAGGGAAAGGGAGAGGAGAGGAGGGATGATGGAAAGGGAGAGGAGAAGAGGGATGGAGGGAAAGGGAGAGGAGAAGAGGGATGGAGGGAAAGGGAGAGGAGAAGAGGGATGGAGGGAAAGGGAGAGGAGAAGAGGGATGGAGGTAAAGGGAGAGGAGAGGAGGGATGAGGGAAAGGGAGAGGAGAAGAGGGATGGAGGGAAAGGGAGAGGAGAAGAGGGATGGAGGGAAAGGGAGAGGAGAGGAGGGATGAGGGAAAGGGAGAGGAGAAGAGGGATGGAGATAAAGGGAGAGGAGAAGAGGGATGGAGGGAAAGGGAGAGGAGAAGAGGGATGGAGGGAAAGGGAGAGGAGAGGAGGGATGAGGGAAAGGGAGAGGAGAAGAGGGATGGAGGGAAAGGGAGAGGAGAAGAGGGATGGAGGGAAAGGGAGAGGAGAAGAGGGACGGAGGGAAAGGGAGAGGAGAAGAGGGATGGGGAAAAGAAGAGGAAAGGAGAGGAGGGATGGAGGGAAAGGGAGAGGAGAGGAGAGGAGGGATGGGGAAAAGAAGAGGAAAGGAGAGGAGGGATGACAGAAAGGGAGAGGGGAGTAGGGATGGGGAAAGGGAGAGGAGAGGAGGGATGGGGAAAGGGAGAGGAGGGATGGAGGGAAAGGGAGAGGAGAAGAGGGATGGAGAGAAAATGAGAGGAGAGGAGAAGAGGGATGGGGAAAGGGAGAGGAGAGGAGGGATGGGGAAAGGGAGAGGAGAGGAGGGATGGGGAAAGGGAGAGGAGAGGAGGGATGGAGGGAAAGGGGGGAGAAGAGGGATGGAGGGAAAGGGAGAGGAGAGGAGGGCTGGGGAAACGGAGAGGAGAGGAGAGGAGGGATGGAGGGAAAGGGAGAGGAGAGGAGAGGAGGGATGGAAAGGGAGAGGAGAAGAGGGATGGAGGGAAAGGGAGAGGAGAAGAGGGATGGAGGGAAAGGGAGAGGAGAAGAGGGATGGAGGTAAAGGGAGAGGAGAGGAGGGATGAGGGAAAGGGAGAGGAGAAGAGGGATGGAGGGAAAGGGAGAGGAGAAGAGGGATGGAGGGAAAGGGAGAGGAGAGGAGGGATGATGGAAAGGGAGAGGAGAAGAGGGATGGAGGGAAAGGGAGAGGAGAAGAGGGATGGAGGGAAAGGGAGAGGAGAAGAGGGATGGAGGGAAAGGGAGAGGAGAAGAGGGATGGAGGTAAAGGGAGAGGAGAGGAGGGATGAGGGAAAGGGAGAGGAGAAGAGGGATGGAGGGAAAGGTAGAGGAGAAGAGGGATGGAGGGAAAGGGAGAGGAGAAGAGGGATGGAGGGAAAGGGAGAGGAGAGGAGGGATGAGGGAAAGGGAGAGGAGAAGAGGGATGGAGGGAAAGGGAGAGGAGAAGAGGGATGGAGGGAAAGGGAGAGGAGAAGAGGGACGGAGGGAAAGGGAGAGGAGAAGAGGGATGGGGAAAAGAAGAGGAAAGGAGAGGAGGGATGGAGGGAAAGGGAGAGGAGAGGAGAGGAGGGATGGGGAAAAGAAGAGGAAAGGAGAGGAGGGATGACAGAAAGGGAGAGGGGAGTAGGGATGGGGAAAGGGAGAGGAGAGGAGGGATGGGGAAAGGGAGAGGAGAGGAGGGATGAGGGAAAGGGAGAGGAGAAGAGGGATGGAGGGAAAGGGAGAGGAGAAGAGGGATGGAGGGAAAGGGAGAGGAGAAGAGGGATGGAGGGAAAGGGAGAGGAGAAGAGGGATGGGGAAAATAAGAGGAAAGGAGAGGAGGGATGGAGGGAAAGGGAGAGGAGAGGAGAGGAGGGATGGGGAAAAGAAGAGGAACGGAGAGGAGGGATGACGGAAAGGGAGAGGAGAGTAGGGATGGGGAAAGGGAGAGGAGAGGAGGGATGGGGAAAGGGAGAGGAGAGGAGGGATGAGGGAAAGGGAGAGGAGAAGAGGGATGGAGGGAAAGGGAGAGGAGAAGAGGGATGGAGGGAAAGGGAGAGGAGAAGAGGGATGGAGGGAAAGGGAGAGGAGAAGAGGGATGGAGGGAAAGGGAGAGGAGAAGAGGGATGGAGGGAAAGGGAGAGGAGAGGAGGGATGAGGGAAAGGGAGAGGAGAAGAGGGATGGAGGGAAAGGGAGAGGAGAAGAGGGATGGAGGGAAAGGGAGAGGAGAAGAGGGATGGAGGGAAAGGGAGAGGAGAAGAGGGATGGAGGGAAAGGGAGAGGAGAGGAGGGATGAGGGAAAGGGAGAGGAGAAGAGGGATGGAGGGAAAGGGAGAGGAGAGGAGGGATGAGGGAAAGGGAGAGGAGAAGAGGGATGGAGGGAAAGGGAGAGGAGAAGAGGGATGGAGGGAAAGGGAGAGGAGAAGAGGGATGGAGGGAAAGGGAGAGGAGAAGAGGGATGGAGGGAAAGGGAGAGGAGAGGAGGGATGAGGGAAAGGGAGAGGAGAAGAGGGATGGAGGGAAAGGGAGAGGAGAAGAGGGATGGAGGGAAAGGGAGAGGAGAAGAGGGATGGAGGGAAAGGGAGAGGAGAGGAGGGATGAGGGAAAGGGAGAGGAGAAGAGGGATGGAGGGAAAGGGAGAGGAGAAGAGGGATGGAGGGAAAGGGAGAGGAGAAGAGGGATGGGGAAAAGAAGAGGAAAGGAGAGGAGGGATGGAGGGAAAGGGGGAGGAGAGGAGGGAGGGAAAGAGAGAGGAGAGGAGGGACGAAGGGAAAGGGAGAGGAGGGGAGAGGAGGGACGAAGGGAAAGGGAGAGAAGAGGACAAGTGAGTTTCATTTTGGAAATCTGCTACCAAGTATTCCCATGCATACTAGAGAGCTATAATATACACTGAGTATACAAAACGTTAGGAACACCTGCTCATTCCATGACATAGACTGACCAGGTAAATCCATGTGAAAGCTATTATCCCTTACTGATGTCACTTCCATTTTTGAAGGGGAGGAGACAGGTTAAAGAAGGATGTTTAAGCCTTCAGACAAGTGAGACATGGATTGTGTATGTGTGCCATTCAGGGGGCTTGAATGTGCAAGACAAAAGATTGAAGTGCCTTTGAGCGGGTTATGGTAGCAGGAGCCAGGAGCACCGGTTTGTGTCAAGAACTCCACTCAGTTTTCAAGAATGGTCCACCACCCAAAGGACGTCCAGTCTACTTGACACAACTATGGGAAGCTTTGGAGACAACATGGGCCAGTATCCCTGTGGAATACTTACGACACCTTGAAGAGTCCATGCCCAGACGAAATGAGACTGTTCTGAGGGCAAAACGGGGGGTGCAAATCAATATTAGGAATATGTCCCTAATGTAGAGTATACTCAGTGTATGTGATCATATACAATGTAAGCAAGGTTTGAAGTGATGATGTTTTAGCCAAATATATCTGTGTGGGCTTCTTGCGGTCAACTTGCAGTCAGTCTAAAAATGATTTGTAATTATGCAGCCAGTCTAAAAATGATTTGTAATTATGCAGCCAGTCTAAAAATGATTTGTAATTATGCAGCCAGTCTACAAATGATTTGTAATTATGCAGTCAGTCTAAAAATGATTTGTAATTATGCAGCCAGTCTAAAAATGATTTGTAATTATGCAGCCAGTCTACAAATGATTTGTAATTATGCAGCCAGTCTACAAATTATTTGTAATTACGCAGCCAGTCTACAAATTATTTGTAATTATGCAGCCAGTCTACAAATTATTTGTAATTATCCAGCCAGTCTACAAATGATTTGTAATTATGCAGCCAGTCTACAAATTATTTGTAATTATGCAGCCAGTCTACAAATTATTTGTAATTATGCAGCCAGTCTACAAATGATTTGTAATTATGCAGCCAGTCTACAAATTATTTGTAATTATCCAGCCAGTCTACAAATTATTTGTAATTATGCAGCCAGTCTACAAATAATTTGTAATTATGCAGCCAGTCTACAAATGATTTGTAATTATGCAGCCAGTCTACAAATGATTTGTAATTATGCAGCCAGTCTACAAATGATTTGTAATTATGCAGCCAGTCTACAAATTATTTGTAATTATGCAGCCAGTCTACAAATTATTTGTAATTATCCAGTCAGTCTAAAAATTATTTGTAATTATGCAGCCAGTCTACAAAGGATTTGTAATTATGCAGCCAGTCTACAAATTATTTGTAATTATGCAGCCAGTCTACAATTTTTTGGTAATTATCCAGCCAGTCTACAAATGATTTGTAATTATCCAGCCAGTCTAAAAATGTTTTGTAATTATGCAGTCAGTCTAAAAATGATTTGTAATTATGCAGCCAGTCTACAAATTATTTGTAATTATGCAGCCAGTCTACAAATAATTTATAATTATACAGCCAGTCTACAAATTATTTGTAATTATCCAGTCAGTCTAAAAATGATTTGTAATTATGCAGCCAGTCTACAAATTATTTGTAATTATCCAGCAAGTCTAAAAATGATTTGTAATTATGCAGCCAGTCTACAAATTACTTGTAATTATTGTGGGTTTGATTCCTCTCGGGATAAGAATGTCTGGTAAATGTATAAGAGTAAAAAGGATGTATCTCTAGGTGTTTCTAATAACTGGTTCCCATAATAACTGACTCCCATAATAACAGGTTCCCATAATAACTGGTTCCCATAATAACATGTTCCCATAATAACTGGTTCCCATAATAACATGTTCCCATAATAACTGGTTCCCATAATAACTGGTTCCCATAATAACAGGTTCCCATAATAACAGGTTCCCATAATAACAGGTTCCCATAATAACAGGTTCCCATAATAACAGGTTCCCATAATAACTGGTTCCCATAATAACAGGTTCCCATAATAACAGGTTCCCATAATAACATGTTCCCATAATAACAGATTTCCATAATAACATGTTCCCATAATAACTGGTTCCCATAATAACATGTTCCGATAATAACAGGTTCCCATAATAACATGTTCCCATAATAACATGTTCCCATAATAACAGGTTCCCATAATAACTGGTTCCCATAATAACAGGTTCCCATAATAACAGGTTCCCATAATAACTGGTTCCCATAATAACTGGTTCCCATAATAACAGGTTCCCATAATAACAGGTTCCCATAATAACTGGTTCCCATAATAACATGTTCCCATAATAACATGTTCCCATAATAACATGTTCCCATAATAACTGGTTCCTATAATAACAGGTTCCCATAATAACAGACTCCCATAATAACAGGTTCCCATAATAACAGGTTCCCATAATAACAGGTTCCCATAATAACAGGTTCCCATAATAACATGTTCCCATAATAACATGTTCCCATAATAACAGGTTCCCATAATAACATGTTCCCATAATAACAGGTTCCCATAATAACTGGTTCCCATAATAACTGGTTCCCATAATAACAGGTTCCCATAATAACAGGTTCCCATAATAACAGGTTCCCATAATAACAGGTTCCCATAATAACATGTTCCCATAATAACATGTTCCCATAATAACTGGTTCCCATAATAACTGGTTCCCATAATAACTGGTTCCCATAATAACATGTTCCCATAATAACTGGTTCCCATAATAACAGGTTCCCATAATAACAGGTTCCCATAATAACTGGTTCCCATAATAACTGGTTCCCATAATAACAGGTTCCCATAATAACAGGTTCCCATAATAACAGGTTCCCATAATAACTGGTTCCCATAATAACTGGTTCCCATAATAACAGGTTCCCATAATAACATGTTCCCATAATAACAGGTTCCCATAATAACATGTTCCCATAATAACATGTTCCCATAATAACTGGTTCCCATAATAACAGGTTCCCATAATAACTGGTTCCCATAATAACTGGTTCCCATAATAACAGGTTCCCATAATAACATGTTCCCATAATAACAGGTTCCCATAATAACAGGTTCCCATAATAACAGGTTCCCATAATAACATGTTCCCATAATAACTGGTTCCCATAATAACTGGTTCCCATAATAACAGGTTCCCATAATAACAGGTTCCCATAATAACATGTTCCCATAATAACATGTTCCCATAATAACAGGTTCCCATAATAACAGGTTCCCATAATAACATGTTCCCATAATAACATGTTCCCATAATAACATGTTCCCATAATAACAGGTTCCCATAATAACAGGTTCCCATAATAACTGGTTTCATTAATAACTGCTAAATAATTCTAATTTCATCACCCTGTGTTCCCTTCCTCCAGGGAACGAGTGAAGGTTGCACAGCTCAAATATGATGAAAATATGAAAAATCATACAGTATCTGATTTCTTTCCTACGCAACAGAAGTGAAGCAATAGGGCTTGAAATGTTTCCTAAATATAAAAACAATCAAATCTTTAACAACTTATAAGATTTCACATTTTTATAACTGTAAAAAAAATATGATCAAACATAGGTTAAGTACAATTTTGGCACCAATTCATATAATTCTCGACAGACATTTTTCTGCCATATGTCCTCTGAGAGGCGCTGAGACACCATTCATATGTCCTCTGAGAGGCGCTGAGACACCATTCAAATGTCCTCTGAGCGGCGCTGAGACACCATTCAAATGTCCTCTGAGCGGCGCCGAGACACCATTCATATGTCCTCTGAGAGGCGCTGAGACACCATTCAAATGTCCTCTGAGAGGCGCTGAGACACCATTCAAATGTCCTCTGAGAGGCGCTGAGACACCATTCAAATGTCCTCTGAGAGGCGCTGAGACACCACTCAAATGTCCTCTGAGCGGCGCCAAGACACCATTCAAATGTCCTCTGAGCGGTGCTGAGACACCATTCAAATGTCCTCTGAGCGGCGCCGAGACACCATTCAAATGTCCTCTGAGCGGTGCTGAGACACCATTCAAATGTCCTCTGAGCGGCGCTGAGACACCATTCAAATGTCCTCTGAGCGGCGCTGAGACACCATTCAAATGTCCTCTGAGCGGCGCCGAGACACCATTCAAATGTCCTCTGAGTAGCGCTGAGACACCATTCAAATGTCCCCTGAGTGGCGCTGAGACACCACTCAAATGTCCTCTGAGAGGCGCTGAGACACTATTCAAATGTCCTCTGAGAGGCGCTGAGACACCATTCAAATGTCCTCTGAGAGGCGCTGAGACACCACTCAAATGTCCTCTGAGAGGCGCTGAGACACCACTCAAATGTCCTCTGAGAGGCGCTGAGACACCATTCAAATGTCCTCTGAGAGGCGCTGAGACACCACTCAAATGTCCTCTGAGAGGCGCTGAGACACTATTCAAATGTCCTCTGAGCGGGGCTGAGACACCATTCAAATGTCTTCTGAGCGGCGCTGAGACACCATTCAAATGTCCTCTGAGCGGGGCTGAGACACTATTCGAACGTCCTCTGAGAGGCGCTGAGACACCATTCAAATGTCCTCTGAGAGGCGCTGAGACACCATTCAAACGTCCTCTGAGAGGCGCTGAGACACCATTCATATGTCCTCTGAGAGGCGCTGAGACACCATTCAAATGTCCTCTGAGAGGCGCTGAGACACCATTCATATGTCCTCTGAGAGGCGCTGAGACACCATTCAAATGTCCTCTGAGAGGCGCTGAGACACCATTCATATGTCCTCTGAGAGGCGCTGAGACACCATTCAAATGTCCTCTGAGAGGCGCTGAGACACCATTCAAACGTCCTCTGAGCGGCGCTGAGACACTATTCATATGTCCTCTGAGAGGCGCTGAGACACTATTCAAACGTCCTCTGAGAGGCGCTGAGACACCATTCATATGTCCTCTGAGAGGCGCTGAGACACCATTCAAATGTCCTCTGAGAGGCGCTGAGACACCATTCATATGTCCTCTGAGAGGCGCTGAGACACCATTCAAATGTCCTCTGAGCGGCGCTGAGACACCATTCAAATGTCCTCTGAGAGGCGCTGAGACACCACTCAAATGTCCTCTGAGCGGCGCTGAGACACCATTCAAATGTCCTCTGAGTGGCGCTGAGACACCATTCATATGTCCTCTGAGAGGCGCTGAGACACCATTCAAATGTCCTCTGAGAGGCGCTGAGACACCATTCATATGTCCTCTGAGAGGCGCTGAGACACCATTCAAATGTCCTCTGAGAGGCGCTGAGACACCATTCATATGTCCTCTGAGAGGCGCTGAGACACCATTCATATGTCCTCTGAGAGGCGCTGAGACACCATTCAAATGTCCTCTGAGAGGCGCTGAAACACCATTCAAATGTCCTCTGAGAGGCGCTGAGACACCATTCATATGTCCTCTGAGAGGCGCTGAGACACCATTCATATGTCCTCTGAGAGGCGCTGAGACACCATTCATATGTCCTCTGAGAGGCGCTGAGACACCATTCATATGTCCTCTGAGAGGCGCTGAGACACCATTCATATGTCCTCTGAGAGGCGCTGAGACACCATTCATATGTCCTCTGAGAGGCGCTGAGACACCATTCATATGTCCTCTGAGAAGCGCTGAGACACCATTCAAATGTCCTCTGAGAGGCGCTGAGACACCATTCATATGTCCTCTGAGAGGCGCTGAGACACCATTCAAACGTGTGCAGACTTGTTACAACTCCAGATTGAAGCACAAAGTGATTTTGACCGTCTGTGACCAAAACAAAGTGGTCTTGTTTCAATTCTACAAAGTGATTTTGACCGTCTGTGACCTAAACAAAGTGGTCTTGTTCCTGTTGAGAGCTCTAAAACATCACAGAGATCAAACTACTACCGTTGAGTTTCTGAGGGACAGGAAATCCAAATTGTTGTGCTGTTCACAGTGCGCGCTGTACACAGAAATGTCAGTCGGAACCTGTCAAGAACCGCTCTAAGTCCCCTATGTAGGGGGACGTAACATCTAAGAGCTTTGTTGTTGTTTTAGGGCAGCAGGCAGCGATTAGAGCTTTGGGCCGGTAACCGAATGGTCGCTGGCTCAAATACCCAAGCCGACAAGGTGAAAAATCTGTCGATGTGCCCTTGAGCAAGGCAATCAACCCTAATTTGCTCCAGGGGTGCCGTACTACTATGGCTGGCCCTGTAAAACAACACATTTCACTGCACCTATCTGGTGTATCTGACAATAATACATGTTTATTTCTATCCAACTCATTATTTCCAACTCATCTCATTGGTCAAGACTTTTGTGTTTTTTAACATAAAATGTTTTTGTTGTATTGTATGTGTGTCTATAGTTTTGTTTAATGTTGTGTTACTCGACGATGTAAGTTGTTTTGTCTGAAACGTTGTTCCCCCTGCTGCTATTGGACCAGGTCTCTCTTGGTAAAGAGATGTTATCTCAATGAGAAAAAACCTGTATAAATAAAGGTAAAAAAATCTATAAAAATCCCTAAATAAATAAAATGCAATAAAGTGAAATGATGAAGGGGAACCCTGGACCTATGGTGATTAATGTACCTCATTCAAGAAATTGACCAATGACATAATTGCCTTTTATCCGGGTGGTTCTCGCCCACTAAAAAACAGTTTTATTTCCATGTATCCCTACACCCAAACAAGAGCACTGCGTTCATCCACCTCTGGCCTGCTCGCCTCCCTACCTCTGAGGAAGTACAGTTCCCGCTCAGCCCAGTCAAAACTGTTCGCTGCTCTGGCACCCCAATGGTGGAACAAACTCCCTCACGACGCCAGGTCAGCGGAGTCAATCACCACCTTCCGGAGACACCTGAAACCCCACCTCTTTAAGGAATACCTAGGAGAGGAGAAAGTAATCCTTCTACCCCCCCCCCCCCCCCTTAAAAGAGTTAGATGCACTATTGTAAAGTGGTTGTTCCACTGGATATCATAAGGTGAATGCACCAATTTGTAAGTCGCTCTGGATAAGAGCGTCTGCTAAATGACTTAAATGTAATGTAAATGTATCCTAATGACGATGTCACTGAATTCCGATGCTAATTTAGCTGTCTGAATGGCTGGGTTTAATCCAATAGAACGAGAACAATAGGACACTTATTTATGTGTCACAAATGGCACACTATTCCCTATATAGTGCACTATTTTTGACCTGGGCTCCTATGGTGCGGGTCAAAAGTAGTGCACTATATACAATAGGGAATATGATGATATTTGGTATCCTAAAGGGACTGTTGAAATTAAATGCAAACAACTAACGTAACACAACGAACAAGATTTGGGGTAATTACTGTTAAAATAACACCTCAATTTCTCCTCGTAGTCCTTTTAGACGTTAAAATAACTTACAGATGAAAAGTTGACGTCATGTGGACGACCTTAAAAAACGTAGACATTTTGGGGAGGTCTAGTCATAGCAGAGTGTCTCTCTGTTATCCAACTCGACTTTACATCCCTTCACTTTGAAACCTTTGACGTGTGCAGGCGGACAGGGGAATAGGGGTGAGAGAAGAGGGAGATGGGAGGGAGATGGGAGGGATAGGGGAGAGAGAGAGGAGGGAGATGGGAGGGATAGGGGAGAGAGAGAGGAGGGAGATGGGAGGGATAGGGGAGAGAGAGAGGAGGGAGATGCGAGGGAGAAAGGAGGGAGATGGGAGAGACAGTAGGGAGATGGGAGGGAGAGAGAGAGGGGAGGGATAGGTGAGAGAAAGGAGGAGGGCTAGGGGAGAGAGAGAGAGAGAGGAGGGAGATGGGAGGGATAGGGGATAGAAAGAGAGAGAGGAGGGAGAAGAGACGAGAGAGGGAAGAGAGGAGATGTGGGTCACGTTTCTCTCTCTCCCTCTCTCTCTCCATATTTACATGGTGGGAGAGAGATTAGCCAAGGACTGTACAGTCTGTGTGTGTCTACGTGTGTACGTGTGTATGTATGTGTGTGTGTGTGTGTGCGGGGGGGGGGTCGGCCCAGTCCAGCTGTGTTTAGGTTGCCATGAGATTCCTGTACACCACTGGTGTTTGTCGAATCAACTCCCAGGTGTGTACGTGTGTGTGCGTATGTGTGTAGGCCCATAGCGTGGGACTCCCCCACTGCCCTGGTTCTCCTCACTCTCCTCTCTCCTCAACACACTGCTTCTCCTAACACCTAGGATGTTTCCCACTGCCCTGGTTCTCCTCAGTCTCCTCTCTCCTCAACACACTGCTTCTCCTAACACCTAGGATGTTTTCCACTGCCCTGGTTCTCCTCAGTCTCCTCAGTCTCCTCTCTCCTCAACACACTGCTTCTCCTAACACCTAGGATGTTTTCCACTGCCCTGGTTCTCCTCAGTCTCCTCTCTCCTCAACACACTGCTTCTCCTAACACCTAGGATGTTTTCCAAATGGAACCCTATTCACTACACAGTGCACTACTTGAGAGCGACAGAGAAGGGTTATTAAAAAGCAAAGGTCCACTTAATAAAAAGTAAACAGTGTGTGTGCTCGAGTTTTTCTTATTTTGATTAAAGGCCATTTTTTCATAAATATTATATAATTTCTGGAAAACAATCTTACTGTAATAAATGTTTATTAAAATGGACAAGCTTCTTAGGAAAAAAGTATTTCTCAACTATTTCTATGTAATTCTGTCCTCGCGCTGTTCTGGTCTATTAATGTTCTGCATTATGTTTCCTGTTCTGTGTGGACCCCAGGAAGAGTAGCTGCTGCTTTCACAATGGAGATCCTAATAAAATACACTAACAGAGATGATCAAGTCCACTTAACATCTGAACACGTACCAGGCCAAGCTACAGTTAGTACGTGTTTCATGTTTTGTGTGGACCTCCAGGAAGAGTAGCTGCTGCCTTCGCAACAGCTAATGGAGATCCTAATAAAATACCAAGCAAAAATTTTCGCTAGGACTGTCTGGGAGAAGTCTGAATAGGGAAGGGAAAACTGAAAACTATCTGTTATTGGCAGAGTGGTTTGGAACTCACTTTGTTATTGGTCTATGAACCAATTTTCAACCAACGTGAAATAGATGTTGAACTGAAGGCTGCGCTTAGTGGGTGGTGAT
The DNA here is from genome assembly GCF_045679555.1 of Salvelinus alpinus. Classification (NCBI taxonomy): domain Eukaryota; kingdom Metazoa; phylum Chordata; class Actinopteri; order Salmoniformes; family Salmonidae; genus Salvelinus; species Salvelinus alpinus. The sequence continues at coordinate 25,610,651 of NC_092116.1, forward strand.
GTCACCATGAAAGCCTGCTAATTAGAAGGTTCTAGGTTATATCTAATAATCATATATCTAATTATATCTAGATCTATATATATATTCAACTAGCAACTATCGGTAAATAACACTGAAAATTGTTTTAAACACTTTTACAGTGTTAGTAGTTTCCTCAGTGGTTGTACAATATGATACAACACACACAGGAAAACTGTATTTTTACTGCACTGGGCCTTTAAAATCTCTACAGGATCGGCGGGTCGCCCACGGGACGGTTGAGTTAAAGTAGGCTAATGCGATTAGCATGAGATTGTAAGTAACAAGAACATTTCCCAGGACATTGACATATTTGATATTGGCAGAAAGCTTAAATTCTTGTTAATCTAACTGCACTGTCCAATTTACAGTAGCTAATACAGTGAAAGAATACCATGCTATTGTTTGAGGAAAGTGCACA
>NC_092116.1:25616089-25621089 GCF_045679555.1 Salvelinus alpinus
CGGACTGAGTGGTAGCTCCGGACTGAAGGGCAGCTCAGGACTGAGGGGTAGCTCAGGACTGAGGGGCAGCTCCGGACTGAGGGGCAGCTCAGGACTGAGGGGCAGCTCCGGACTGAGGGGCAGCTCCGGACTGAGGGGTAACTCCGGACTGAGGGGCAGCTCCGGACTGAAGGGCAGCTCCGGACTGAGGGGCAGCTCCGGACTGAGGGGCAGCTCAGGACTGAGGGGTAGCTCAGGACTGAGGGGCAGCTCCGGACTGACAGGCAGCTCCGGACTGAAAGGCAGCTCAGGACTGAGGGGTAGCTCCGGACTGACAGGCAGCTCCGGACTGAAAGGCAGCTCCGGACTGAAGGGCAGCTCCGGACTGACGGACAGCTCCGGACTGAAAGGCAGCTCCGGACTGAGGGGTAGCTCCGGACTGAAGGGCAGCTCCGGACTGACGGGCAGCTCCGGACTGAGGGGTAACTCCGGACTGAAGGGCAGCTCCGGACTGGCAGGAGGCTCTGGCAGCTCCTGACTGGCGGGCGGCTCTGGCAGCTCCTGACTGGCGGGCGGCTCTGGCAGCTCCTGACTGGCGGGCGGCTCTGGCGCCTCCTGACTGGCGGACGGCTCTGGCGGCTCCTGACTGGCGGGCGGCTCTGGCGGCTCCTGACTGGCGGGCGGCTCCGGCGGCTCCTGACTGGCGGGCGGCTCCGGCGGCTCCTGACTGGCGGGCGGCTCCGGCGGCTCCTGACTGGCGGGCGGCTCTGGTGGCTCCTGACTGGCGGGCGGCTCCTGACAGACGGGCAGCTCAGACGGCCCTGGACAGACGGGCAGCTCAGGCGGCGCTGGACAGACGGGCAGCTCAGATGGCCTGGTGCGTGGTGCCGGAACTGGTGGTACCGGGCTGGGGACATGCACCTCAAGGCTAGTGCGGGGAGCAGGAACAGGGCATACTGGACCCTGGAGGCGCACAGTAGGCCTGGTGCGTGATGCCGGTACTGGTGGTACCGGGCTGGGGACACGCACCTCAAGGCGAGTACGAGGAGCAGGGACAGGGAGTACTGGACCCTGGAGACGCACTGGATGCCTGTTGCGTGGTACCTGGCTGAGGACACGCACCTCAGGGCGAGTGCGGGGAGGAGAAACAGGGCGTACAGGGCTCTGGCGACGCACAGGAAGCCTGGTGCGTGGTGTTGGCACTGGTGGTACTGGACTGGGGACACGCACCTCAAGGCGAGTGCGGGGTGCTGGAACTGGAGGCCTGGTTCGTGGCGCCGGCACCGGAGGACTGGTGCGAGGGGCTGCCACAGGAGAGCTGGTGCGTGGGGCTGCCACAGGAGAGCTAGTACGTGGGGCTGCCACAGAAGGTGCAGGACTAGGGAGGCGCACAGGAGGCCTGGTACGTGAGACTGGCACTGTCATTACCAGACGGTTAGCACGCACCTCAGGACGAGTATGGAGAGCTGACTCAGGTAACATCAAATCCCGGACACGCTCCGTCGGGAGGATGTCGTGCCTCATGCACCAACACAGCAACTCCCTCATTTCACTCTCCTCCAATTTCCCCATTAATTCCTTCACAGTCTCTGCTTCACTAAGCGCTGTTCCTTCCTTTCACGCTGCTTGGTTCGGTTGTGGTGGGTTATTCTGTCACGTTCGTCGTTTGGATGAAGAGAGGAGGACCAAGGCGCAGCGTGATAAGAATACATTCTTCTATTTATTTAACGAAACGAAATACACTTAAACAAACTATGCAAAACAACAAACGAACGTGAAGCTATATAATACACAAGTGCAGACACAGGCAACTTACACATAGACAATAACCCACGAAATACCCAACGGAATATGGCTGCCTAAATATGGTCCCAATCAGAGACAACGATAAACAGCTGCCTCTAATTGAGAACCAATCTAGGCAACCATAGACATACAAAACCCCTAGACAAGCCAAACACATATATCCCCCATGTCACACCCTGACCTAACCAAAATAATAAAGAAAACAAAGATAACTAAGGTCAGGGTGTGACACCCAAAGAGTTTTCATCTGTTTTTTTCGTAGGTGTCTATATACCACCACAGAGCGAGGTTGGAACTAAAAACGCACTAAATGAGCTGTATTCTGTCATAAGCAAACAGGAAAACACTGATCCAGAGGCAGCGTTCCTAGTGGCCTGTGACTTTAATGCAGGGAAACTTAAATCAGTTTCACAGAATTTCTAACAACATGTTAAATGTGCAACCAGAGGGAATAAAAGTTCTAGACCACCTTTACTCCACCTTTACACGTACAAAGCTCTCCCTCACCCTCCATATGGCAAATCTGACCATAACTCTATCCTCCTGATTCCTGCTTACAAGCAAAAATTAAAGCAAGAAGCACCAGTGACTCGGTCGATAAAGAAAGTGGTCAGATGAAGCAGATGCTAAACTACGGGACTGTTTTGCTAGCACAGACTGGAATATGTTCCGGGATTCTTCCGATGGCATTGAGGAGTACACCACATCAGTCAATGTCTTTATCAATAAGTGCATCGAGGATGTCGTCCCCACAGTGACTGTACGTACATACCCCAACCAGAAGCCATGGATTACAGGCAACATTCGCACTGAGCTAAAGGGTACAGCTGCCGCTTTCAAGGAGCGGGACTCTAATCTGGAAGCTTATAAGAAATCCTGCTATGCCCTTCGACGAACCATCAAACAGGCAAAGCGTCAATACAGGAATAAGATCAAATCGTACTACACCGGCTCTGACGCTCGTCGGATGTGGCAGCGCTTGCAAACTATTCCAGACTACAAAAGGAAGCACAGCCGAGAGCTGCCCAGTGACAAGAGCCTACCAGACGAGGATAATTATCCCACTCCACACTGCCCTTTCCCACCTGGACAAAAGGAACACCTATGTGAGAATGCTATTCATTGAACGGAGCTCAGAGTTCAACACCATAGTGCCCTCAATACTCATCACTAAGCTAAGGACCCTGGGACTAAACAGCTCCCCCTGAGTCCCCTCCTGTTCACTCATGACTGCACGGCCAAGCACAACTCCAACACCATCATTAAGTTTTCTGATGACACAACATTGGTGGGCCTGATCACCGACAACGATGAGACAGCCTATAGGGAGGAGGTCAGAGACCTGACCATGGGGTGCAAGGACAACAATCTCTCCCTCTACGTGATCAAGACAAAGGAGTTGATTGTGGACTACAGGAAAAAGAGGACCGAGCACGGCCCCATTCTCATCGACGGGGCTGTAGTGGAGCAGGTTGAGAGCTTCAAGTTCCTTGGTGTCGACATCACCAACAAACTATCATGGTCCAAGCACACCAAGACAGTCGTAAAGAGGGCACAACAAAACCTATTCCCCCTCAGGAAACTGAAAAGATTTGGCATGGGTCCTAAGATCATCAAAAGATTTTACAGCTGCACCATCGAGAGCATCCTCATGGGTTGCATCACTGCCTGGTATGGCAACTGCTCGGCCTCCGACTGCAAGGCACTACAGAGGGTAGTGTGTACAGCCCAGTACATCACCGGGGCCAAGGTTCCTGCCATCCAGGACCTCTATACCAGGCGGTGACTCCAGCCACCCTAGTCATAGACTGTTCACTCTGCTACCGTACGGCAAGCGCCAAGTCTAGGTCCAAGAGGCTTCTAAACAGCTTCTACCCCCAAGCCTCATGAACAGCAAATCAAATGGCTACCCAGACTATTTGCACCCCCCCCCCCCCCCACGCTGCTACTACTCTCTGTTATTATCTATGCATAGCCACTTTAACAACCCTACCTGCATGTACATAATTATCTCAATTACCTCGTCACCGGTGCCCCTGCACATTGACTCTGTACCGGTACCCCCTGTACATAGCCCCACTATTGTTATTTTCTGCTGCTCTTTAATTACTTGTTTTTCTTATCTCTTGCTTTTTTATAACTTTTTAGGTATTTTCTTAAAACTACATGGTTGGTTAAGGGCTTGTAAGTAAGCATTTCACTGTAAGGTCTACTACACCTGTTGTATTCAGCATTTCACTGTAAGGTCTACTTCACCGGTTGTATTCGGCGCATGTGACAAATACATTTTGATTTGAATTGATACCTGCATGCACAGTTAGGTTCTGGAATGAGAACAAAGCTAAAGAGAAAGTATGTAACAAGCATCTCAGAGTAGGAGTTCTGATCTGGGATCAGGTCCTCCCTGTATCCATGTAATGTTATTCATTGTGATCTAAAAGGCTAAACTGATTCGAAGTCAGGATGAGACAGTTCTAGAATTCACCAGAGGGGGGCAGTGTAAAGCATTGAAATGTAAGATAAGGGACAAAATATCTCAAGACACAAGAACTTGATCTTAATTGAGCATATCCTCAATACTGGCTTTTAAAATATCTCTCTCTCTCTCCCTCTCTCTCTCCCTCTCTCTCTCCCTCACCTGATTGTCTAAGTCGTAATTGCAAGGAAAGAACGCACAGACACTAGGCCCTCCATGGAATGAGTTTGACACCCCTGTCTTACAGCTTTTATCTCCAGTGTTGTTATGAAGACCACTCATCATACACCTGCCATACACCAGCTGGAAACTAGGAGTTAAAGGTCAGAGACGACATGAGGGAGTAGGGAAGGGGGAGGAGAGGAAGAGAGGAGGGGGGAGGAGAGGAGGGGGGAGGAGAGGAAGAGGAGGGGGAGGAGAGGAGAGGGGAGGAGAGGAGAGGAGGAGGGAGGAGAGGAGGGGGGAGGAGAGGAGGGGGGAGGAGAGGAGGGGGGGGGGGGGAAGCGAGGGGGAGGGGGAGGAGAGGAGGGGGAGGGAGGGAGGGGGGAGGAGAGGAATAGAGGAGGGGAGAAGAGAGGAGGGGGAGGAGAGGAGAGGGGAGGAGAGGAGAGGAGGAGGGGGGAGGAGAGGAGAGGAGAGGAGAGGAGGGGAGGGGAGGGGGAGGAGAGGAGAGGAGAGGAGGGGGGAGAGGAAGAGGAGGGGGAGGAGAGGAAGAGGAGGGGGAGGAGAGGAGGGGGAG
>NC_092116.1:25626089-25653589 GCF_045679555.1 Salvelinus alpinus
AACCACCCACAAACAAACACTGTGAAACTACCTACCTTAATATGATTCTCAATCAGAGGAGATGAAAACCACCTGCCTCTAATTGAGAACCATATTAGGTCACCCATTTACCAACATAGAAACAGAAAACATAGACTGCCCACCCAAACTCACGTCCTGACCAACTAACACATACAAAACTAACAGAAAACAGGTCAGGAACGTGACATAACCCCCCCCCTCAAGGTGCGTACTCCGAACGCACCACCAAAAGTCTAGGGGAGGGTCTGGGTGGGCATCTGACCACGGTGGTGGCTCAGGCTCTGGGCGAGGTCCCCACCCCACCATAGTCAATCCCAGCTTACGTCTCCCCCTTAGAATGACCACCCTCTTATTTCCCCCACCCAATTTAAGGGGCAACACCAAGATAAAGGACAGCTCCGGGACAAGGTAGCTCAGGACAGAGAGGTAGCTCAGGACAGAGGGATAGCTCAGGATAGAGAGGTAGCTCAGGATAGAGAGGTAGCTCAGGATAGAGGGGCAACTCCGGACTGAAGGGCAGCTCCGGACAGAGAGACAGCTCTGGACTGAGAGGCAGTTCTGGATGAATGACGGCTCCGGACGCTCATGGCAGGCTGACGGCTCTGGACGCTCATGGCAGGCTGACGGCTCTGGACGCTCATGGCAGGCTGACGGCTCTGGACGCTCATGGCAGGCTGACGGCTCTAGACGCTCATGGCTCGCTGACGGCTCTGGCTGCTCATGGCTCGCTGACGGCTCTGGCTGCTCATGGCTCACTAACGGCTCTGGACGCTCATGGCTCACTGGCGGCTCTGGCAGATCCTGTCTGGCTGGCGGCTCTGGCAGATCCTGTCTGGTTGGCGGCTCTGGCAGATCCTGTCTGGTTGGCGGCTCTGGCAGATCCTGTCTGGTTGGCGGCTCTGGCAGATCCTGTCTGGTTGGCGGCTCTGGCAGATCCTGTCTGGTTGGCGGCTCTGGCAGATCCTGTCTGGTTGGCGGCTCTGGCAGATCCTGTCTGGTTGGCGGCTCTGGCAGATCCTGACTGACGAACGGCTCTAGCGGCTCCTGACTGACGAACGGCTCTGACGGCTCGGGACAGACGGGCGGCTCTAATGGCTCGGGACAGACGGATGGCTCAGACGGCACTGGGCAGACGGATGGCTCAGATGGCGCTGGGGAGACGGATGGCTCAGATGGCGCTGGGGAGACGGATGGCTCAGATGGCGCTGGGGAGACGGATGGCTCAGATGGCGCTATGGAGACGGATGGCTCAGATGGCGCTATGGAGACGGATGGCTCAGATGGCGCTATGGAGACGGATGGCTCAGATGGCGCTGGGGAGACGGATGGCTCTGGCCGGATAAGGCGCACTGTAGACCTGGTGCGTGGTGCCGGAACTGGAGGCACCGGGCTAAGGACACGCACTTTCAGGCTAGTGCGGGGAGCAGGGACAGGGCACACTGACCTCTCAAAGTGCACTATAGGCCTGGTGCGTGGTACCGGCACTGGTGGTACCGGGCTAAGGGCACGCACCTCAGGGCGAGTGCGGGGAGAAGGAACAGTGTGTACAGGACTCTGGAGACGCACAGGTGGCTTAGTGCGTGGTGCCGGAACTGGAGGCACTGGGCTGGAGACACGCACCATAGGAAGAGTGCGTGGAGGAGGAACAGGACTCTGAAGACGCACTGGAAGCCTGGTGCGTGGTGTAGGCACTGGTGGTACTGGGCTGGGGCGGGGAGGTAGCGCCGGAAATACCGGACCCTGCAGGCGTACTGGCTCCCTTGAGCATTGAGCCTGCCCAACCTTACCTGGTTGAATGCTCCCCGTCGCCCGCCCAGTGCGGGGAGGTGGAATAACCCGCACCGGGCTATGTAGGCGAACCGGGGACACCATGCGTAAGGCTGGTGCCATGTAAGCCGGCCCGAGGAGACGCACTGGAGACCAAACGCGTTGAGCCGGCCTCATGACACCTGGCTCAATGCCCAATCTAGCCCTACCAGTGCGAGGAGGTGGAATAACCCGCACCGGGCTATGCACACGTACAGGAGACACCGTGCGCTCTACTGCGTAACACGGTGTCTGCCCGTACTCCCGCTCTCCACGGTAAGCCTGGGAGGTGGGCGCAGGTCTCCTACCTGCCCTTGGCCCACTACCTCTTAGCCCCCCCCAAGAAATGTTTGGGGTCTCTTCTCGGGCTTCCAGCCACGTCTCCTTGCTGCCTCCTCATACCACCGCTCTTGGGCTCTCGCTGCCTCCATCTCCTCACGAGCGCGGCGATATTCCCCAATGTGAGCCCAGTGTCCTTTTCCCTCCAATACTTCCTCCCAAGTCCATGAGTCCTGATTACTTGGCCGCTGCTCGAATTTCCGCTGCTTGGTTCTGGATTGGTGGGTGGTTCTGTAACGGTGTTCCTCTTCCTCTGAAGAGGAGGAGCAGGGATTGAACCAAGATGCAGCGTTTTCATAGGACATAATGAATTTATTTAAACACGACAAAACAACGAACTATACTTGAAATAAACTAACAAAATAACAAAACGACGTAGACAGACCTGGACGTAAGAACTTACATGAAACGAAGAACGAACTAACAAGTACTGACTACAAACACAACGAACGAACGAACGAAACAGTCCCGTATGGTGCAACATAGACACAGACACAGGAGACAACCACCCACAAACAAACACTGTGAAACTACCTACCTTAATATGATTCTCAATCAGAGGAGATGAAAACCACCTGCCTCTAATTGAGAACCATATCAGGTCACCCATTTACCAACATAGAAACAGAAAACATAGACTGCCCACCCAAACTCACGTCCTGACCAACTAACACATACAAAACTAACAGAAAACAGGTCAGGAACGTGACAGTAGTGTCTGTTCACCTTACAGAACTGTTTCGTTTTTCTTATCGTTGTTATTTTGTGTAGTGTTCAGTTTGGAATTAAAATATGACGAACACTTACCACGCTGCATTTTGGTCCTCCTCTCCTTCCACCAAAGAGAATCGTTACAGAATTAAAATACATTTTTGGGGGATTTGTATCATTTGATTTACACATGCCTACAACTTTGAAGATGCCAAATATTTTTTTATTGTGAAACAAAGAAGAAATAAGACAAAAAACAAAATTTGAGCGTGCATAACTATTCACCCCCCAAAGTCAATACTTTGTAGAGCCACCTTTTGCAGCAATTACAGCTGCAAGTCTCTTGGGATATCTCTTTAAGCTTGGCACATCTAGCCACTGGGATAATTGCCCATTCTTCAAGGCAAAACTGCTCCAGCTCCTTCAAGTTGGATGGGTTCCTGCTGGTGTACAGCAATATATAAGTCATACCACAGATTCTCAATTTGATTGAGGTCTGGGCTTTGACTAGTATCCCACATGCCTTTTGGCAAACACCAAACGTGTTTGCTTATTTTTTTCTTTAAGCATGGCTTTTTCTGGTCACTCTTCCGTAAAGCCCAGCTCTGTGGAGTGTACGGCTTAAAGTGGTCCTATGGACAGATACTCCAATCTCTGCTGTGGAGCTTTGCATCTCCTTCAGGGTTATCTTTGGTCTCTTTGTTGCCTCTCTGATTAATGCCCTCCTTGCCTGGTCCATGAATTTTGGTGGGCGGCTCTCTCTTGGCAGGTTTGTTTTGGTGGCATATTCTTTCCATTTTTTAATAATGGATTTAATGGTGCTCTGTGGGATGTTCAAAGTTAAAAAAAAATATATATATATATAACCCAACCCTGATCTGTACTTCTCCACAACTTTGTCCATGACCTGTTTGGAGAGCTCCTTGGTCTTCATGGTGCCGCTTGCTTGGTGGTTCCCCTTGCTTAGTGGTGTTGCAGACTCTGGGGCCTTTCAGAACAGGTGTATATATACTGAGATCATGTGACAGATCATGTGACACTTAGATTGCTCACAGGGGGACTTTATTTAATTAATTTTGTGACTTCTGAAGGTAATTGGTTGCACCAGATCTTATTTAGGAGCTTCATAGCAAAGGGGCTGAATACATATGCACGCACCACTTTTCCGTTTTAAATCAAATCAAATAAATTTAAACAAGTAATTTTTTTCATTTCACTTCACCAATTTGGACTATTTTGTGTATGTCTATTACATGAAATCCAAATAAAAATCTATATAAATTACAGGTTGTAATTCAACAAAATAGGAAAAACGCCAAGGGGGTGAAGACTTTTGCAAGGCACTGTATATGTTTTTGCTGTTTGTTCTTTGTTATAGAGCCAAAAAGATTGGAGAAGTGGATTATACACACATTTCCATTTTGGATAGATAATTCTTTGTGTGGTTGTTTGTTTAGTGTGTTCCAGAAGTGGTTGGATTCTATGAATTCTTCAGTTACATTGAGCTGATTTCTGACATGCTGTTCCTTCTTTTCCGTAGTGTATTTCTGTCTTGTTTTAGTGATTCACCAGAGTGAAGGTGTAGATTCAGGTTTTCTGGGTCTCTATGTTTTTGGTTGGATAGGTTTCTCAATTTCTTTCTTAGGTTTTTGCATTCCTGATCAAACCATTTGTCATTGTTGTTATTTTTCTTAGTTGTCTGCTTGAAAATTTTAGATTTGAAAATGAAGCTGAAAGGTCAAATATACTGTTAAGGATTTCTACTTCCAAGTTTACACCTTCACTATTACAGTGAAATGTTTTGTCCAGGAAGTTGTCTAAAAGGGATTGAATTTGTTGTTGCCTAATTGTTTTTTGGTAGGTTTACACACTACATTCCTTCCATCTATAGCATTTCTTAATATTGTGCAGTTCCTTTGGCTTTGATGCCTCATGACTGAGTATTGCTCTGACCAGGGAGACTGATTTGCTGTGATCTAATAGGGGTGTTATTGGGCTGACTGTGAATGGTCTGAGAGACTCCTGGTTGAGGTCAGTGATAAAGTAATCTACAGTACTACTGTCAAGGGATGAGCTGTAGGTGTACCTACCATAGGAGTCTCCTCGAAGCCTACCATTGACAATGTACAGACCCAGCATGCAACAGAGCTGCAGGAGTTGTGACCCATTTTTGTTGGTTGTTTTGTCTAGGGCGGCACATTTGGGAGGGAATTATCTCTCTCTCTCTCTCTCTCTCTCTCTCTCTCTCTCTCTCTCTCTCTCTCTCTCTCTCTCTCTCTCTCTCTCTCTCTCTCTCCTCTCTCTCTCTCTCTCCCCCTCTCTCTCCTCTCTCTCTCTCTCCCTCTCTCTCTCTCCCGTCTCTCTCTCCCGTCTCTCTCTCTCTCTCTCTCTCTCTCTCTCTCTCTCTCTCTCTCTCTCTCTCTCTCTCTCTCTCTCTCTCTCTCTCTCTCTCTCTCTCTCTCTCTCTCTCTCTCTCTCTCTCTCTCTCTCTCTCTCTCTCTCTCTCTCTCTCCCTCTTTCCCCCGTCTCTCTCTCTCTCTCTCCTCTTTCCCCCTCTCTCTCTCTCCCTCCCCCCTCTTTCCCCCGTCTCTCTCCTCTCTCTCTCTCTCTCCCTCCCCCGTCTCCCCCCCCCCCTCTTTCCCCCGTCTCTCTCCTCTCTCTCTCTCTCTCTCTCTCTCCCTCCCCCGTCTCTCCCCCCCCCTTTCCCCCGTCTCTCTCCTCTCTCTCGAAGGAACAAAAGGACTCAGGGACTAAACACACTCGGCTGGCTTGTGTTTTTAAAAGGCTTTATTTCCTATGGACAGAGGCTGAGAGTTAGGCTTGTAGACAGGCCTATGATATTGATAGAGATTGGGATGAGATATATGTAATTGAGCAGAGGGGAAAGGGTGGGGGGAGGAGGGGGAAAAAACTGAGATGGGAAAGGCGGAGGAAGGGAGAGGCCTGTTACAGATGACATTTCAGAGAATCTTCCCCCTCTCTAAAACAGTGTACAGACACACACACCTGTCCAGACAGGTAGAGGTCTAAATCTCTCTCTTCTGTCCAGACAGGTAGAGGTCTACATCTCTCTCTCTTCTGTCCAGACAGGTAGAGGTCTACATCTCTCTCTTCTGTCCAGACAGGTAGAGGTCTACATCTCTCTCTCTCTTCTGTCCAGACAGGTAGAGGTCTACATCTCTCTCTTCTGTCCAGACTGGTAGAGGTCTACATCTCTCTCTTCTGTTCAGACAGGTAGAGGTCTACATCTCTCTCTTCTGTTCAGACAGGTAGAGGTCTACATCTCTCTCTTCTGTCCAGACTGGTAGAGGTCTACATCTCTCTCTTCTGTCCAGACTGGTAGAGGTCTACATCTCTCTCTCTTCTGTCCAGACAGGTAGAGGTCTACATCTCTCTCTCTCTTCTGTCCAGACAGGTAGAGGTCTACATCTCTCTCTTCTGTCCAGACTGGTAGAGGTCTACATCTCTCTCTTCTGTCCAGACTGGTAGAGGTCTACATCTCTCTCTTCTGTCCAGACTGGTAGAGGTCTACATCTCTCTCTTCTGTCCAGACAGGTAGAGGTCTACATCTCTCTCTTCTGTCCAGACAGGTAGAGGTCTACATCTCTCTCTTCTGTCCAGACAGGTAGAGGTCTACATCTCTCTCTCTTCTGTCCAGACAGGTAGAGGTCTACATCTCTCTCTCTTCTGTCCAGACTGGTAGAGGTCTACATCTCTCTCTTCTGTCCAGACTGGTAGAGGTCTACATCTCTCTCTTCTGTCCAGACTGGTAGAGGTCTACATCTCTCTCTTCTGTCCAGACTGGTAGAGGTCTACATCTCTCTCTCTTCTGTCCAGACAGGTAGAGGTCTACATCTCTCTCTCTTCTGTTCAGACAGGTAGGTCTACATCTCTCTCTTCTGTCCAGACAGGTAGAGGTCTACATCTCTCTCTCTTCTGTCCAGACAGGTAGAGGTCTACATCTCTCTCTCTTCTGTTCAGACAGGTAGGTCTACATCTCTCTCTTCTGTCCAGACAGGTAGAGGTCTACATCTCTCTCTCTCTTCTGTCCAGACAGGTAGAGGTCTACATCTCTCTCTTCTGTCCAGACTGGTAGAGGTCTACATCTCTCTCTTCTGTCCAGACAGGTAGAGGTCTACATCTCTCTCTCTTCTGTCCAGACTGGTAGAGGTCTACATCTCTCTCTTCTGTCCAGACTGGTAGAGGTCTACATCTCTCTCTTCTGTCCAGACTGGTAGAGGTCTACATCTCTCTCTTCTGTCCAGACTGGTAGAGGTCTACATCTCTCTCTTCTGTCCAGACTGGTAGAGGTCTACATCTCTCTCTTCTGTCCAGACTGGTAGAGGTCTACATCTCTCTCTTCTGTCCAGACAGGTAGAGGTCTACATCTCTCTCTTCTGTCCAGACAGGTAGAGGTCTACATCTCTCTCTCTTCTGTCCAGACAGGTAGAGGTCTACATCTCTCTCTTCTGTCCAGACTGGTAGAGGTCTACATCTCTCTCTTCTGTCCAGACTGGTAGAGGTCTACATCTCTCTCTTCTGTCCAGACAGGTAGAGGTCTACATCTCTCTCTCTTCTGTTCAGACAGGTAGAGGTCTACATCTCTCTCTTCTGTCCAGACAGGTAGAGGTCTACATCTCTCTCTCTTCTGTCCAGACAGGTAGAGGTCTACATCTCTCTCTTCTGTCCAGACTGGTAGAGGTCTACATCTCTCTCTTCTGTCCAGACAGGTAGAGGTCTACATCTCTCTCTCTTCTGTCCAGACAGGTAGAGGTCTACATCTCTCTCTTCTGTCCAGACAGGTAGAGGTCTACATCTCTCTCTTCTGTCCAGACTGGTAGAGGTCTACATCTCTCTCTTCTGTCCAGACAGGTAGAGGTCTACATCTCTCTCTTCTGTCCAGACAGGTAGAGGTCTACATCTCTCTCTTCTGTCCAGACTGGTAGAGGTCTACATCTCTCTCTCTTCTGTCCAGACTGGTAGAGGTCTACATCTCTCTCTTCTGTCCAGACAGGTAGAGGTCTACATCTCTCTCTTCTGTCCAGACTGGTAGAGGTCTACATCTCTCTCTTCTGTCCAGACTGGTAGAGGTCTACATCTCTCTCTTCTGTCCAGACTGGTAGAGGTCTACATCTCTCTCTTCTGTCCAGACAGGTAGAGGTCTACATCTCTCTCTTCTGTCCAGACAGGTAGAGGTCTACATCTCTCTCTTCTGTCCAGACAGGTAGAGGTCTACATCTCTCTCTTCTGTCCAGACAGGTAGAGGTCTACATCTCTCTCTTCTGTCCAGACAGGTAGAGGTCTACATCTCTCTCTCTCTTCTGTCCAGACTGGTAGAGGTCTACATCTCTCTCTTCTGTCCAGACTGGTAGAGGTCTACATCTCTCTCTTCTGTCCAGACTGGTAGAGGTCTACATCTCTCTCTTCTGTCCAGACAGGTAGAGGTCTACATCTCTGTCCAGACAGGTAGAGGTCTACATCTCTCTCTTCTGTCCAGACAGGTAGGTCTATACATCTCTCTCTTCCTATCCCTTCTTTTCTCCTCTCTTCTGGCCATTGTTACAATCATTGGCTCCAATCTGCCATGGTGTGTGTGTGTGTCCTATAACCAGATTTATGGTCCTACAGTGTGTATATATTTATCTTATAGATTTAATTTTATTATCCATATGTTTCCCTGCCAACTGATCCTGTGTGTGTGTGTGTGTTTCCCTGCCAACTGATCCCGTGTGTGTGTGTTTCCCTGCCAACTGATCCCGTGTGTGTGTGTGTGTGTGTTTCCCTGCCAACTGATCCCGTGTGTGTGTGTGTGTGTTTCCCTGCCAACTGATCCTGTGTGTGTGTGTTTCCCTGCCAACTGATCCCGTGTGTGTGTGTGTGTGTTTCCCTGCCAACTGATCCCGTTTGTGTGTGTGTGTTTCCCTGCCAACTGATCCTGTGTGTGTGTGTGTTTCCCTGCCAACTGATCCTGTGTGTGTGTGTTTCCCTGCCAACTGATCCTGTGTGTGTGTGTGTTTCCCTGCCAACTGATCCTGTGTGTGTGTGTTTCCCTGCCAACTGATCCCGTGTGTGTGTGTGTGTGTTTCCCTGCCAACTGATCCCGTTTGTGTGTGTGTGTTTCCCTGCCAACTGATCCTGTGTGTGTGTGTTTCCCTGCCAACTGATCCTGTGTGTGTGTGTTTCCCTGCCAACTGATCCCGTGTGTGTGTGTGTGTGTGTTTCCCTGCCAACTGATCCCGTTTGTGTGTGTGTGTTTCCCTGCCAACTGATCCTGTGTGTGTGTGTTTCCCTGCCAACTGATCCTGTGTGTGTGTGTGTTTCCCTGCCAACTGATCCCGTGTGTGTGTGTGTGTGTTTCCCTGCCAACTGATCCCGTTTGTGTGTGTGTGTTTCCCTGCCAACTGATCCCGTTTGTGTGTGTGTGTTTCCCTGCCAACTGATCCTGTGTGTGTGTGTTTCCCTGCCAACTGATCCCGTGTGTGTGTGTGTGTGTTTCCCTGCCAACTGATCCCATTTGTGTGTGTGTGTTTCCCTGCCAACTGATCCCGTTTGTGTGTGTGTGTTTCCCTGCCAACTGATCCTGTGTGTGTGTGTTTCCCTGCCAACTGATCCTGTGTGTGTGTGTTTCCCTGCCAACTGATCCCGTGTGTGTGTGTGTGTGTTTCCCTGCCAACTGATCCCGTTTGTGTGTGTGTGTTTCCCTGCCAACTGATCCCGTTTGTGTGTGTGTGTTTCCCTGCCAACTGATCCTGTGTGTGTGTGTTTCCCTGCCAACTGATCCCGTGTGTGTGTGTGTGTGTGTGTTTCCCTGCCAACTGATCCCGTTTGTGTGTGTGTGTTTCCCTGCCAACTGATCCCGTTTGTGTGTGTGTGTTTCCCTGCCAACTGATCCTGTGTGTGTGTGTTTCCCTGCCAACTGATCCTGTGTGTGTGTGTTTCCCTGCCAACTGATCCCGTGTGTGTGTGTGTGTGTTTCCCTGCCAACTGATCCCGTTTGTGTGTGTGTGTGTTTCCCTGCCAACTGATCCCGTTTGTGTGTGTGTGTTTCCCTGCCAACTGATCCTGTGTGTGTGTGTTTCCCTGCCAACTGATCCTGTGTGTGTGTGTGTTTCCCTGCCAACTGATCCCGTGTGTGTGTGTGTGTGTTTCCCTGCCAACTGATCCCGTTTGTGTGTGTGTGTTTCCCTGCCAACTGATCCCGTTTGTGTGTGTGTGTTTCCCTGCCAACTGATCCTGTGTGTGTGTGTTTCCCTGCCAACTGATCCCGTGTGTGTGTGTGTGTGTTTCCCTGCCAACTGATCCCGTTTGTGTGTGTGTGTTTCCCTGCCAACTGATCCCGTTTGTGTGTGTGTGTTTCCCTGCCAACTGATCCTGTGTGTGTGTGTTTCCCTGCCAACTGATCCTGTGTGTGTGTGTTTCCCTGCCAACTGATCCCGTGTGTGTGTGTGTGTGTTTCCCTGCCAACTGATCCCGTTTGTGTGTGTGTGTTTCCCTGCCAACTGATCCCGTTTGTGTGTGTGTGTTTCCCTGCCAACTGATCCTGTGTGTGTGTGTTTCCCTGCCAACTGATCCCGTGTGTGTGTGTGTGTGTGTGTTTCCCTGCCAACTGATCCCGTTTGTGTGTGTGTGTTTCCCTGCCAACTGATCCCGTTTGTGTGTGTGTGTTTCCCTGCCAACTGATCCTGTGTGTGTGTGTTTCCCTGCCAACTGATCCTGTGTGTGTGTGTGTGTTTCCCTGCCAACTGATCCCGTGTGTGTGTGTGTGTGTTTCCCTGCCAACTGATCCCGTTTGTGTGTGTGTGTTTCCCTGCCAACTGATCCCGTTTGTGTGTGTGTTTCCCTGCCAACTGATCCTGTGTGTGTGTGTTTCCCTGCCAACTGATCCTGTGTGTGTGTGTTTCCCTGCCAACTGATCCCGTGTGTGTGTGTGTGTGTTTCCCTGCCAACTGATCCCGTTTGTGTGTGTGTGTTTCCCTGCCAACTGATCCTGTGTGTGTGTGTTTCCCTGCCAACTGATCCTGTGTGTGTTTCCCTGCCAACTGATCCTGTGTGTGTGTGTATGTGTGTGTGTTTCCCTGCCAACTGATTCTGTGTGTGTGTGTATGTTTCCCAGCCAACTGATCCTGTGTGTGTGTGTGTGTGTGTGTGTGTGTGTGTGTGTGTGTGTGTGTGTGTGTGTGTGTGTGTGTGTGTGTGTGTGTGTGTGTGTGTGTGTGTGTGTGTGTGTGTGTGTGTGTGTGTGTGTGTGTGAACACAGGAAAAATAACCAGGTCAGATATCAGATAGGGCATGAGAGACAAAACTGATCTAAAGGTGTACTGAGTCAGATTAGACTAAACAGAGACAGAGACAGAGGGACAGAGGGACAGAGGGACAGAGAGACAGAGAGACAGAGAGACAGAGAGACAGAGAGACAGAGAGACAGAGAGACAGACAGACAGACAGACAGACAGACAGACAGACAGACAGACAGACAGACAGACAGGATGTGAATATTCTGACAGCTATATCAATTGGAAATGGCACAATATGTTGCTACGTTTTCTTCCGGATCACGCTTGCAAGTGTCAAATCCCTTGACAATGACTCATTTTATTAAACTTGAACATATAATTAAATGTTCTGTCCTGCAGCCATATCTAATGCAGCCTTTTTCATCCATTATCAGGTACATTATCTCGTAGGTACATTATCATGTGTGATGCATGATACTGCCACTGATAAATAATCAGCTTTGGCAAAGGCACAAGATATGAATAAGGCTTGAGGCGTGGTAAAGCGGTTTCCTGAGTGGTTAACCATTCAAACTCATCTACTGCTATACCACACCAGATCAGAGCAGCGCCGACATTTGGCACGAGAGGCGTCTAGGTTATCTTTTTGGATAACACCTGAGTCAGGTCTCCACTCAATTTCTTTAATTTCATCACAAAATCCTCTTGTTTGTTTCATTATTCTAAATCCCCTCACTCATTCCCTCACTCATTCCTTCTCATTCCCTCACTCATTCCTTCTCATTCCCTCACTCATTTCTTCTCATTCCCTCACTCATTCCTTCTCATTCCCTCACTCATTCCTTCTCATTCCCTCACTCATTTCTTCTCATTCCCTCACTCATTCCTTCTCATTCCCTCACTCATTCATTCTCATTCCCTCCCTCATTCCTTCTCATTCCTTCTCATTCCCTCACTCATTCCTTCTCATTCCCTCACTCATTCCTTTTCATTCCCTCACTCATTCCTTCTCATTCCCTCACTCATTCCCTCACTCATTCCTTCTCATTCCCTCATTCATTCCTTTTCATTCCCTCACTCATTACTTCTCATTCCCTCACTCATTCATTCTCATTCCCTCACTCATTCCTTTTCATTCCCTCCCTCATTCCTTTTCATTCCCTCACTCATTCCTTCTCATTCCCTCACTCATTCCTTCTCATTCCCTCACTCATTCCTTTTCATTCCCTCACTCATTCCTTCTCATTCCCTCACTCATTCCCTCACTCATTCCTTCTCATTCCCTCCTTCATTCCTTCTAATTCCCTCACTCATTCCTTTTCATTCCCCCATTCATTCCTTTTCATTCCCTCACTCATTCCTTCTCATTCCCTCACTCATTCCTTTTCATTCCCTCACTCATTCCTCATTCCCTCACTCATTCCTTCTCATTCCCTCACTCATTCCCTCACTCATTCCCTCACCCATTCCTTCTCATTCCCTCATTCATTCCTTTTCATTCCCTCACTCATTCCTTTTCATTCCCTCACTCATTCCTTTTCATTCCCTCATTCATTCCTTTTCATTCCCTCACTCATTACTTCTCATTCCCTCACTCATTCATTCTCATTCCCTCACTCATTCCTTCTCATTCCCTCACTCATTCCTTTTCATTCCCTCACTCATTCCTTTTCATTCCCTCATTCATTCCTTTTCATTCCCTCACTCATTCCTCATTCCCTCACTCATTCCTTCTCATTCCCTCACTCATTCCCTCACTCATTCCTTCTCATTCCCTCATTCATTCCTTTTCATTCCCTCACTCATTCCTTTTCATTCCCTCACTCATTCCTTTTCATTCCCTCATTCATTCCTTTTCATTCCCTCACTCATTACTTCTCATTC
The DNA here is from genome assembly GCF_045679555.1 of Salvelinus alpinus. Taxonomy (NCBI): domain Eukaryota; kingdom Metazoa; phylum Chordata; class Actinopteri; order Salmoniformes; family Salmonidae; genus Salvelinus; species Salvelinus alpinus. The sequence goes on from NC_092116.1 coordinate 25,639,085, forward strand.
CCTCACTCATTCATTCTCATTCCCTCACTCATTCCTTCTCATTCCCTCACTCATTCCTTTTCATTCCCTCACTCATTCCTTTTCATTCCCTCATTCATTCCTTTTCATTCCCTCACTCATTCCTTCTCATTCCCTCACTCATTACTTCTCATTCCCTCACTCCTTCCGTCTCATTCCCTCACTCATTCCGTCTCATTCCGTCTCATTCCCTCGCTAGTTTATTGTGTGTTCGGGGTGAGAAGCCCAGTTCACACCTCCTGCAACATGACAGCTGAGCGCTCTACATAGTAGGGACATTTCTCTCTGAGTTTTTTCTGCAGTAGCTACCAGCTATCAGCTACTGTGTGAACCCACCCAGCCCTCTATACTAGGACCGTATTTCCACCACACCGTCAGTCATGAGTCATGACCACAGTCAAATTCCAGGTGAGTCACGGTAATCTACTCTCATGCACTCTGGACATGTGTTAGTAGTAGCCAACTCACTAATGCTCATCAGGTCGCTAATGGCCTGGTACTCAGGGCCCTACTGTCCCTCTAACCACTCTGACATGTGTTGGTACTACCCAGGTCGCTAATGGCCTGGTACTCAGGGCCCTACTGTCCCTCTAACCACTCTGACATGTGTTGGTACTACCCAGGTCGCTAATGATCATCAGGTCCTAATGGCCTGGTACTCAGGGCTCTACTGTCCCTCTAACCACTCTGACATGTGTTGGTACTACCCAGGTCGCTAATGGCCTGGTACTCAGGGCTCTACTCTCCCTCTAACCACTCTGACATGTGTTGGTACTACCCAACTCACTAATGATCATCAGGTCCTAATGGCCTGGTACTCAGGGCTCTGCTGTCCCTCTAACCACTCTGACATGTGTTGGTACTACCCAGGTCGCTAATGATCATCAGGTCCTAATGGCCTGGTACTCAGGGCTCTACTCTCCCTCTAACCACTCTGACATGTGTTGGTACTACCCAACTCACTAATGATCATCAGGTCCTAATGGCCTGGTACTCAGGGCTCTACTGTCCCTCTAACCACTCTGACATGTGTTGGTACTACCCAGGTCGCTAATGGCCTGGTACTCAGGGCTCTACTCTCCCTCTAACCACTCTGACATGTGTTGGTACTACCCAACTCACTAATGATCATCAGGTCCTAATGGCCTGGTACTCAGGGCTCTGCTGTCCCTCTAACCACTCTGACATGTGTTGGTACTACCCAGGTCGCTAATGATCATCAGGTCCTAATGGCCTGGTACTCAGGGCTCTACTCTCCCTCTAACCACTCTGACATGTGTTGGTACTACCCAACTCACTAATGATCATCAGGTCCTAATGGCCTGGTACTCAGGGCTCTGCTGTCCCTCTAACCACTCTAACATGTGTTGGTACTACCCAGGTCGCGAATGGCCTGGTACTCAGGGCTCTACTCTCCCTCTAACCACTCTGACATGTGTTGGTACTACCCAACTCACTAATGATCATCAGGTCCTAATGGCCTGGTACTCAGGGCTCTGCTGTCCCTCTAATCACTCTGACATCAATGCAATTTCAATAGAAAATCACATCAAAAACATATCTTCAAAACAGTATCCTGCTTCAAAAACTCACCTCACCGTGAGAAGATCAACAACAGGTTGAAACGGAGTGGAAAACATGGTAATTGTGGGTGTTGTTTCAAGCCTAACAACAAAATGGACAGCGCTTTCTAGGGGGATGATTCATTCAAAACACTCATATGCATATTAGAGCTGATGCATATGCATGACCCTATATATGAGCCCAAGCCCCCCAATGATTGTGCTGTTATACATAACATACGCCATATTACACATGGCAGAAATAACAACAAATAAAAAACGCATTTGGTCTAGCATATATTCCAAAATAAAAATATTCTAGTTATATCCTTTGAGTGTGTGCTGTATTATTATGCGTTCTGGATGGACTGGTTTCATTGTGCTACGCTCTAAACTTCCTGTCCATGAGTCTGGGAGAGAACGTATAGGACAGGTGTTGCTGTCGGTTCATTGATTGTGGTTAGTGTTAGGGTTAACCCAGATAACATACAGTAGGACAACTCACATTCTGTTCTTCTGAAATACATTTTCTTCACATCATAATGTTTCTTTAGACTCGACTACAATAGATAATAGATGTATTGTGATGATTTGATATTAAATCGATGTATTCAACTGTTTTAGATGTAGATGTTCCAAAGGTGCACATCATCGGCTTGTATGTGGCTTGTATGTGGCTTGTATGTGGCTTGTATGTGGCTTGTATGTGGCTTGTATGTGGCTTGTATGTGGCTTGTATGTGGCTTGTATGTGGCTTGTATGTGGCTTGTATGTGGCTTGTATGTGGCTTGTGTGTGGCTTGTATGTGGCTTGTGTGTGGATTGTATGTGGCTTGTATGTGGCTTGTGTGTGGCTTGTATGTGGCTTGTGTGTGGCTTGTATGTGGCTTGTGTGTGGCTTGTATGTGGCTTGTGTGTGGCTTGTATGTGGCTTGTATGTGGCTTGTGTGTGGCTTGTATGTGGCTTGTGTGTGGCTTGTATGTGGCTTGTATGTGGCTTGTGTGTGGCTTGTATGTGGCTTGTATGTGGCTTGTATGTGGCTTGTATGTGGCTTGTATGTGGCTTGTATGTGGCTTGTATGTGGCTTGTATGTGGCTTGTATGTGGCTTGTGTGTGGCTTGTATGTGGCTTGTGTGTGGCTTGTATGTGGCTTGTGTGTGGATTGTATGTGGCTTGTGTGTGTGGAGGCCTGGAGATAAACTTGTCTATGTTAATTAACGTGAGACCGGCAGACTTTTGCATGACAATAACCGTCTGGCAAAATGTCCCGGCCGCCACAGCCCTACAGTATACCCATTAACAGCAGTTTGTACACAGAGCATTATCAAACATATCAAATTCCCCTCTTCTACTCATCTGATTATAAATCTAAATCAACATACCGGAAAACAGCTATCTTTGCTGTTATATTTGTTGGTTTATCCCCACCCCGAATCAACACAATGCTTGTTGGCAAGAGGCTGAGGTGTAGTTATAAGCTGCCTCCCAAATGGTATCTTGTTCCCTTCATAGTGCACTACTTTTGACCAGGGTCTATAGAGCTCTGGTCAAAAGTAGTGCACTATGTGAGGAATAGGGTGCCATTTGGGACACATTCAAAGTAATTCGGGGGCCATGATCTGATTATGTTTTGTTTGGATGGGCAAGGGGTCGGAGGGTAGAGGGTCAAGGGTCGATGGGTGTAAGGGGAGGGGGTGATAATGGATAGGGGTGATGCATGTGTCCTCCTGACATTTAGCGATCCCTGTCAACCACACACACACACGCGCACACACACACACACACACACAGGGTAACATTTCTGTTGGCCAACATCCAGACCTGCCTATCCCAAAACACAGGGTAACATCTCTGTTGGCCAACATCCAGACCTGCCTATCCCGGAACACAGGGTAACATCTCTGTTGGCCAACGTCCAGACCTGCCTATCCCAGAACACAGGGGAACATCTCTGTTGGCCAACGTCCAGACCTGCCTATCCCAGAACACAGGGGAACATCTCTGTTGGCCAACGTCCAGACCTGCCTAGTCTGCGCACTGTCAATACACAAGACCACGTCTTGGTAAGAGGCTATCGATTGGTTACAGATGAGAAGCAGGGATAGTGTGTGTGTGCGTGTGTGTGTGTGTGTGTGTGTGTGTGTGTGCGCTCGCGTGCATGCTTGCTGCCTCCGCCAGCATGCATGTGTGCATGTGACCACTCACGTGTGTGTGCTCAGCTGTTGTGTCTACTTCTCAGTCATTAGACCCAGGTAATTGACTAGACACAGGTAATTGACTAGACCCAGGTAATTGATTAGACCCAGATAATTGACTAGACCCAGATACTTGACTAGACCCAGGTAATTGACTAGACCCAGGTAATTGACTAGACCCAGGTAATTGACTAGACCCAGGTAATTGACTAGACCCTGGTAATTGACTAGACCCAGGTAATTGACTAGACCCAGGTAATTGACTAGACCCAGGTAATTGATTAGACCAAGGTAATTGATTAGACCCAGGTAATTGACAAGACCAAGGTAATTGATTAGACCCAGGTAATTGATTAGACCCGGGTAATTGACTAGACCCAGGTAATTGACTAGACCAAGGTAATTGATTAGACCCAGGTAATTGACTATGACTATTCCTAGCCTGCAGGTATCAACTTCAGCAAAGGGCAGAAGCAGAGGCAGACTGGTGAACAGCTAGACAGGCAGGCAGATAGGCAGACAGCTAGACAGGCAGACAGTTAGACAGACAGCTAGACAGGCAGACAGCTAGACAGGCAGACAGATAGGCAGACAGCTAGACAGGCAGACAGTTAGACAGACAGCTAGACAGGCAGACAGCTAGACAGGCAGACAGATAGGCAGGCAGACAGCTACACAGGCAGACAGGCAGACAGCTAGACAAATAGACAGGCAGACAGACAGGCAGACAGCTAGACAAATAGACAGGCCCACAGTTAGAAAGGCAGACAGCTTGACAGGTAGACAGCTAGACAGGCAGACCGTTAGACAGACAGCTAGACAGGTAGACAGCTAGATAGCCAGAAAGCTAGGCAGGCAGACAGCTAAGCAGGCAGACAGACAGGCAGACAGTTAGACAGCTAGACAAATAGACATGCAGACAGCTAGACAGGCAGACAGCTAGACAGGCAGACAGTTAGACAGACAGCTAGACAGGTAGACAGCTAGACAGGCAGAAAGCTAGACAGACAGACAGTCAGACAGCTAGACAAATAGACAGGCAGACAGTTAGACAGGCAGACAGTTACACATGCAGACAGGCAGATAGCTAGACAAATAGACAGGCAGACAGCTAGACAGGCAGACAGCTTGACAGGTAGACAGCTAAACAGCTAGACAGCTAGACAGGCAGACATGTAATGTCTGTTGAGCTTGGGCTCTCCTATGAAAATAAACCAGCCATCACTGCAATAAAAGCATATGACCTTTTTCTTGAAGTATTAAAGTAATCATCTGTGTAGTTATGCAGAAAATGTCTGGAGAATGCCTATATTTCTTTTTAGAATGATTTAGATTAGCTCACGCTCATAAATGATAAAGGTCAGTTGGTGTCGGTGCACTACAGTGCCTTCAGAAAATATACCCTTTCACTTTGTCCACATTTTCATGTGTTACAGACAAAATTGTAAATGGATACATTTAAATTATTTGTCACTGGCCTACACACAATACCCCATAATGTCACAGTGGAATTAGGTTTTTGGACATTTCTACAAATTAATAAAAAATTAAAAGCTGAAATATCTTAAGTCAATAAGTATTCAACCGCTTGTTATGGCAAGCCTAAATAAGTTCAGGTCAGAAAATGTGCTTAACAAATCACATAATAAGTTGCATTGACGCTGTGTACGATAATAGTGTTTAACATTATTTTTTAACGACTACCTCATCACTGTACCCAACCCATACAATTTTCTGTAAGGTCCCTCAGTCGAGCAGTGAATTTCAAACACAGATTCAACCACAAAGACCAGGGAGATTTTTCCAATGCCTCGCAAAGAAAGGCATCTATTGGTAGATGGGTGAAAATAAATTTCACGGACATTGAATATCCCTTTGAGCATGGTGAAGTTATTAATTACACTTTGGATGGTGCATCAATACACCTAGTGTCACGTTCCTGACCTGTTTTCCCTTGTTTTTGTATTTATTTAGTATGGTCAGGGCGTGAGTTGGGTGGGTTGTCGATGTGTGATTTTTATGTTGGGATTTTGTGTGTTCGGCCTGGTATGATTCTCAATCAGAGGCAGCTGTCAATCGTTGTCCCTGATTGAGAATCATACTTAGGCAGCCGGGGTTTCACGTGTGTTTTGTGGGTGTTTGTCTTCCGTGTCAGTGTTTGTGCCACACGGGACTGTCACGGTAGTATTTTTGTTATTTTGTATCGCATATTGTTTTGTTGTATATTAAATCACTATGGAAACTAACCACTCTGTGTATTGGTCCGATCCTTCTCGCCTCTCCTCGTCCGAGGAGGAGGAAGAAAATGACTATCGTTACACCTAGTTACGACAAAGATACAGGCAGGAAGCTGGTAAAGAATACAAATATTCAAAAACATACATCCTGTTTGCAACAAGGCACTAAAGTAATGTTTTAAAAAATGTGGCAAAGTAATTAACAAAGTGTTCTGTTTGGGGAAATCCAATACAACACATTACTGAGTACCACTCTCCATATTTTCAAGCATAGTGGTGGCTGCATAATGTTATGGGTATGCTTGTAATTGTTAAGGACTTGGGAGCTTTTCAGGATGAAAAAAAAACAGAATGGAGCTTAGCACAGGCAAATCCTAGAGGAAAACCTGGTTCAGTCTGCTTTCCACCAGACAATAGGAGATGAATTCACCTTTCAGCAGGACAACAACCTAAAACACAAGGCCGAATTTACACTCGAGTTTCTTACCAAGAAGACAGTAAATGTTCCTGAGTGGCAGAGCTACAGTATTGACTTACATCTGCTTGAAGATCTACGGCAAGACCTGAGCATGGTTGTCTAGCAATGATGAACAACCAACTTGACTGAGCTTGAAGAAGTTTGAAAATAATCATGGGCAGATGTTGCACAATCCAGGTGTGGAAAGCTCTTACCCAGAAAGACTCACAGCTGTAATCGCTGCCAAAGGTGATTCTAACATGTATTGACTTGGGGGTTGAATACTTATCTAATCAAGATACAATGCATTCGAAAAGTATTCAGACCCCTTGACTTTTTCCAAATGTTTTACGTTACAGCCTTATTCTAAAATGGTTGAAATAGTTGTTTTCCTCATCAATCTACACATAATACCCCATATTGACAAAGCAAAAACAGTTTTTTAAACATTTTTAGAAATGTATATAACAAATGTAAACGGAAATATCACATTTCCATAAGTATTCAGACCCTTTACTCAGTACTTTGTTGAAGCACATTAGGCAGTGATTACAGCCTCAAGTCTTCTTGGGTGTGACACTACGAGTTTGGCACACCTATATTTGTGGAGTTTCTCCCATTCTCTGCAGTTCCTCTCAAGCTCTGTCAAGTTGGACAGGGAGCGTCGCTGCACAGCTATTTTCAGGTCTCTCCAGAGAGTAAAAGGTAGAAAAAGGTCTCTCCAGAGAGTAAAAGGTAGTAAAAGGTCTCTCCAGAGAGTAAAAGGTCTCTCCAGAGAGTAAAAGGTAGTAAAAGGTCTCTCCAGAGAGTAAAAGGTCTCTCCAGAGAGTAAAAGGTAGTAAAAGGTCTCTCCAGAGAGTAAAAGGTAGTAAAAGGTCTCTCCAGAGAGTAAAAGGTCTCTCCATAGAGTAAAAGGTCTCTCCAGAGAGTAAAAGGTAGTAAAAGGTCTCTCCAGAGAGTAAAAGGTAGTAAAAGGTCTCTCCAGAGAGTAAAAGGTCTCTCCATAGAGTAAAAGGTCTCTCCAGAGAGTAAAAGGTAGTAAAAGGTCTCCCCAGAGAGAAAAAGCCATATCTCTGTCTAGTGTCTGTGTTCTTTTGCTCATCATAATCTTTTATTTTTATTGGCCAGTCGAAGATATGGCTTTTTCTTTGCAACTCTGCCTAGAAGGCCAGCATCCCGGAGTCGCCTCTTCATTGTTGACGTTGAAACTGGTGTTTTGCGGGTACTATTTAATGAAGCTGCCAGTTGAGGACTTGTGAGGCGTCTGTTTCTCAAATAGACACTCTAATGTACTTGTCCTCTTGCTCAGTTGTGCACTGGGGCCTCCCACTCCTCTTTCTATTCTGGTTAGAGCTAGTTTGCGTTGTTCTGTGAAGGGAGTAGTACAAAACATTGTACGAGATCTTCAGTTTCTTGGCAATTTCTCGCATGGAATAGCCTTCATTTCTCAGAACAAGAATATACTGACTAGTTTCAGAAGAAAGTTATTTGTTTGTGGCCATTTTGAGCCTGTAATCAAACCCACAAATGCTGATGCTCCAGATACTCAACTAGTCTAAAGAAGGCCAGTTTTATTGCTTCTTTAATCAGGACAACAGTTTTCTCTATGCTAACATAATTACAAAAGGGTTTTCTAATGATCAATTACCCTTTTAAAATTGATAAACTTGGATTAGCTAACACAACGTGCCATTGGAACACAGGAGTGATGGTTGCTGATAATGGGCCTCTGTACGCCTATGTAGATAATCCATATGAAAATCAGCTGTTTCCAGCTACAATAGTCATTTACAACACTAACAATGTCTACACTGTGTTTATGATCAATTTGATGTTATTTAATGGACCAAAAATGTGCTTTTCTTTCAAAAACAAGGACATTTCTAAGTGACCCCAAACTTTTGAATGGTAGTGTATATATATATAAATATATATATATATATATTACAAATGTCAGAATCTTTCTTCCATTTTTACATTACAGATGTTGTGTATATTGTTGACAAAAAAATGACAATTAAATCCATTTGAATCCCACTTTGTTACAAAACAAAATGGGGGAAAAGTCAAGGGGTGTGAATGCTTTTTGAAGGCTCTGGAACTAAGTTGAAAAAGTTAGATATTGGTGCATCGGCATGGTTTTAAAAAGAGACTTGAAGTGTTCTGTGTGTGTGTGTGTGTGTGTGTGTGTGTGTGTGTGTGTGTGTGTGTGTGTGTGTGTGTGTGTGTGTGTGTGTGTGTGTGTGTGTGTGTGTGTGTGTGTGTGTGTGTGTGTGTGTGTGTGTTTTGTGTGTGTGTGTGTGTGTGTGTGTGTGTGTGTGTGTGTGTGTGTGTGTGTGTGTGTGTGTGTGTCTGACTACTGTTAATATAGGACCTACAGTGCAACCCTAACCTTGCTTAACACAACCAATGCCAGCAATGTACGACTAGATGTTCAGTTAAAGGACCAAGGCACTCGTCACATAATATACATGTCTTCATTTTCACGACATGTTCAATGGAACAAAGATTTAAAACTCAGGGAGTAGAAAAGGGGGTACAAAAATCTTTGAAGGCCATGCTGCCAAAACACGTCACAGTTCAAACATCTTTGTTCCACTGAACATGCCGTAAAAATAAAGGCTTTTGATTACATGAAGAGTGGTGTGGTGTCCAATTAACCTCTTTACCAAAGAGCACCTATCTATCTACAGATACCTACTATTGTGTACCCTAGCAGTGCTTCCTTTCCTTCTCTCTACTATTGTGTACCCTAGCAGTGCTTCCTTTCCTTCTCTCTACTATTGTGTACCCTAGCAGTGCTTCCTTTCCTTCTCTTTACCACATAGTTGTTGAGTTTGTCAGAGAGGGAAAAACGTGTCATTTGACCAAAACCACCATTTTCTGAAGGTGACTACAGCATTTCATTTTCTTACCCAATTGGTTGTGGTTAGGAATGTTGTCCTCAGCTCCTGTAACAGTCCAACACCCTACATTTTACTGAGTCTCTGTGGTTATACCAGTCTTTCAATGCAACACTATGTGTTTTCTAACTTTTGTTTTGCAAGCACCTCAACTACTTCATGACCCAGGTTTTGACCCAGGTTGACTGGCTCTTCGAACGTTGCTGAGGTACCCTTGTTTTGTGACATGCGTGGATATGGACCAGAAGCTAAGAAAGCACCTCCTGAAGTAGGACAGGAAGGATATGTGAATGTGTGAGAGGGAGAATAGAGGTATGTCTTACCCTGCCACCTTTCTCTGGGTTACAGGTACATCCTCCACTACAGTCCAGCCCATTACAGGGCTCCTGGCTGGTCCCCTGGGGAGAGAGAGAAAGAGAGACCATCAGTATTACATTATATACTGTATGCCACTAAGCAGACCCTCTCATCCAAAGTGACTTACAGTAAGTAGTACATGTTCATGTGGTTGGCCCCAGCGGGAATCGAACTCACGACTTTGGCGTTGTAAGCCCCATGCTCATACAACTGAGCCACATAGGACTATTATAACACCGCTTCAACATTCTCCAGGTAGCCTACATGTATTATATTTATATAAATATTTAATATTTATATAAATATTTTACCTTTATTCAACCTTTATTTAACTAGGCAAGTCAGTTAAGAACACATTAATATTTACAATGACGGCCTAGGAACGGTGGGGTTAACTACCTTGTTCAGGGGAACAGTGGGTTAACTACCTTGTTCAGGGGTAGAATGACAGATCTTTACCTTGTCAGCTCGGGGATTCGATCTTGCAAACTTTGGGTTACAATTCCAACGCTTTAACCACTAAGCTACCTGCCGCCCCTACATCAGGTTACCTCATAAACAGACACCAGGGTGTCAAGCCGTCATTGTAAATTAGAATTTGTTCTTAACTGACTTGCCTGGTTAAATATAAAACATGAATACAGTAGATACACCAGGGTGAATACAGTAGAGACAGGTAGCAGTCACAGTGTCCCTGACACGGTCCTGTCTCAGCGTCAGTAAAGACAGGTAACCAGGAGATACAGTAACACAGTCACAGTGTCCCTGTCACGGTCCTGTCTCAGCGTCAGTAAAGACAGGTAACCAGGAGATACAGTAACACAGTCACAGTGTCCCTGTCACGGTCCTGTCTCAGCGTCAGTAAAGACAGGTAACCAGGAGATACAGTAACACAGTCACAGTGTCCCTGTCACGGTCCTGTCTCAGCGTCAGTAAAGACAGTTAACCAGGAGATACAGTAACACAGTCACAGTGTCCCTGTCACGGTCCTGTCTCAGCGTCAGTAAAGACAGGTAACCAGGAGATACAGTAACACAGTCACAGTGTCCCTGTCACGGTCCTGTCTCAGCGTCAGTAAAGACAGGTAACCAGGAGATACAGTAACACAGTCACAGTGTCCCTGTCACGGTCCTGTCTCAGCGTCAGTAAAGACAGGTAACCAGGAGATACAGTAACACAGTCACAGTGTCCCTGTCACGGTCCTGTCTCAGCGTCAGTAAAGACAGGTAACCAGGAGATACAGTAACACAGTCACAGTGTCCCTGTCACGGTCCTGTCTCAGCGTCAGTAAAGACAGGTAACCAGGAGATACAGTAACACAGTCACAGTGTCCCTGTCACGGTCCTGTCTCAGCGTCAGTAAAGACAGGTAACCAGGAGATACAGTAACACAGTCACAGTGTCCCTGTCACGGTCCTGTCTCAGCGTCAGTAAAGACAGTTAACCAGGAGATACAGTAACACAGTCACAGTGTCCCTGTCACGGTCCTGTCTCAGCGTCAGTAAAGACAGGTAACCAGGAGATACAGTAACACAGTCACAGTGTCCCTGTCACGGTCCTGTCTCAGCGTCAGTAAAGACAGGTAACCAGGAGATACAGTAACACAGTCACAGTGTCCCTGACACGGTCCTGTCTCAGCGTCAGTAAAGACAGTTAACCAGGAGATACAGTAACACAGTCACAGTGTCCCTGACACGGTCCTGTCTCAGCGTCAGTAAAGACAGTTAACCAGGAGATACAGTAACACAGTCACAGTGTCCCTGACACGGTCCTGTCTCAGCGTCAGTAAAGACAGTTAACCAGGAGATACAGTAACACAGTCACAGTGTCCCTGTCACGGTCCTGTCTCAGCGTCAGTAAAGACAGGTAACCAGGAGATACAGTAACACAGTCACAGTGTCCCTGACACGGTCCTGTCTCAGCGTCAGTAAAGACAGGTAACCAGGAGATACAGTAACACAGTCACAGTGTCCCTGTCACGGTCCTGTCTCAGCGTCAGTAAAGACAGTTAACCAGGAGATACAGTAACACAGTCACAGTGTCCCTGACACGGTCCTGTCTCAGCGTCAGTAAAGACAGGTAACCAGGAGATACAGTAACACAGTCACAGTGTCCCTGTCACGGTCCTGTCTCAGCGTCAGTAAAGACAGGTAACCAGGAGATACAGTAACACAGTCACAGTGTCCCTGTCACGGTCCTGTCTCAGCGTCAGTAAAGACAGGTAACCAGGAGATACAGTAACACAGTCACAGTGTCCCTGTCACGGTCCTGTCTCAGCGTCAGTAAAGACAGGTAACCAGGAGATACAGTAACACAGTCACAGTGTCCCTGTCACGGTCCTGTCTCAGCGTCAGTAAAGACAGTTAACCAGGAGATACAGTAACACAGTCACAGTGTCCCTGTCACGGTCCTGTCTCAGCGTCAGTAAAGACAGGTAACCAGGAGATACAGTAACACAGTCACAGTGTCCCTGTCACGGTCCTGTCTCAGCGTCAGTAAAGACAGGTAACCAGGAGATACAGTAACACAGTCACAGTGTCCCTGTCACGGTCCTGTCTCAGCGTCAGTAAAGACAGGTAACCAGGAGATACAGTAACACAGTCACAGTGTCCCTGTCACGGTCCTGTCTCAGCGTCAGTAAAGACAGTTAACCAGGAGATACAGTAACACAGTCACAGTGTCCCTGACACGGTCCTGTCTCAGCGTCAGTAAAGACAGTTAACCAGGAGATACAGTAACACAGTCACAGTGTCCCTGTCACGGTCCTGTCTCAGCGTCAGTAAAGACAGGTAACCAGGAGATACAGTAACACAGTCACAGTGTCCCTGTCACGGTCCTGTCTCAGCGTCAGTAAAGACAGGTAACCAGGAGATACAGTAACACAGTCACAGTGTCCCTGTCACGGTCCTGTCTCAGCGTCAGTAAAGACAGGTAACCAGGAGATACAGTAACACAGTCACAGTGTCCCTGTCACGGTCCTGTCTCAGCGTCAGTAAAGACAGGTAACCAGGAGATACAGTAACACAGTCACAGTGTCCCTGTCACGGTCCTGTCTCAGCTTCCTTTAACTGGGACAGTAACACATTCTGAAGTAATTGCATCCTCACGTGGAACATGATAGTCATCAAGAACAGCGTCCCCAGCGGTGCCTCATACACAGGATAGAAACACAACCAGACACTGTGATAAATTCTCTGGCATTGCACTGCATACCATAGACAATGATGGTATCCTTTTGTACCTAAAAGGGGAGGTCAAGGGCACACACACATCAGCTCCCCTCTTCAGAAGAGATGAGACGTGGAGAGAAGAGAGGAGAGGAGAGGAGAGGTGGAGAGAAGAGAGGAGAGTTGGAGGGAAGAGAGGAGAGTTGGAGGGAAGAGAGGAGAGTTGGAGGGAAGAGAGGAGAGATGGAGAGAAGAGAAGAAAGGTGGAGAGAAGAGATGAGAGGTGGAGAGAAGAGAGGAGAGGTGGAGAGAAGAGATGAGAGGTGGAGAGAAGAGATGAGAGGTGGAGAGAAGAGAGGAGAGTTGGAGGGAAGAGAGGAGAGATGGAGAGAAGAGAAGAAAGGTGGAGAGAAGAGATGAGAGGTGGAGAGAAGAGAGGAGAGGTGGAGAGGAGAGGAGAGGTGGAGAGAAGAGATGAGAGGTGGAGGGAAGAGAGGAGAGATGGAGAGAAGAGAAGAAAGGTGGAGAGAAGAGAAGAGAGGTGGAGGGAACAGAGAAGAGAGAAGAGAGGAGAGGTGGAGAGAGGAGAGAGGAGAGGAAGAGAGAAGAGAGGTGGAGAGAGGAGAGGAGAGGTGGAGAGAAGAGAGGAGAGATGGAGAGAAGAGAGAAGAGGTGGAGGGAAGAGAGGAGAGGAGAGGTGGAGAGAGGAGAGGAGAGGTGGAGAGAAGAGAAGAGAGGTGGAGAGGAGAGGAGAGAAGAGAAGAGAAGAGAAGAGAGGAGAGAAGAGAAGAGGAGAGGAGAGGAGAGGAGAGGAGAGGAGAGGTGGAGAGAAGAGAGGAGCGGTGGAGAGGAGAGGAGAGAAGAGAAGAGAAGAGAAGAGAGGAGAGAAGAGAAGAGAGGAGAGGAGAGGAGAGGAGAGGTGGAGAGAAGAGAGGAGAGGTGGAGAGAAGAGAGGTGGGGAGAAGATAGGAGATGTGGAGAGAAGAGAAAAGAAGTGAGTAGAGGTGGAGTGGAGAGAAGGGAGATGGAGAGAAAGAGAGGGTAGGTAGAGAGAAGAGTGGAGAGGTGGAGAAGAGAAGGGAAACAAGTGAAGGGGGTATTTTCACTTGTCCTCTGCCCTGTGGCCCCTAATATGCATGGAGACAGAGAGGAACTAATGAAACATTGGCATGGATACATACTGCTGCTCCCATGTTCTCACGTTCTCTCTCTGCATGTCAATTCAATTAGTCACATCTCACCCTGCTGCTCCCGTGTTCTCACGTTCTCTCTCTACATGTCAATTCAATTAGTCACATCTCACCCTGCTGCTCCCGTGTTCTCACGTTCTCTCTCTACATGTCAATTCAATTAGTCACATCTCACCCTGCTGCTCCCGTGTTCTCACGTTCTCTCTCTACATGTCAATTCAATTAGTCACATCTCACCCTGCTGCTCCCGTGTTCTCACGTTCTCTCTCTACATGTCAATTCAATTAGTCACATCTCACCCTGCTGCTCCCGTGTTCTCACGTTCTCTCTCTGTATGTCAATTAAATTAGTCACATCTCACCCTGCTGCTCCCGTGTTCTCACGTTCTCTCTCTGCATGTCAATTCAATTAGTCACATCT
>NC_092116.1:25656089-25773589 GCF_045679555.1 Salvelinus alpinus
ACAGCAGCAAGACTTGTGACCTCTTGCCACAAGAAAAGGGCAACCAGTGAATAACAAACACCATTGTAAATACAACCTATATTTATGTTTATATATTTTCCCTTTTGTTCTTAAACTCTTTGCACATCATTACAACACTGTATATAAACATAATATGACATTTAAAATGTCTTTATTCGTTTGGAACTTTTGTGAGTGTAATGTTTACTGTTTATTTCACGTTTGTTAATTATCTATTTCACTTGCTTAGGCAATGTAAACATATGTTTCCCATGCCAATAAAGCTCTTAAATTGAAATTGAATTGAAAGAGAGAAGGGTGAAAGAGAGAGATAGAGTGAGTGAGAGAAAGAGAGAGACAAAGAAAGAGTGAGAGAAAGAGAGAGGAGAAAGAGAGAGAGAGAAAGAGAGACAAAGAAAAACGATTTGGGCAAAGACAGAAAAAGAGGTATGAATTCTACAAAAGAGAGGCCATGTTCCCCACATTCTACAGCCGACAGCCTTAGAGAAAAACATGGTCACACAGACATGGGTCTATCATGATCAACAACCAACTTGACAGAGCTTGAATAATTTGAAAAATAATAAAAGGCAAATGTTGTACAATCCAGGTGTGCAAATCTCTTGGAGACGTACCCAGTTTGCAGACGACAACCGTAGTAGGCCTGATTACCAACAATGACGAGACAGCCTACAGGAAGGAGGTGAGGGCCCTGGCAGAGTGGTGCCAGGAAAATAACCTCTCCCTCAACGAAGGAGCTGATCTTGGACTTCAGGAAAAAGCAGAGGGAACACACCCCTATCCACATTGACACATCGACGGGACGGCAGTGGAGAAGGTGGAAAGTTTCAAGTTCCTCGGCATACATATCCCTGACGATTTGAAATGGTCCACCCACACAGACAGTGTGGTGAAGACCTTAGGAGGCTGAAGAAATTTGTCTTGGCCCCTACGACCCTCACAAACTTTTACAGATGCACAATTGAGAGCATCCTGTCGGGCTGTATCACCGACTGGTACGGCAACTGCACCGCCCTCAACCGCAGGGCTCTCCAGAGGGTAGTGAGGTCTGCACAGTGCATCACCAGGGGCAAACTACCTGCCCTCCAGGACACCTACACCTCCCGATGTCACAGGAAGGCCAAAAAGATCATCAAGGACAACAACCACCCGAGCCACTGCCTGTTCACCCGCTATCATCCAGAAGGTGAGGTCAGTACAGGTGCATCAAAGCTGGGACCAAGAGACTGAAAACCAGCTTCTATCTCAAGGCCATCAGACTGTTAAATAGCCATCACTAGCCGGCTACCACCTGGTTAATGAACCCTGCTCCTTACAGGCTGCTGCCCTACATACATACACATGGAATCACTGGTCACTTTAATAATGAAACACTAGTCAGATTAATAATGTTTACGTACTGCTTTACTCATCTCATATGTATATTCTGTATTCTATTCTTCTGTATTTTAGTCAATGCCACTCCGACATTGTTCGTCCCAATATTTGTATATTTCTTAATTCCATTATTTAACTTTTAGATTTGTGTGTATTGTTGTGAATTGTTAGATACTACTGCACTGTTGGAGCTAGGAACACAAGCATTACGCTACACCCGCAATAACATCTGCTAAATATTTGTATGTGACCAATACAATTTGATTTGATTTGAGAAAGACTCACAGCTGTAATCACTGCCAAAGGCTCAAAACCCTACACCCCAACCCGGGTACTCTGGTCTCTTGGCCCTCCCACCCCTACGGGAATGCAGTGCCCGCTTCTTAGCCTAGTCCAAGCTTTACTCTGTCCTGGCATCCCAAAGGTGGAACCAGTTCCCCCTGAAGCAAGGTCCCTGCCCATCTTCTGAAAACTTCTGAAACCCTTTCTCTTCAAAGAGTATCTTACAAAATTAATGGAAGTAGTTTAGTGCCAAACAAAATTGGTTCAATATGGGTAAAACATTTAACATTAAATAATTTCCTAATCTTTCTTATATATCTCAGATATAGAACAGCCAATCTGTTTTCCATTAGAGAAAAACACCAAGAAAAGAAAAGCTCCTTTCCTCCTCCCAGCTTTAGGTAAAGATGATCCAGCCCTGCTGGTATTACTTTTGTCATGGGACTGCCACTCTCTATTCAGCTTCCAGACAGTCTCCAAATCCTCATGTTGCTGCCACACTATACTGGGGGTAGGGATTACTCCTTAAAAGAGACCACACCTTGACATTCTTCTAGGATTCTTCCCTGCTTTCACAGGGTCCCTATGAAAGCCACTGGGGGAGACAAACAATATGGTGGAACGTAACAAAGAATGTTAGGACCTAAAATAGATTTCCATTCAAAATACTATTTTCCTAACCTTAACCCTAACCTTAACCCCTAAATCTGACCCTAATTGCAACCCTAACCCCTAAACTTAAAATAGCCTTTGTCCTCATGGGGATATGGGGAAAGTCACCACGAGAGAGAATTTTCAATTATTTACTATCCTTGTGGGGACTTTTGGGGATTTCAGGTCCTCACAAGGATAGTAAAAAATTGAAAATTATTTCTCGTGGGGACTTTTCCCATATCCCCATGAGGACAATGGCTATTTTAAGTTTAGGGGTTAAGAAGAAGACTACACACACAGTGAAGAGTGATGGAAAAAACTATGGAGAACTTTGAATGTTATAATCAAAATCAAATCTAATTTTATTCGTCACGTGTGCCGAAGACCTTACAGATGAAGACCTTACAGATGAAGACCTTACAGACGAAGACCTTACAGTGAAATGCTTACTTACGAGCCCCTAACCAACAATGCACTTTAAAAAAAAGTATGGATAAGAATAAGAAATAAAAGTAACAAGTAATTAAAGAGCAGCAGTAAAATAACAATAGTGAGACTATATACAGGGGGGTACCGGTACAGAGTCAATATGCGGGGGCACCGGTTAGTTGAGGTAATATGCACATGTAGGTAGAGTTATTAAAGTGACTATGCATAAATGATAACAGCAGAGAGTAGCAGCGGTGTAAAAGGGGGGGAGGGGAGGCAATGCAAATAGTCAGGGTAGCCATTTGATTAGATGTTCAGGAGTCTTATGGCGTGGGGTTAGAAGCTGTTTAGAAGCGTCTTGGACCTAGATGCTCCGCTACCGCTTGCCGTGCGGTAGCAGAGAGAACAGTCTATGACTAGGGTGGCTGGAGTCTTTGACAATTTTTAGGTCTGTCCTCTGACACCGCCTGGTATAGAGGTCCTGGATGGCAGGAAGAATGGCCCCAGTGATGTATGGGGCTGTACTACCCTCTATAGTGCCTTGCGGTCGGAGGCTGAGCAGTTGCCATACCAGGCAGTGATGCAACCCGTCAGGATGCTCTTGATGGTGCAGCTGTAGGTTGTTGTCCTGGAACCACACGGCCAGGTCTCTGACCTCCTCCCTATAGGCTGTCTCGTCGTTGTCGCTTATCAGGCCTACCACTGTTGTGTCATCAGCAAACTTAATGCTGGTGTTGGAGTCGTGCCTGGCCGTGCAGTCATGAGTGAACAGGGAGTACAGGAGGGGACTGAGCACGCACCCCTGAGGGGTCCCTGTGTTGAGGATTAGCGTGGCGGATGTGTTGTTACCTATCCTTACCACCTGGGGCGGCCCGTCAGGAAGTCCAGGATCCAGTTGCAGAGGGAGGTGTTAAGTCCCAGGGTCCTTAGCTTATTTATGAGCTTTGAGGGCACTATGGTGTTGAACGCTAAGCTGCTGTCAATGAATAGCATTCTCACATAGGTGTTCCTTTTGTCCAGGTAGGACATAAGCGACAACGACGAGACAGCCTATAGGGAGGAGGTCAGAGACCTGGCCGTGTGGTGCCAGGAGTGCAATAGAGATTGCATAATCTGTGGATCTGTTGGTGCGGTATGCAAATTGGAGTGATTCTAGGGTTTCTGGGATAATGGTGTTGATGTGAGTCATGACCAGCCTCTCAAAGCACTTCATGGCTACAGACGTGAGTGCTACGGGTCGGTAGTGATTTAGGTAGGTTACTTTAGTGTTTAGTGTTTTTGGGCACAGGCACTATGGTGGTCTGCTTAAAACATGCTGGTATTACAGACTTGGACAGGGAGAGGTTTAAAATGTCAGTGAAGACACTTGCCAGTTGGTCAGCGCATGCTTGCAGTACACGTCCTGGTAATCCGTCTGGCCCTGCGGCCTTGTGAATGTTGACCTGTTTAAAGGCTGTTTGCACCACCTGGGGGCGGCAGGTAACCTAGTGGTTAGAGCGTTGGGCCAGTAACCGAAAGGTTACGAGATTGAATCGCTGAGCTGACAAGGTAAAACTCTGTCATTATCCTCCTGAACAAGGCAGTTAACCCACTAATCCTAGGCCGTCATTGTAAATAAGAATTTGTTCTTAACTGACTTGCCTAGTTAAATAAAGTTTTTAAAAAATGAAAAAAAAGGTCTTATTCACAGGTGCGGAGAGCGTGATCACACAGTCTTCTGGAACAGCTTGTGCTCTCATGTATATTTTAGTGTTATTTGCCTTGAAGCGAGCATAGAAGTAGTTTAGCTCGTCTGGTAGGCTCACGTCTCTGGGCATCTGGCGTTGATGCTTTGCCTGTTTGATGGTTTGTCGGAGGTCATAGCAGGATTTCTTATAAGCTTCTGGGTTAGAGTCCCACTCCTTGAAAGCGGCAGCTCTAGCCTTTAGCTCAGCGCGGATAGTGCCTGTTATCCATTGCTTCTGGTTGGGATATGTACGTACAGTCACTGTGGGGACAACGTCATCGATGCACCAATGACTGATGTGGTGTACTCCTCCATGCCATCGGAAGAATCACGGAACTTATTCTGGTCTGTGCTAGGAAAACAGTCCTGCAACTAAGCATCTGCTTCATCTGACCATTTTATTATTGATCTAGTCACTGGTGCTTCCTGTTTAAATGTTTGCTTGTAAGCAGGAATCAGGAATCAGGAGGATACAAACAAAGATTCACTGACCAACAACCAAAACAAAACTGGTGGGGTTTTAGGAGGGGTTCTGAAAGACTCATGGGGGTGTCGACTGAAAGACTCATGGGGGGTGTCGACTGAAAGACTCACGGGGGTGTCGACTGAAAGACTCATGGGGGGTGTCGACTGAAAGACTCATGGGGTGTTGACTGAAAGACTCATGGGGGTGTCGACTGAAAGACTCATGGGGGTGTCGACAGAAAGACTCATGGGGGTGTCGACTGAAAGACTCATGGGGGTGTCGACAGAAAGACTCATGGGGGTGTCGACTGAAAGACTCATGGGGGGTGTCGACTGAAAGACTCATGGGGGTGTCGACAGAAAGACTCATGGGGGTGTCGACTGAAAGACTCATGGGGGTGTCGACAGAAAGACTCATGGGGGTGTCGACTGAAAGACTCATGGGGGGTGTCGACTGAAAGACTCATGGGGGGTGTCGACTGAAAGACTCATGGGGGTGTCGACTGAAAGACTCATGGGGTGTTGACTGAAAGACTCATGGGGGTGTCGACTGAAAGACTCATGGAGGTGTCGACTGAAAGACTCATGGAGGTGTCGACTGAAAGACTCATGGGGGTGTCGACTGAAAGACTCATGGAGGTGTCGACTGAAAGACTCATGGGGGTGTCGACTGAAAGACTCATGGGGGTGTCGACTGAAAGACTCATGGGGGTGTCGACTGAAAGACTCATGGAGGTGTCGACTGAAAGTTAATCAGAAGCAACAACTGGAACCTAAAAGACACCCACCATGAGGAATTAACTAAATATGCCCAAGAAGAGGCAAACAAACTAAAAACCCAGACCAAACTTAAAAGTCAGGAAGCAACAAAAACTAAAACAAGGAATATCAGACAAATGAATGTTTTTCTCTAAATCAAATAGGGAGCACCTACTAAAGGTGTTGACCCTCCACATCTCTCAAGACAATTGGAGCACTGGGCCAGCACAGGTGAAACACCTTCCCACTAACAAGATGGCAACCAGCACAGGTGTAACACATACTGACTAACAAGATGGCAACCAGCACAGGTGAAACACCTTCCCACTAACAAGATGGCAACCAGCACATGTGTAACACATACTGACTAACGAGGTGACACCAATTGGTGAGCCCTACACGACAACGAGCTATACGTGCTGAAGTCCAACGTCAAAACATAAATGGAAAAACATAAATGTGTAACACAAGTAGAAAGAGAAGAGGTTGAAAGGATGCTGCTGTCTCTTTCTGATGAGTCACCAGGTACAGATAATATTGACAGTAAATTGCTTAGAGCTACAGCCAACCACATATCCACCCAAATGTGTCATATTTCTAATAGGCGCTTGATGTGTGGGGTGCGCCCAGAAATTTGGAAAGAGTCAAAGCTCATTCCACTACCTAAGGATAAAAAAATCTTCCTGCACTGTTCCTAATAATCATCCTATAAGCTTGCTGCCTTTGTTAAGTAAATTATTGAAAACAATTGTAACTGTTATGGTCTGATAATTGGTTTCCAGCATGGCGCAAATGACAGATGATTGGCTAAGGAGTATGGATTACAGGAAGGTATTAGGTGCAGTGCTGTCAGACTTCAGTTCAACTTTTGATGTAATTGATCGTGAACTGTTGCTAGGTAAACTCAAATGTTATGGTCTGTCAAAGTTTTCTTTTAATGGTAGCTTTTCGGACAGTAAAGATTTTACAGACAGTAAAGATTTTACCCTGTGGTGTTCCTCAAGGCAGCTGCCTAGGCCCACTTCTTTACTCTATCTTTACTAATGATTTACTCTCAGTAATGAATAAAGCAAGACTGGTTATGTATGCTGATGACTCTACAATGTATAGTGCTGCAGCAGCAGCATATAATGAGCTAACAGATGTACAGAGCAGAGAACTAAGAATGGTGTGCGTTAACAAACAAATTAGTGTTGAATATTTCTAAAACAAAATGTATTGTATTTGGTCCAAGAAATATGCTTGCCGGCGACCCTCAATTACGTTTGTCGATACATGGAACAAGTTAAAAACACCAAACCACTTGGCGTCACGTTGGATGCAGCTCTATCCTGGTCTGAACATTGTAATTAAAATGGTAAGGGCAATGATCCTAATAAAACAATCAAAATTCAAATACCCACACTCCCTCACTGCATATTTACCAGAACCTTCCAACTTATGTTGCCTGTTGTTTACTAAATATGTTTTAGACTAAATGGATCTGAGGTTGATTAAGGCGATCAATATTAACAATCCATCCCCAAGCTGTTGATGACTCTCTCATCTTCCTTTGTTCTGATTCCTGTTTAGGGTCATTTACAACTTCCTCTACTTGTTATGAATGGACTACATGTTGGGTGGCTCAAGATGCATCCCAAATGGCACCCTATTCCTTAAATAGTGTGCACACTAGTTTTGACCAGGGCCCCACTATACAGGGAATACAGTTTAATTTGGGACGTACCCCCTGGGGGAAAAAAAGTGTCTCAATCAGAATTCTCCAAGAAATGGAACTGTGGAGTAAACATAGCTGGGGGACATGCTCATGTGATGATACTGTATGAGTCTCTCTCTTTCTCTCTCAAAGAAGCTGGTTGAGAGAATGCCAAGAGTGTACAAAGCTGTCCAAAGGTTGGCTACGTAAAGGTTGGCTATAAAATATATTTGATTAACACCTTTTTGGTTACTACATGATTCCATAAGTCTTATTTCATAGTTTTGATGTCTTCACTATTATTCTACAATTCAGAAAATAGTCAAAGTAAAGAAAAACCCTGGAATAGGGTAGGTGTGTCCAAACTTTTGACTGGTACTGTAGATGGGAATGTTCCGTTTCGAGTTTCTCCCACTAATCCTATACATTCTTCTTTCGAAAAACAACTGTAGTCTAACTAACAGCCAGTGTCTAAGCCCAAGCCCAGCTAGCACATATTGTAACGTTCTGAAAACAATGTTTCTTAGAGTGTGGATGTCCTACGGTTAGGAATAACCAATGTTCTGGGAAACTTGCAGGAAACCCAGCTAGCACATAACGTTCTGAGAACCATATGTTTCTTAGAGCGTGGTTGTCCTACAGTTAGGAATAACCAATGTTCTGGGAAATATGCAGGAAACCCAGTTAGCATATAACGTTCTGAGAACCATATGTTTCTTAGAGCGTGGTTGTCCTACAGTTAGGAATAACCAATGTTCTGGGAAATATGCAGGAAACCCAGTTAGCACATAAAGTTCTGAGAACCATATGTTTCTTAGAGCGTGGTTGTCCTACGGTTAGGAATAACCAATGTTCTGGGAAATTTGCAGGAAACCCAGCTAGCACATAACGTTCTGAGAACCATATGTTTCTTAGAGCGTGGTTGTCCTACGGTTAGGAATAACCAATGTTCTGGGAAATTTGCAGGAAACCCAGCTAGCACATAACGTTCTGAGAACCATATGTTTCTTAGAGCGTGGTTGTCCTACAGTTAGGAATAACCAATGTTCTGGGAAATATGCAGGAAACCCAGTTAGCATATAACGTTCTGAGAACCATATGTTTCTTAGAGCGTGGTTGTCCTACAGTTAGGAATAACCAATGTTCTGGGAAATATGCAGGAAACCCAGTTAGCACATAACGTTCTGAGAACCATATGTTTCTTAGAGCGTGGTTGTCCTACGGTTAGGAATAACCAATGTTCTGGGAAATATGCAGGAAACCCAGCTAGCACATAACGTTCTGAGAACCATATGTTTCTTAGAGCGTGGTTGTCCTACGGTTAGGAATAACCAATGTTCTGGGAAATTTGCAGGAAACCCAGCTAGCACATAACGTTCTGAGAACCATATGTTTCTTAGAGCGTGGTTGTCCTACGGTTAGGAATAACCAATGTTCTGGGAAATTTGCAGGAAACCCAGTTAGCAGATAACGTTCTGAGAACCATATGTTTCTTAGGTGGGAATTTCAGTACTTCAGCATAATGTTTTCAGCAGGTTTCCTCATGGTTCTATTTTAAAGTCCTGTTCTCAGAACATTAAGAAATCTTTCCTTAAGAAATTAACAAAAACATTAGAAACATTCATAGAACATTCTAAGAAGATTGTTTAAAAACATATACATTCTGTTCTCAGCGTCAACAAAACACTATTCTCTATCTTGTTAAGTACAGTGCATTCGGAAAGTATTCAGACCCCTTCACTTTTTCCACATTGTTACGTTACAGCCTTATTTTCAAATTGAATTAAATCGTTTTTTCCCCCTCATCGATCTACGCACAATAGCCCATAATGCCAAAGCAAAATTTTTTGCAAATGTATTACAAATAAAAAACGGATATCACCTTTACATAAGTATTCAGACCCTTTACTCAGTACATTGTTGAAGCACCTTTAGTAGAGTTTACAGCCTCAAGTCTTCTTGGGTATGGCGCTACAAGCTTGGCACACCTGTATTTGGGGAGTTTCTCCCATTCTTCTTTGCAGATCCTCTCAAGCTCTGTCAGGTTGGATGGGGAGCGTCGCTGCACAGCTATTTTCAGGTCTCTCCAGAGATGTTCGATCGGGTTCAATTCCGGGCTCTGGCTGGGCCACTCAAGGACATTCAGAGACTGGTCCCGAAGCCACTCTTGTGTTGTCTTGGCTGTGTGCTTAGGGTTGTTGTCCTGTTGGAAGGTGAACATTCGCCCCAGTCTGACGTCCTGAGCAGGTTTTTATCAAGGATCTCTCTGTACCTTTCTCTGTTCATCTTTCCCTCAATCCTGACTAGTCTCCCAGTCCCTGTCACTGAAAAACATCCCCACATGAGGCTGTCATCACCATGCTTCACCGTAGGAATGGTGCCAGGTTTCCTCCAGACGTAACGCTTGCCAATCAGGCCAAAGAGTTCAATCTTGGTTTCATCAGACCAGATAATCTTGTTTCACATGGTGAGAGTCTTTAGCTGTATTTTGGCAAACTCCAAGTGGGCTGTCATGTGCCTTTTACTGAGGAGTGGCTTCCATCTGTCAATTCAACAATATAGGCCTGCTTGGTGGAGTGCTGCAGAGATGGTTGTCCTTCTGGAAGATTCTCCCATCTCCACAGAGGAACTCTGGAGCTCTGTCAGATTGACCATCGGGTTCTTGGTTATCTCCCTGACCAAGGCCCTTCTCCCCCGATTGCTCAGTTTTGCCGGGCGGCCAGCTCTAGGAAGAGTCTTGGTGGTTCCAACCTTCTTCCATTTAAGAAAAATGGAGGCCACTCTGTTCTTGGGGACCTTCAATGCTGCAGAATTTTTTGGGCACCCTTCCCCAGATCTGTGCCGCGACACAATCCTGTCTTGGAGCTCTACGGACAATTCCTTCAACCTCATGACTTGGTTTTTGCTCTGACTTGCACTGTCAAATGTGGGACCTGATATAGACAGGTGTGTGCCTTTCCAAATCATGTCCAATCAATTGAATTTACTACAGGTGGACTCCAATCAAGTTGTAGAAACATCTCAAGGATGATCAATGGAAACAGGATGCACCTGAGCTTAATTTCGAGTCTTATAGCAAAGGGTCTGAATACTTATGTAAATAAGGCATTTCTGTTTAGTATTTTTAATAAATGTGCAAAAATTTCAAAAACACTTTTTCACTTTGTCATGATGGGGTATTGTGTATAGATTGATGAGGATTAAATCAATTTTAGAATAAGGCTGTAAACGTAACAAAATGTGGAAAAAGTCAAGGGGTCTGAATACTTTCTGAATGCACTGTAAGTTCAGGTTTGTTGGCTGATCTTAATGAGTGCTTGTTTCCTTTATAATGGGGTCTGTTTGAATAGACAACAAACCAAAACATGGCATGCTAGCTCCATCCTGGTGGACTAATTCCATGGATAGAGAATACAAGAACATAACTTCAAATCTCATTGATGCCATGCCACAACAACAAAAAACACATGTGTTTGCCTGACTAATGCCTAAGCAAATTCATTCCCATATCTCCTCTCTGTATGTGGAGTTCACAGTTACCCCAAACTAAGTCCTCCAGAAACATTCTCTAAGAACGTTTTCAAATGTTTCAAACGTGCTTCTACACCTACATTGCTTGCTGTTTGGGGTTTTAGGCTGGGTTTCTGTACAGCACTTTGAGATATCAGCTGATCTAAGAAGGGCTATATAAATAAATTTGATTTGATTTGAAATCCTTTTTTTTTTTTTTTTTACAAAACCCCTGTTTTTGTTGTTGAGACTTTACAGATTGTTTTAGTGTCAGAATAAGAAATGCAGACAATGGCGGCATACTTGTCGTCGAGAGGATAAATAAACTGAGCTATGACGTTACGATGACAAGAGGCTAAATAAAATGACATGTTACCAACTACTGGAAAGGAAGAGTACTGTGTTCACCTATATTTTCCATAAGTCATTAAAGTGACAACTAGGGGAAGAGAAGAAAGAATAGTATATTATTTCTCTTTCTCCTCTTTCTATTGAAAACACCCCAGACATGTGATATAAAACACTGGCAGGCCACAAGTTGTATCAAGTAATTGAGTGAGAAATAGCATCTCTCTGTCTCTCTGCAGAGAGTGTAGTGTTGTGGGCCAGACATTCAGAGAAGCGGTAAATGAGTAAAAACATTAGTTTCAGATGTTTTAGTTTCATATCCTATAAACACTATTAAACATTAGACTGATTACAGCCGATATGAGTGTGTTTACAGACCACACTTTATAATCTAACAGACAATCCAACGCAAAACAGACAGAGGATACACAGATTACAACGTAATACCACAACACAGCTGTTCAAACTAGCTTCTCACTTATCCCTAATCACACACAAACAAACAAACAAACACACACGCACACACACACACACACACACACTAGCCTCTCCTCTCACTTCTCTTCAATCTCCTAGATGAAAGACAGACAGACAGCCCCACTCCAGGCTAGGGCTTAGGGTTACACCACTAATAAGTAGTCTATGGTAATAACACCCTTTGAAGTACCCTAAACCTGGCCCTAAGGATGGAGAGAAGGAGGATGGAGGGGTGCAGGTGGATTGGTGGAGGGACAGGGTGGGTTGGAGAGATTGAGAAGTGGAGGGATGGAAGGAGTTATTAGATAGAAAGATGTAGAAGTGGAGGGTGGAAGGAGTTATTAGATAGAAAGATGTAGAAGTGGAGGGGTGGAAGGAGTTATTAGATAGAAAGATGTAGAAGTGGAGGGTGGAATGAGTTATTAGATAGAAAGATGTAGAATGAGTTATTAGATAGAAAGATGTAGTAGTGGAGGGTGGAAGGAGTTATTACATAGAAAGATGTAGAAGTGGAGGGTGGAAGGAGTTATTAGATAGAAAGATGTAGAAGTGGAGGGTGGAAGGAGTTATTAGATAGAAAGATGTAGAAGTGGAGGGTGGAAGGAGTTATTAGATAGAAAGATGTAGAAGTGGAGGGTGGAAGGAGTTATTAGATAGAAAGATGTAGAAGTGGAGGGTGGAAGGAGTTATTACATAGAAAGATGTAGAAGTGGAGGGTGGAAGGAGTTATTAGATAGAAAGATGTAGAAGTGGAGGGTGGAAGGAGTTATTAGATAGAAAGATGTAGAAGTGGAGGGTAGAAGGAGTTATTAGATAGAAAGATGTAGAAGTGGAGGGTGGAAGGAGTTATTAGAAAGATGTAGAAGTGGAGGGTGGAAGGAGTTATTAGATAGAAAGATGTAGAAGTGGAGGGTGGAAGGAGTTATTACATAGAAAGATGTAGAAGTGGAGGGGTGGGGTTTTGAAACAATTAGGACTCCAAATGTGATGCAAATATCAACTCTGTCGGTGTAACGCTCGTCGTTTGAATGAGGAGACCAAGGTGCAGAGTGGACACTGTGCTAACAAACCTCCAAACGAGCTTCAATGCCATACAACACTCCTTCCGTTGCCTTCAACTGCTCTTAAATGCTAGTAACACTAAGTGCATGCTCTTTAACCGATTGCTGCCCGCGCCCTCCCGCCCGAGTAGCATCACTACTCTGGACAGTTCTGACTTAGAATATGTGGACAACTACAAATACCTAGGTGTCTGGTTAGACTGTAAACTCTCCTTCCAGACTAACATTAAGCATCTCCAATCCAAAATTAAATCTAGAATTGGCTTCCTATTTCGCATCAAAGCCTCCTTCTCTCATGCTGCCAAACATACCCTCGTAAAACGGACCATCCTACCGATCCTCGACTTCGGCAATGTCATTTACAAATTGGATGTAGTCTATCACAGTACTATCTGTTTTGTCACCAAAGCCCCATATACTATCCACCACTGCGACCTGTATGCTCTCGTTGGCTGGCCCTCGCTACATATTCGTCGCCAAACCCACTGGCTCCAGGTCATCTATCAGTCTATGCTAGGTAAAGCCCCGCCTTATCTCAGCTCACTGGTCACCATAGCAACACCCACCCATAGCAAGCGCTCCAGCAGGTATATTTCACTGGTCATCCCCAAAGCTAACACTTCCTTTGGCCGCCTTTCCTTACAGTTCGCTGCTGCCAATGACTGGAACGAATTGCAAAAATCACTGAAGCTGGAGACTCTTATCCTCCTCTCTAACTTTAAGCATCAGCTTTTAGAGCAGCTTACCGATCACTGTACCTGTACACAGACAATCTGTAAATAACACACCCAACTACCTCATCCCCATATTATTACTTATCCTCTTGCTCTTTTGCACCCCAGTATCTCTACATGCACATCATCATCTGCACATCTATCACTCCAGTGTTAATTTGCTAAATTGTAATTATTTCGCCTCTATGGCCTATTTATTGCCTTACCCCCCCTACTCTTCCACATGTGCACACACTGTACATAGATTTTTCTATTGTGTTATTGACTGTACATTTGTTTATGTGTAACTCTGTGTTGTTGTTTTTGTTGCACTGCTTTGCTTTATCTTGGCCAGGTCGCAGTTGTAAATGAGAACCTGTTCTCAACTGGTCTACCTGGTTAAATAAAGGTGAAATAACATTTAAAAATAAGAGTCTTAGTCTGTTTCCCAAATCTCATCCTATTTTCTTTAAAGTGCACTACTTTTGACCAGGGCCCATTTGGTAGAAGCCCTTATTATGATGTGTCAGGAGTTTTTCCTGGGGAGGTCACTTAGTCATGAACCAGGCATGCCGACGGGAGTGTTTGTGTTTCATTATCTATTGTGTACTTAGATCTTTGCCCACTGGCTATTTAGCCAAGGAACACCTTGTATTAATTTAATATATCTCACCGCCTTGCCAAAGAGCACCTTACATTACCCCAGTCAGTGTATCCCGCCGCCCAGCCAGCCAGAATATATGAATAACACATGGATGCGCCACCTTTTTTAGGGAGAAAGGACAATGTGTGTGTGTGTGTGTGTGTGTGTGTGTGTGTGTGTGTGTGTGTGTGTGTGTGTGTGTGTGTGTGTGTGTGTGTGTGTGTGTGTGTGTGTGTGTGTGTGTGTGTGTGTGTGTGTGTGTGTGTGTGTGTGTGTGTGTGTGTGTGTGTGTGTGTGTGTGTGTGTGTGTGTGTGTGTGTGTGTCTGTGTGTCTGTGTGTGTGGACATGTTTAACTATTCTCGTGTTGACCAGAATTCCCCACAAGAATAAACAAACAAAAATTTGACCAACTGTGTACATTTTGTTAGACCCACGAGCAGAGTAGGAGTGCTGAACTAGGATCACCCCCCCCCCCCCCCCCCCCACCATATCCATGTGATTGTATTCGTTGTGATCTAAAAGGCCAAACTGATCTTAGATCAGGGGGCAGATCATACTGTACTGTCTATGAGCATAACACGTAAGAGTTCCCATGGTAACAGGGATGATGTTTCTAATGATGGCCAGGCATTAGACGGGACTGTCAGCGGGAACATAAGTGTCTTAGGTTGCGTCCCAAATCGCACCCTATTTCCTTTAAAGTGCACTACTTTTGACCAGGGCCCATTTGGTACAAGGCCTTATTATGATGTGTGAGGTCACTTAGTCATGAACCAGGCATGCCGACGGGAGTGTTTGTGTTTCATTATCTATTGTGTACTTAGATCTTTGCCCACTAGCTATTTAACCAAGGAACACCTTGTATTAATTTAATGTATCCCGCCGCCCTGCCAACGAACACCTTACATTACCCCAGTCAGTGTATCAAGCCGCCCTGCCAGATAACACCTTACATTACCCCAGTCAGTGTATCCCGCCGCCCTGCCAGATAACACCTTACATTACCCCAGTCAGTGTATCCCGCCGCCCTGCCAAATAACACCCTACATTACCCCAGTCAGTGTATCCCGCCGCCCTGCCAAATAACACCCTACATTACCCCAGTCAGTGTATCCTGCCGCCCTGCCAAATAACACCCTACATTACCCCAGTCAGTGTATCCCGCCGCCCTGCCAAATAACACCCTACATTACCCCAGTCAGTGTATCCCGCCGCCCTGCCAAATAACACCTTACATTACCCCAGTCAGTGTATCCCGCCGCCCTGCCAAATAACACCCTACATTACCCCAGTCAGTGTATCCCGCCGCCCTGCCAAATAACACCCTACATTACCCCAGTCAGTGTATCCCGCCGGCCTGCCAGATAACACCTTACATTACCCAGGTCAGTGTATCCCGCCGCCCTGCCAGATAACACCCTACATTACCCCAGTCAGTGTATCCTGCCGCCCTGCCAGATAACACCTTACATTACCCTGGTCAGTGTATCCCGTTAGTGTGTGTGTGTGTGTTCGGCAGCCAGCCTTGTTGACATACTGAAGAATTCCTCAGCTTTGAGGCTAAAGCAAACACACGCTGGTCTGGCACTACAAGCACATGCTCTCTCTCCACCTCCACCTATATCTCTCTATCTATATCTCTCTATACCTCTCTATCTATATCTCCATCTATCTAACCCCCCTCTCTCTATACTCCTCTCTCTCTCTCCACCTATATCTCTCTATACCTCTCTATCTATCGCTCCATCTATCTAACCCCCCTCTCTCTCTCCACCTCCACCTATATCTCTCTATACCTCTCTATCTATCTCTCCATCTATCTAACCCCCCTCTCTCTCTCCACCTCCACCTATATCTCTCTATACCTCTCTCTCTATCTCTCCATCTATCTAACCCCCCTCTCTCTCTCCACCTCCACCTATATCTCTCTATACCTCTCTATCTATCTCTCCATCTATCTACCCCCCCCCTCTCTCTCCACCTCCACCTATATCTCTCTATACCTCTCTCTATCTCTCCATCTATCTAACCCCCCCTCTCTCTCTCCACCTCCACCTATATCTCTCTATACCTCTCTATCTATCGCTCCATCTATCTACCCCCCATCTCTCTACTCCTCTCTCTCCACCTCCACCTATATCTCTCTATACCTCTCTCTATCTCTCCATCTATCTAACCCCCCTCTCTCTCTCCACCTCCACCTATATCTCTCTATACCTCTCTATCTATCGCTCCATCTATCTACCCCCCCTCTCTCTACTCCTCTCTCTCTCTCCACCTATATCTCTCTATACCCCTCTCTATCTCTCCATCTATCTACCCCCCTCTCTCTCTACTCCTTTACTCCTCTCTCTCTACCTCCACCTATATCTCTCTATACCTCTCTCTATCTCTCCATCTATCTAACCCCCCCTCTCTCTCTACTCCTCTCTCTCTACCTCCACCTATATCTCTCTATACCTCTCTATCTCTCCATCTATCTAACCCCCCTCTCTCTACTCCTTTATACCTCTCTCTCTACCTCCACCTATATCCCTCTCGCTCTCTGTCCTTCTCTCGTATTCTCTCTCCCTCTCTATCGCTCTCTCTAATTCTCTCTCAACTCTTTCATTCCTCTCTCTCTCCATCTCCACCTATATCCCTTTCTCCTTCGATCCCTCCTTCTCTCCCTCTGTCCCTCCCGCTTTCTCTCTCTCCCTCTCTCTAAACTCCTTCATCCCTCCCTCTCTCTCTCTCACACTCCTCCTTCTCTCTCTCTCTCTCTCTCTCTCTCTCTCTCTCTCTCTCTCTCTCTCTCTATCCCTTCTTCTCTCCCTCTGTCCCTCCCGCTTTCTCTATATCCCTCTCTCATTCTCTCTCAACTCCTTCATCCATCCCTCCCTCTCTCACTCCTCCTTCTCTCTCTATCCCTCCTTCTCTCTCTCTCCCTCTCTCGCTCCCTCTCTCGCTCTCTCTCTCTCTCTCTCTCTATCCCTCCTTCTCTCTCTCTCACCCTCTCTCGCTCTCTATCCCTCCTTCTCTCTCTCTATCCCTCTCTCGCTCTCTCTCTATCCCTCTCTGTCTCTTATTCTCTCTCTGTCCCTATCTCTCTCTCTCTCTCTCAACTCCTTTATCCCTCTCTCTCTCTCTATCACAGGTGACCTGCTTTGCTCTAGTTGAGTCAGTACTGAGATCTCCATTGAACAATCAAACCTGTCAGCAGTCTGGCTCTACGATTGATATTTAATTGCAGAACTTAACACTAGGCTTTATTCAGACAATACTAGGTGTAACCACAGTCTACTATGTGATCCTTCATAGACTACAGATAGACGGGATGGCAGACTGTACTGGAAATCCCTGACTCACCACAGATGTGTGTACACAGTAACAGCTGCATTCAATGTTTGCGTGTGTGAGATATCCCATCCAAAAATCTAATCAAATGTCACATGCGCCGAATATAACGGGTGTAAACTTTACCGTGAAATGCTTGCTTACAAACCTTTCCCAACAATGCATTGTTCATTAATAATAAATCAAAGAAAAATTAAATACACAATAGAGCTATATACAGGTAGTACCAGTACCAGATCAATGTGGAGCTATATACAGAGAGTACCAGATCAATTTGGAGCTATATACAGAGAGTACCAGTACCAGATCAATGTAGAGCTATATACAGGGAGTACCAGTACCAGATCAATGCAGAGCTATATACAGGGAGTACCGGTACCAGATCAATGTGGAGCTATATACAGGGAGTACCAGTACCAGATCAATGTGGAGCTATATACAGGGAGTACCAGTACCAGATCAATGCAGAGCTATAGACAGGGAGTACCAGTACCAGATCAATGTGGAGCTATATACAGGGAGTACCAGTACCAGATCAATGCAGAGCTATATACAGAGAGTACCGGTACCAGATCAATGTAGAGCTATATACAGGGAGTACCAGTACCAGATCAATGTGGAGCTATATACAGGGAGTACCAGTACCAGATCAATGCAGAGCTATATACAGGGAGTACCAGTACCAGATCAATGCAGAGCTATATACAGGGAGTACCGGTACCAGATCAATGTGGAGCTATATACAGGGAGTACCAGATCAATGTGGAGCTATATACAGGGAGTACCAGATCAATGTGGAGCTATATACAGGGAGTACCAGATCAATGTGGAGCTATTTAAAGAGAGTACCAGTACCAGATCAATGCAGAGCTATATACAGGGAGTACCGGTACCAGATCAATGTGGAGCTATATACAGGGAGTACCAGTACCAGATCAATGTGGAGCTATATACAGGGAGTACCAGATCAATGTGGAGCTATATACAGGGAGTACCAGTACCAGATCAATGTGGAGCTATTTACAGAGAGTACCAGATCAATGTGGAGCTATATACAGAGAGTACCAGATCAATGTGGAGCTATTTACAGAGAGTACCAGATCAATGTGGAGCTATATACAGAGAGTACCAGTACCAGATCAATGTGGAGCTATATACAGAGAGTACCAGTACCAGATCAATGTGGAGCTATATACAGAGAGTACCAGATCAATGTGGAGCTATTTACAGAGAGTACCAGATCAATGTGGAGCTATATACGGAGAGTACCAGATCAATGTGGAGCTATTTACAGAGAGTACCAGTACCAGATCAATGTGGAGCTATATACAGAGAGTACCAGATCAACTGTGAGAGACTGAATATACAACAGAGTATCCAGTACCAGATCACATGTGGATGCTATATACAGAGAGTACCAGATCAATGTGGAGCTATTTACAGAGAGTACCAGTACCAGATCAATGTGGAGCTATATACAGAGAGTACCAGATCAATGTGGAGCTATATACACAGAGTACCAGTACCAGATCAATGTGGAGCTATATACAGAGAGTACCAGATCAATGTGGAGCTATTTACAGAGAGTACCAGATCAATGTGGAGCTATATACAGGGAGTACCAGATCAATGTGGAGCTATATACAGGGAGTACCAGTACCAGATCAATGTGGAGCTATATACAGGGAGTACCAGTACCAGATCCACATGTGGAGCTATTTACAGAGAGTACCAGATCAATGTGGAGCTATATACAGAGAGTACCAGATCAATGTGGAGCTATATACAGAGAGTACCAGATCAATGTGGAGCTATATGACAGAGAGTACCAGTACCAGATCAATGATGAAGGCTAGTATACAGGTGAGTACCAGTACCAGATCAATGTGGAGCTATAGTGCAGGATGACGTACCAGATCATCCTCGGTCTGGAGCTATATACAGAGAGTACTCAGATCAATGTGGAGCTATATACAGAGAGTACCAGATCAATGTGGAGCTATATACAGGGAGTACCAGTACCAGATCAATGCACGAGCTATATACAGGGAGTACCAGTGACCAGATCAATGCAGAGCTATATACAGGGAGTACCGGTACACAGATCAATCGTGTAGCTAATATACTAGGGAGTCACCAGATCAAAATGCTGTAGCTATATACAGGGAGTACCAGTACCAGATCAATGCCAGAGCTATATACAGGGAGTACCGGTACCAGATCAATGTGTAGCTATATACAGGGAGTACCAGATCAATGTGTAGCTATATACAGGGAGTACCAGATCAATGTGGAGCTATATACAGGGAGTACCAGTACCAGATCAATGCAGAGCTATATACAGGGAGTACCAGTACCAGATCAATGCAGAGCTATATACAGGGAGTACCAAATCAATGTGGAGCTATATACAGGGAGTACCAGTACCAGATCAATGTGGAGCTATATACAGGGAGTACCAGTACCAGATCAATGTGGATGCTATACTACAAGGGAGTACCAGTACCAGATCAATGTGGAGCGTATTTACAGAGAGTACCAGATCAATGTGGAGCTATTTATCAGAGAGTACCAGATCAATGTGGAGCTATATACAGAGAGTACCAGATCAATGTGGAGCTATTTACAGATGAGTACGCAGATCAATGTGGCAGCTATATACAGAGAGTACCAGATACACATAGTCGGAGCTATACTACAGAGAGTGACTCAGATCAATGTGGAGCTATATACAGAGAGTAGCAGATCAATGTGGCCTAGCTAGTTTACAGAGCAGTACCCAGAATCAAATCGTTGGAGCTATTTACAGAGAGTACCAGATCAATGTGGAGCTATAGTACAGAGAGTACCAGATCAATGTGGAGAAGGTCTATATACAGAGAGTAGGCCAGAATCAATGCTGGAGCTATTTACAGAGAGTACCAGATCAATGTGGAGCTATATGCAGAGACGTACCAGATCAATGTGGAGCTATATACAGAGAGAACCAGTACCAGATACTAATGTGGAGCTATATACAGAGAGTACCAGATCAATGTGGAGCTATTTACAGAGAGTACCAGATCAATGTGGAGCTATTTACAGAGAGTACCAGATCAATGTGGAGCTATATACAGAGAGTACCAGGTCAATGTGGAGCTATATACAGAGAGTACCAGATCAATGTGGAGCTATTTACAGAGAGTACCAGATCAATGTGGAGCTATATACAGAGAGTACCAGATCAATGTGGAGCTATATACAGAGAGTACCAGTACCAGATCAATGTGGAGCTATATACAGAGAGTACCAGATCAATGTGGAGCTATATACAGAGAGTACCAGATCAATGTGGAGCTATATACAGAGAGTACCAGTACCAGATCAATGATGAAGCTATATACAGGGAGTACCAGTACCAGATCAATGTGGAGCTATATGCAGAGAGTACCAGATCAATGTGGAGCTTTATACAGAGAGTACCAGATCAATGTGGAGCTATATACAGAGAGTACCAGATCAATGTGGAGCTATATACAGGGAGTACCAGTACCAGATCAATGTGGAGCTATATACAGGAAGTACCAGTACCAGATCAATGTGGAGCTATATACAGGGAGTACCAGTACCAGATCAATGATGAAGCTATATACAGGGAGTACCAGTATCAGATCAATGTGGAGCTATTTACAGAGAGTACCAGATCAATGTGGAGCTATTTACAGAGAGTACCAGTACCAGATCAATGTGGAGCTATATACAGAGAGTACCAGATCAATGTGGAGCTATATACAGAGAGTACCAGATCAATGTGGAGCTATATACAGGGAGTACCAGATCAATGTGGAGCTATATACAGAGAGTACCAGATCAATGTGGAGCTATATGCAGAGAGTACCAGATCAATGTGGAGCTATATGCAGAGAGTACCAGATCAATGTGGAGCTATATGCAGAGAGTACCAGATCAATGTGGAGCTATATACAGAGAGTACCAGATCAATGTGGAGCTATATGCAGAGAGTACCAGATCAATGTGGAGCTATATACAGAGAGTACCAGATCAATGTGGAGCTATATGCAGAGAGTACCAGATCAATGTGGAGCTATATACAGAGAGTACCAGATCAATGTGGAGCTATTTACAGAGAGTACCAGATCAATGTGGAGCTATATGCAGGGAGTACCAGTACCAGATCAATGTGGAGCTATATACAGGGAGTACCAGTACCAGATCAATGTGGAGCTATATACAGGGAGTACCAGTACCAGCTCAATGTGGAGCTATTTACAGAGAGTACCAGATCAATGTGGAGCTATTTACAGAGAGTACCAGATCAATGTGGAGCTATATACAGAGAGTACCAGATCAATGTGGAGCTATATGCAGAGAGTACCAGTACCAGATCAATGTGGAGCTATTTACAGAGAGTACCAGTACCAGATCAATGTGGAGCTATTTACAGAGAGTACCAGATCAATGTGGAGCTATATACAGAGAGTACCAGATCAATGTGGAGCTATTTACAGAGAGTACCAGTACCAGATCAATGTGGAGCTATATACAGAGAGTACCAGATCAATGTGGAGCTATATGCAGAGAGTACCAGATCAATGTGGAGCTATTTACAGAGAGTACCAGTACCAGATCAATGTGGAGCTATATACAGAGAGTACCAGATCAATGTGGAGCTATTTACAGGGAGTACCAGATCAATGTGGAGCTATTTACAAAGAGTACCAGATCAATGTGGAGCTATATACAGAGAGTACCAGATCAATGTGGAGCTATATACAGAGAGTACCAGATCAATGTGGAGCTATATACAGAGAGTACCAGATCAATGTGGAGCTATATACAGAGAGTACCAGATCAATGTGGAGCTATATACAGAGAGTACCAGTACCAGATCAATGTGGAGCTATATACAGAGAGTACCAGATCAATGTGGAGCTATATACAGAGAGTACCAGTACCAGATCAATGTGGAGCTATATACAGAGAGTACCAGATCAATGTGGAGCTATATACAGAGAGTACCAGTACCAGATCAATGTGGAGCTATATACAGAGAGTACCAGTACCAGATCAATGTGGAGCTATATACAGAGAGTACCAGTACCAGATCAATGTGGAGCTATATACAGAGAGTACCAGATCAATGCATGGGTTATTAGAAACTACGGGCGGTTGCGGATGAACAAACAGTTGACCTGTGCCTCACTAGCCTGCAGCATGGGCATGGGCATCACTAGCCTGCAGCATGGGCATCACTAGCCTGCAGCATGGGCATCACTAGCCTGCAGCATGGGCATCACTAGCCTGCAGCATGGGTAGTCAGACTTTCCCTGACTGTCACAAACTGCCTCCAGCAGTAGTGCTAATGTCAAGGACCACAGTTTAGGTCCTCCTAAACCCTTGCAATAACAGTAAAAATAAAAAGGCTGTTAAAAACGTTGTTAAAACGTTTTTTTAACACAGTTTGTTTATGTGTTTACAAGTAGGTACATCTAAAACATTATTTGAATGAACTGAGTTACAACAATAGCAACACAATTACTAGATCATGTTATATGGTTACAACAGCTATATAAGGGAAATATATATTTTCAGCATATCTTTAAATAGCTGTATTGTATTGAATGCAGTATTGTATTAAAGGCTGTGTAATGGAGAATATACTGTATTGTAGGATACTTTCTCCATCCAGACTCTGAGGTACCCTGAGCTGAGCTCTCTAAACCAGATGAGTGTTTCTCTCTGTGTGTGTGTGTGTGTGTGTGTGTGTGTGTGTGTGTGTGTGTGTGTGTGTGTGTGTGTGTGTGTGTGTGTGTGTGTGTGTGTGTGTGTGTGTGTGTGTGTGTGTGTGTGTGTGTGTGTGTGTGTGTGTGTGTGTGTGTGTTTGTGTGTGTGTGTGTTCAGACCCTGTCCAACAGAGGAGTATTCCCCTCAATGGGAGAGAATGGTAATGATGACTATGGAAAACCAGTTTTCCATTTATTAACTTCTCTACTAGTGAGAATTTCCTCGCTCCCCCCCTCCATCCACCCATCCCTCTGTTTTCTCCCCTCCAAACAATGTCCCTTTCACACTCAGGTTAAAATATCTCCCTGGTGTCGTTTTTGTTCAGCCAGAAAATTCTCCTCTCTCTCCTCTCTTTCTCTCGTAGCCGGAGTGAATAGGGAACAACAGAGTTACCTACAGACCATTAGAGCACAGAGAATTTGATGGCACCCAGTTAAACACACCCTGAACACTGAATAGAGTGGGATATAGAGAGAGAGAGATCTCAGTAAGACAAAAATAAATGGTGTTCCAAAAAAGGTCCAGTTGCCAGGACAACAAATACAAATTCCGTATAAACACCGTTGCCCTAGAGCACACAAAAAAACAATACATAACTCGGCCTAAACATCAACACCACAGGTAACTTGGAGACAAGGCAAGAACACCACAAGAGACAAGGCAAGATGGGCCTTCTATGCCATAAAAAGGAACAAAAAATAAGACATCCCAATTAGGATCTGAATACATATATTTCTATCAGTTATAGAACCTCTCTCTGGTTGTGAGGTCTGGGGTCCACTTCATCAACCAAGAATTCACAAAATGTGACAAACACCAAATTGGGACTGCATGCAGATATCTGCAAAAATTCCCAAACAATGCATGCAGATTAGAATTAGGACTATACCTGGTAGTTATGAAA
The DNA here is from genome assembly GCF_045679555.1 of Salvelinus alpinus. Classification (NCBI taxonomy): domain Eukaryota; kingdom Metazoa; phylum Chordata; class Actinopteri; order Salmoniformes; family Salmonidae; genus Salvelinus; species Salvelinus alpinus. Next base: position 25,680,276 of record NC_092116.1, read on the forward strand.
ATCCAGAAAAGAGCTGTTAAATTCTACAACCACCTAAAAGGAAGCGATGCCTACACATTTTATCACAAAGCCCTCAACTACAGAAATTTACCTAGAGAAGAGTCCCCTCAGACTGCTGGTGTGGGACTCTGTTCACAAACAAAAACAGACCCCACAGAGCCCAAGGCCAGCAACACAATTAGACCCAACCCAATCATGAGAAAGCAAAAAGATAACTATTTGACACACTGGAAAGAATCAACCAAAAAACAAAGCAAATTAGAATGCTATTTGGCCCTAAACAGAGACGTCACAGTGGCAGAATACCTGACCACTGTGACTGACCCAGAATTGAGGAAATCCTTGACTATGTACAGACTCAGTGAGCATAGCCTTGCTATAGAGAGAGGTGGCCATAGGCAGAGGAGGTGGAAACTGAGTTACACTTCCTAACATCCTGCCAAATGTATCGCATACATAGAGACACATATTTCCCACAAATCATACAGACCCACAAATAATAACAAATCAGGCATTGATAAACTCCCATATCTGTTAGGAGAAATACTGCAGTGTGCCATCACAGCAGCCAGATGTGTGTCCCGTTGCCATGAGAAAGGGGCAACCAGTGGAGCACAAACAACATTGTAAATACAACATATATTTATCTGTTTATTTACAGTTGAAGTCGGAAGTTTACATACACTTAGGTTGGAGTCATTAAAACTCGTTTTTCAACCACTCCACAAATTTCTTGTTAACAAACTATAGTTTTGGCATGTTGGTTAGGACATCTACTTTGTGCATGACACAAGGAATTTTTCCAACAATTGTTTACAGACCGATTACTTCACTTATAATTCACTGTATCACAATACATTTTACATACACTAAGTTGACTGTGCCTTTAAAACAGCTTGGACAATTCCAGAAAAGAATGTCATGGCTTTAGAAGCTTCTGATAGGCTAATTGAAATCATTTGAGTCAATTGGAGGTGTACCTGTGGATGTATTTCAAGGCCTACCTTCAAACTCAGTGCCTCTTTGCTTGACATCATGGGAAAATCAAAAGAAACCAGCCAAGACTTCAGAAAAAAAACTGTAGACCCCCACAAGTCTGGTTCATCCCTGGGAGCAATTTCCAAATGCCTGAAGGTACCACGTTCATCTGTACAAACAATAGTACGCAAGTATAAACACCATGGGACCATGCAGCCATTATACCGCTCAGGAAGGAAACGCGTTTTGTTTCCTAGCGATGAACGTACTTTGGTGCGAAAAGTGCAAATCAATCCCAGAACAACAGCAAAGGACCTTGTGAAGATGCTGGAGGAAACAGGTACAAAAGTATCTATATCCACAGTAAAACGAGTCCTATATCGACATAACCTGAAAGGCTGCTCAGCAAGGAAGAAGCCACTGCTCCAAAACCGCCATAAAAAAGCCAGACTACGGTTTGCAACTGCACATGGGGACAAAGATCGTACTTTTTGGAGAAATGTTCTCTGGTCTGATGAAACAAAAATAGAACTGTTTGGCCATAATGACCATCGTTATGTTTGTAGGAAAAAGTGGGAGGCTTGCAAGCCGGAAAACATCCTCCCAACCGTGAAGCATTGGGGTGGCAGCATCATGTTGTGGGGGTGCTTTGCTGCAGGAGGGACTGGTGCACTACACAAAATAGATTGTATCATGAGACAGGAAAATTATGTGGATATATTGAAGCAACATCTCAAGACATCAGTCAGGAAGTTAAAGCTTGGTCGCAAATGGGTCTTCCAAATGGACAATGACCCCAAGCATAATTCCAAAGTTATGGCAAAATGGCTTAAGGACAACAAAGTCAAGGTATTGGAGTGGCCATCACAAAGCCCTGACCTCAAACCTATAGAAAATTTGTGGGCAGAACTGAAAAAGCGTGTGCGAGCAAGGAGGCCTACAAACCTGACTCAGTTACACCAGCTCTGTCAGGAGGAATGGGCCAAAATTCACCCAACTTATTGTGGGAAGCTTGTGGAAGGCTACCCAAAATATTTGACTCAATTTAAACAATTTAAAGGCAATGCTACCAAATACTAATTGAGTGTATGTAAACTTCTGACCCACTGAGAATGTGATGAAAGAAATAAAAGCTGAAATAAATCATTCTCTCTATTATTATTCTGACATTTCACATTCTTAAAATAAAGTGGTGATCCTAACTGACCTAAGACAGGGAATATTTACTAGGATTAAATGTCAGGAATTGTGAAAAACTGAGTTTAAATATATTTGGCTAAGGTGTATGTAAACTTCCGATTTCAACTGTATCTTCCCCTACTATTCGTACTACAACTATTTGCAGATTGCTAAAACACTGTACATAGCTGATAATATAACACTTGAAATGTCTTTATCTTTTAGAAACCTTTTTGAGTGCATTGTTTACTGTTAATTTCTAATCTTTTTTTTGTTGATATTGTTTTGTGTCTTCTCACGTTTGTTCATTTCACTTGCTTTAGCAATGTAAATACGTTTCCCTTGCCAATAAAGCCCCTTTGAATTGAATTGAGAAAGAGACAAACATTAACCGACAACAGCCTAGCCAGCAAGCTAGCTAGCTAGCTAGAAAATCAAGTTCGAACAAATCTAGCAAGAAGAGTTAATACAACTACAGCAAACGACCAAACTGAGTGAGTAAACCAAAACGGAGCACAGACTCCACACATATTTTCTGTTTTATTTTTTACTTTTTCTACTGGCTTTGAGGTAAGCTAGACCTAGCTAGCACCAGCAGCAGTAGTTTCCCTCCCAACCAAAAATGGTTACCATGCCAACGGTGCAGCACCAGCAGCAGCTGGCACAGCAGAACCCACAGGCACCATGTCCCCCCTCCCCTTCAGTACTGATTCCATTCTCTACCCCCCAGAGGTAAAAAAAATAAATAAAAATAGGAACATTTTTCAACACAACCTACTAAAGAAGAGGCTAGAAACTCTTTTCGCACACCTCTACAAACAAGGAGATGTGAGGAATCTCATCTTTCTCACTGACCAGCCAAATACATGGCGCTCAGCAGTCTGCTCTCACTACCCATCCATTAAGACAGAGGGAACTGTAATGGAAGCTGAACGTAAGCGAGACAAACAACCCTGATAGCACCATGATAACAATCAACCTCTACAAGACTGGGACTGTCATGGTGCCAGGTCGTCTGAAACAGACTTTCAGACCATTAAGGAATGAGCAGAGAGAGGACACCACTAGTGACCCATCCTCCCCCAGAGAGACTCAACCAGCACCATCCCTACTCTCAACACCTCTCAGCCCACACAATCGAGGATGCCCCTGGAGGAGAGCGACATCCTCAGCGCAGAGCAGGCTCAGGCCCTCCTCAACACCGTGGCAGCCATGAGGGACAGAGACACCACCATCAAACACCTGACAGAGAAGTTCCCCCTGATGGAGAGAGAACTGGTGCTGCTCAGGGAAAAGGTGAGCAAACAGCAGCCAGATACCCACACCTTAAAGGGCCCTCAGCTAGCAGAGAGAGGGAGACGACAAGGGCCTCACAGCACCGCTGAGGGACATGCAGCAGGAGAGAGAGAGCCACAAGAGCCACAATTGGCTGACCTTACAACAGAGGTGGGAAAGCTCCAGAGAGCCCGGGAGAGCTCTAAGACTGTGGTGGCTGTACTGAGACAGAAGCGGCTGGATAGAGAGGGAGAACTACTAAAGACACAGTTTTCCACCCACCTTGAGCTCTGCTCCCACACAGCAGAGGCGTCCACTCCAACCAGCCAGGTCTCTCCAGCTCAGCCCACAATCCCCACCACCAACTCACAGGACAGCACCCCATCAACACCAGCACAGCCCAGCTCCCCTTCCAAGACAAGAGTACCGCTGGCCATCCCCCCTATGTGCTTCATTAGACCAGGCCTGAGCCTTCTGATTCATATCCCAAAAAATGCCAACAAATATTATAACCATTAAAAAAACACCCTCTCCTACCATTAAAAAACACCCTCTCCTACCATTAAAAAAACACCCTCTCCTACCATTAAAAAACACCCTCTCCTACCATTAAAAAGCACCCTCTCCTACCATTAAAAAACACCCTCTCCTACCATTAAAAAAACACCCTCTCCTACCATTAAAAAAACACCCTCTCCTACCATTAAAAAACACCCTCTCCTACCATTAAAAAAACACCCTCTCCTACCATTAAAAAACACCCTCTCCTACCATTAAAAAAACACCCTCTCCTACCATTAAAAAACACCCTCTCCTACCATTAAAAAACACCCTCTCCTACCATTAAAAAAACACCCTCTCCTACCATTAAAAAACACCCTCTCCTACCATTAAAAAAACACCCTCTCCTACCATTAAAAAACACCCTCTCCTACCATTAAAAAAACACCCTCTCCTACCATTAAAAAACACCCTCTCCTACCATTAAAAAAACACCCTCTCCTACCATTAAAAAAACACCCTCTCCTACCATTAAAAAACACCCTCTCCTACCATTAAAAAAACACCCTCTCCTACCATTAAAAAACACCCTCTCCTACCATTAAAAAAACACCCTCTCCTACCATTAAAAAACACCCTCTCCTACCATTAAAAAAACACCCTCTCCTACCATTAAAAAACACCCTCTCCTACCATTAAAAAAACACCCTCTCCTACCATTAAAAAAACACCCTCTCCTACCATTAAAAAACACCCTCTCCTACCATTAAAAAAACACCCTCTCCTACCATTAAAAAAACACCCTCTCCTACCATTAAAAAAACACCCTCTCCTACCATTAAAAAACACCCTCTCCTACCATTAAAAAAACACCCTCTCCTACCATTAAAAAAACACCCTCTCCTACCATTAAAAAACACCCTCTCCTACCATTAAAAAACACCCTCTCCTACCATTAAAAAAACACCCTCTCCTACCATTAAAAAGCACCCTCTCCTACCATTAAAAAACACCCTCTCCTACCATTAAAAAGCACCCTCTCCTACCATTAAAAAACACCCTCTCCTACCATTAAAAAACACCCTCTCCTACCATTAAAAAACACCCTCTCCTACCATTAAAAAACACCCTCTCCTACCATTAAAAAACACCCTCTCCTACCATTAAAAAACACCCTCTCCTACCATTAAAAAACACCCTCTCCTACCATTAAAAAGCCCTCAACTGCAAAGAGGTGACCATAGAGAAGAGTCCTTTCAGCCAGCTGGTTCTGAGACTCAGTTCACTAACCTCTACCAACCCAACAAAGGCTCAGGATAGCACTCAGAAAATCTGGCCCATCATCACAAAGCAAAATAAAAAATAGATCACCTATTGGAAAGACACCACCAAAAACGTCAATTCTATTTGGCTCTGAACAGACAGTACACATGGCAGACTATCTGACCAGTGTGATAGAAAACTGAGGAAAACACTGACGATGCACAGACTCAGTGATAGAGTAGGGCACTGGTTGCCCTTTTCTTGTGGCAACAGGTCACAAATCTTGCTGCTGTGATGGCACACTATGGTATTTCACCCAATAGATATGGGAGTTAATCGAAATTGGTTTTGTTTAATTCTTTCCAATGTGTCAAGTAATAATATTTTAGTTTTCTCATGATTTGGTTGGATTATGGAAGGTTTGGGAATCGCTTCCTTTGAGGTGGTTGTAGAATTTAACGGCTCTTTTCTGGATTTTGATAATTAGCGGGTATCGGCCTGATTCTGCTCTGCATGCATTATTTTGTGCTGTAAACAGGGAGTACATATTGAGAGAGAGGGGTCTCTATGGTAAACTGAGAAATGGTATGTAGAGGAGTTAGCACTTCCAGATACCTCTAGATAAATTATCCAATGCATAGACACATGCAGAGAATGTAACCAGTGGCTAGCTATGTGGCATGAGAGCAATGGTGAAACACATATATGTGAATCACTTTGGCCACTGTGTATCAGTGTGTGTACTAGACACTAATGTAAAGTGTTTGTGAATCACTTTGGCCACTGTGTATCAGTGTGTGTACTAGACACTAATGTAAAGTGTTTGTGAATCACTTTGGCCACTGTGTATCAGTGTGTGTACTAGACACTAATGTAAAGTGTTTGTGAATCACTTTGGCCACTGTGTATCAGTGTGTGTACTAGACACTAATGTAAAGTGTTTGTGAATCACTTTGGCCACTGTGTATCAGTGTGTGTTCTAGACACTAATGTAAAGTGTTGCCCGCCCTGGTTACACAATCAGTTGGCATGTTAAGAAAACGTATTTTAGTCCTCTGTTCGACACACAGAGACCGACGGACGGACGGACGGACGGACGGACGGAGGGACAGACAGACATATATATACCTCCCTCTATCTATACCTATATACCTCCCTCTATCTATACCTCTATACCTCCCTCTATCTATACCTCTATACCTCCCTCTATCTATACCTCTATACCTCCCTCTATCTATACCTCTATACCTCCCTCTATCTATACCTCTATACCTCCCTCTATCTATACCTCTATACCTCCCTCTATCTATACCTCTATACCTCCCTCTATCTATACCTCTATACCTCCCTCTATTTATACCTCTATACCTCCCTCTATCTATAACTCTATACCTCCCTCTATCTATACCTATATACCTCCCTCTATCTATACCTCTATACCTCCCTCTATCTATACCTCTATACCTCCCTCTATCTATACCTCTATACCTCCCTCTATCTATACCTCTATACCTCCCTCTATCTATACCTCTATACCTCCCTCTATCTATACCTCTATACCTCCCTCTATCTATACCTCTATACCTCCCTCTATCTATACCTCTATACCTCCCTCTATCTATACCTCTATACCTCCCTCTATCTATACCTCTATACCTCCCTCTATCTATACCTCTATACCTCCCTCTATCTATACCTCTATACCTCCCTCTATCTATACCTCTATACCTCCCTCTATCTATACCTCTATACCTCCCTCTATCTATACCTCTATACCTCCCTCTATTTATACCTCTATACCTCCTCTATCTATACTCTATACCTCCCTCTATCTATACTCTATACCTCCCTCTATCTATACCTCTATACCTCCCTCTATCTATACCTCTATACCTCCCTCTATCTATACCTCTATACCTCCCTCTATCTATACCTCTATACCTCCCTCTATCTATACCTCTATACCTCCCTCTATCTATACCTCTATACCTCCCTCTATCTATACCTCTATACCTCCCTCTATCTATACCTCTATACCTCCCTCTATCTATACCTCTATACCTCCCTCTATCTATACCTCTATACCTCCCTCTATCTATACCTCTATACCTCCCTCTATCTATACCTCTATACCTCCCTCTATCTATACCTCTATACCTCCCTCTATCTATACCTCTATACCTCCTCCCTCTATCTATACCTCTATACCTCCCTCTATCTATACCTCTATACCTCCCTCTATCTATACCTCTATACCTCCCTCTATCTATACCTCTATACCTCCCTCTATCTATACCTCTATACCTCCCTCTATCTATACCTCTATATCCTCTATACCTCCCTCTATCTATACCTCTATACCTCCCTCTATCTATACCTCTATACCTCCCTCTATCTATACCTCTATACCTCCCTCTATCTATACCTCTATACCTCCCTCTATCTATACCTCTATACCTCCCTCTATCTATACCTCTATACCTCCCTCTATCTATACCTCTATACCTCCCTCTATCTATACCTCTATACCTCCCTCTATCTATACCTTTATACCTCCCTCTATCTATACCTCTATACCTCCCTCTATCTATACCTTTATACCTCCCTCAATCTATACCTCTATACCTCCCTCTATCTATACCTCTATACCTCCCTCTATCTATACCTCTATACCTCCCTCTATCTATACCTCTATACCTCCCTCTATCTATACCTCTATACCTCCCTCTATCTATACCTAGTGGATCTGTAGTAGGAACACAACATGATCTGGAATGGCCCCGTGTGTTGCTCCGTGTGTGTGTGTGTGTGTGTGTGTGTGTGTGTGTGTGTGTGTGTGTGTGTGTGTGTGTGTGTGTGTGTGTGTGTGTGTGTGTGTGTGTGTGTTTGCGCGGGTGCATACGTGCATGCGATGTGTGTGCGTACATGCATGAGTGTGTGTGCGTGTCAACCTTTTGCTGTGTCATATATGTTTAATAAAATCATGAAATCTGGACTTTCTAATGTTAGCACACATCCACCTGTCTAGAAACGGCAGCGGTAAGACAGTATGTTAATGTTAGCACACATCCACCTGTCTAGAAACGGCAGCGGTAAGACAGTATGCTAATGTTAGCACACATCCACCTGTCTAGAAACGGCAGCGGTAAGACAGTATGCTAATGTTAGCACACATCCACCTGTCTAGAGACGGCAGCGGTAAGACAGTATGCTAATGTTAGCACACATCCACCTGTCTAGAGACGGCAGCGGTAAGACAGTATGCTAATGTTAGCACACATCCACCTGTCTAGAGACGGCAGCGGTAAGACAGTATGCTAATGTTAGCACACATCCACCTGTCTAGAAACGGCAGCGGTAAGACAGTATGTTAAAACTTCTTGAGAATACAAGGGGTGCTATTTTCCCATTAGCATAATTTGCTCTACAGATTAAACTGCCTCTTATTCAATTATTGCTCTTACTATATGCATATAAATAATACCATTGGAAAGAAAACAATCTCTAGTTTCTAAAACCGTTTAAATTTTGTCTCTGAGTGATACAGAAGTCATTTGACAGCACTTTCCATGACCAAGAAGAAAGATGTGTATGCCAGCTTCAACGCTCTGCCTATATATGGTCGTGCCCCCTATGACCCGAAACACACCTCATTGGCCTTCCTCTGGGTGTCAAGAGGACGTCAGAGGAAAAATATCTTGTTTATCTGGGACTGACGTGAAATGAGAGCTAATTCTTTGGCGTGACCGACAACTTCCGGTTGTCTAAATCGTGCGACTTGTAGCTGCGATTGTCTTCCGTTGTGCGGCCATTATGGATGAAAACTATCTCCGTCTCGAAGTTTGTTTGATACATGTGACCAGATCATCGTAATGTATGTTTTTTCAATATAGTTTAATCAGATTATTTGAATTTTTTCGGGAGTTTTGTGGTGTTCCGTTGTCTGATTTTATTTACGTTTGAGAGATCCGTGCCACTCGACCAGTACCTGTGCTAAATGGAGTGGGAAAGGAACAATTCTGAACGGAACCAACGACTCATCTTGACAAAGGACACTTTGATCAACATTCTGATGAAAGATCAGCCATAGTAAGACCCAATTTACGATGTTATATCATATCTGTTGTGCATGTGAACTGGCCGTGGGCGCCTAGCCGAATCTGCCTGGTATAGCTATGCTAATTTAGCGCTACATTTTGTTTTCGTTATAAAACATTTCATAAATCTGAAATATTGTTTGGATTCACCAGATGTTGGGCTTTCAATATCTGTACGCTGTGTATTTTTCTGAAATGTTTTAAGATGAGTAATTCGTTATATGACGTTGGTCTCTGTAATTGTTCTGGCTGGGTCAGCACTATTTCAGATTGCAGCTGCAATGTAGAACTGTGATTTATACCTGAAAAATGCACATTTTTCAAAAAAATAACTATGCTATACCATAAATATGTTATCAGACTGTCATCTTATGAAGTTGTTTCTTGGTTAGTGGCTATATATATTTTTATTTAGTCGAATTAGTGATAGCTACTGACGCAGGAAAAAGCTGTTGGGAGTAAAAATATCGTGTCCTTTGCTAACGTGGTTAGCTAATAGATTTACATATTGTGTCTTCCCTGTAAAACATTTTAAAAATCTGAAATGGTGGCTTTATTCACAAGACCTGTATCTTTCATCTGGTGTCTTAGACTTGTGATTTAATGATATTTAGATGCTACAAGTTACTTGTGACGCTATGCTAGCTATGCTACTCAGTGGGGTGGGGGGTGTGGGGTGGGGGGTGGGGGGTGCTACCGGATCAGGGTTGGTGACTCGTGAGAAGTTAATGTTAGCACACATCCACCTGTCTAGAAACGGCAGCGGTAAGACAGTATGTTAATGTTAGCACACATCCACCTGTCTAGAAACGGCAGCGGTAAGACAGTATGCTAATGTTAGCACACATCCACCTGTCTAGAAACGGCAGCGGTAAGACAGTATGACATCACAGTGGCAGAAGGCCGTGTTGTCACCATGTTGTTGTCATGTTGTGTTGCTACCATGCTGTGTTGTCATGTGTTGCTGCCTTGCTGTGTTGTCATGTGTTGCTGCCTTGCTGTGTTGTCATGTTGTGTTGCTACCATGCTGTGTTGTCATGTGTTGCTGCCTTGCTGTGTTGTTGTCTTAGGTCTCTCTTTATGTAGTGTTATGTTGTCTCTCTTGTCGTGATGTGTGTTTTGTCCTATATTTACAGTGGGGAGAACAAGTATTTGATACACTGCCGATTTTGCAGGTTTTCCTACTTACAAAGCATGTAGAGGTCTGTAATTTTTATCATAGGTACACTTCAACTGTGAGAGACGGAATCTAAAACAAAAATCCAGAAAATCACATTGTATGATTTTTAAGTAATTAATTAGCATTTTATTGCATGACATAAGTATTTGATACATCAGAAAAGCAGAACTTAATATTTGGTACAGAAACCTTTGTTTTCAATTACAGAGATCATACGTTTCCTGTAGTTCTTGACCAGGTTTGTACACACTGCAGCAGGGATTTTGGCCCACTCCTCCTCCATACAGACCTTCTCCAGATCCTTCAGGTTTCGGGGCTGTCGCTGGGCAATACGGACTTTCAGCTCCCTCCAAAGATTTTCTATTGGGTTCAGGTCTGGAGACTGGCTAGGCCACTCCAGGACCTTGAGATGCTTCTTACGGAGCCACTCCTTAGTTGCCCTGGCTGTGTGTTTCGGGTCGTTGTCATGCTGGAAGACCCAGCCATGACCCATCTTCAATGCTCTTACTTAGGGAAGGAGGTTGTTGGCCAAGATCTCGCGATACATGGCCCCATCCATCCTCCCCTCAATACGGTGCAGTCGTCCTGTCCCCTTTGCAGAAAAGCATCCCCAAAGAATGATGTTTCCACCTCCATGCTTCACGGTTGGGATGGTGTTCTTGGGGTTGTACTCATCCTTCTTCTTCCTCCAAACACGGCGAGTGGAGGTTAGACCAAAAAACTCTATTTTTGTCTCATCAGACCACATGACCTTCTCCCATTCCTCCTCTGGATAATCCAGATGGTCATTGGCAAACTTCAGACGGTCCTGGACATGCGCTGGCTTGAGCAGAGGGACCTTGCGTGCACTGCAGGATTTTAATCCATGACAGCGTAGTGTGTTACTATTGGTTTTCTTTGAGACTGTGGTCCCAGCTCTCTTCAGGTCATTGACCAGGTCCTGCCGTGTAGTTCTGGGCTGATCCCTCACCTTCCTCATGATCATTGATGCCCCACGAGGTGAGATCTTGCATGGAGCCCCAGACCGAGGGTGATTGACCATCATCTTGAACTTCTTCCATTTTCTAATAATTGCGCCAACAGTTGTTGCCTTCTCACCAAGCTGCTTGCCTATTGTCCTGTAGCCCATCCCAGCCTTGTGCAGGTCTACAATTTGATCCCTGATGTCCTTACACAGCTCTCTGGTCTTGGCCATTGTGGAGAGGTTGGAGTCTGTTTGATTGAGTGTGTGGACAGGTGTCTTTTATACAGGTAACGAGTTCAAACAGGTGCAGTTAATACAGGTAATGAGTGGAGAACAGGAGGGCTTCTTAAAGAAAAACGAACAGGTCTGTGAGAGCCGGAATTCTTACTGGTTGGTAGGTGATCAAATACTTATGTCATGCAATAAAATGCAAATGAATTACTTAAAAATCATACAATGTGATTTTCTGGATTTTTGTTTTAGATTCCGTCTCTCACAGTTGAAGTGTACCTATGATAAAAATTACAGACCTCTACATGCTTTGTAAGTAGGAAAACCTGCAAAATCGGCAGTGTATCAAATACTTGTTCTCCCCACTGTATATATATATTTTTTTAATCTATTTTTATTTTTTGGTAAGCCGTCATTGTAAATAAGAATTTGTTCTTAACTGACTTGCCTAGTTAAATAAAGGTTAAATAAATAACAAATAAAAGGCTGAGGAATGTATAGTCCTACAAATGTACTGCATAGAACAGACAGATTGTTCTATCTTACCCTAAGAGGTCTGAAGCCTGCTGTTTTTCTGTTCTACCTAATAATGAATTGCACCCGGTCTAAAATCAGTCCCTGATTTAGAGGGGAACAATGAAAAAATGCAGTGATCTGGTTTCCAGGTCCTGAGTTGAGTTTGAGGGTTCTATGGTGTGGAGCGGAGGATCTGGGCAGTTCTAGGTGATACGTTACTATCTGCAATGCTCTGAACATGGGAGGGAATTTACCAACTTTCACACTGACAACATGTGTGTGTGTGTGTGTGTGTGTGTGTACCACAACTTTCCACTAACCCTAGATCAGCCCAATTCTCCATACCTCCTATCTGACTACTCATCCCCCTCTTTCCTCTCCTCTTTATCTCTTCATTTCTCTGTCTTTTCTCACAGAGCTGACCAGGTGTGCTACTCTGACACCGGGGTTAAAGGTCATGAATCAAAGCCGCCCATAAAGCCGGGAATTGTGGGAGGTCACTAAGACAGACGGATGATGGGACTCAGGAAGTGGATGGCCCTCCAAACCAGGTGTGTGTCACTCAGGTAAAGTGTGTGTGTGTGTGTGTGTGTGTGTGTGTGTGTGTGTGTGTGTGTGTGTGTGTGTGTGTGTGTGTGTGTGTGTGTGTGTGGTACTGGTGTTTTTCTGTCTCACTGTTTCTTCTCTCTCTTTTCAGCATCATATCCTCATTCCTTCATTATTCCCTTCATCGGTAGAGGAACCAGCATTCCTCTCTACAGATGTAGGATATTAATTTGATCACTCATTTGTTGCTGAGAATTTTCCTGCACAGCAATAAATGCAAACGTGGAGTGTGTTTGAGGTTTCAAAAAGGCTTCTATATTTTGTCATTTCCACTTTAAAATGTCAGACTTGACAAAACATTTATCAACCCCTACAAAAAATGTCCATTAATTATAATCCACATAATAATTCACATTTCCTGTTGCTGCAGAATTATTTCCCTGCTGTAGCAAAGTGGGTCAAATTAAGATCCTACATCTGTCTCTCCAAGATGATAAGCTTCTAGAACATCATTATTCATGGGATGAGGCACCAGGAACTAAACGCATCACTTCTCTGAACATCATTATTCATGGGAAGAGGCACCAGGAACTAAACGCATCACTTCTCTGAACATCATTATTCATGGGATGAGGCACCAGGAACTAAACGCATCACTTCTCTGAACATCATTATTCATGGGATGAGGCACCAGGAACTAAACGCATCACTTCTCTGAACATCATTATTCATGGGATCAGAGAGGACCACAGTGGGTCAGAACAGGTGGGTGAATGCCTGAATAGAACAGAGGGGCAGTGGGTGTTCAGGATTATTCAGCTCCTTTGGAACATCGGTATTCCCAAATCTGGGAAAAACTATGTACCATGAGGGGAGAATGTTAGATCATTTTTTATAGGGGCTTTTATGCTTTCATGGAGTGTTTGTGTGTGTGTTACTCTCCATAATCCGTCACTGTGCTGTTTTTGCAGTGAAGACAGACAGACAGACAGACAGACAGACAGACAGACAGACAGACAGACAGACAGACAGACAGACAGACAGACAGACAGACAGACAGACAGACAGACAGACAGACAGACAGGTGTCAGTAAATACAGGAAGGGAAAGAGACCCCTCATGGAAGAAAGTGTCTCTCTCTCCCTAAACACAGGCATCAAAATATTTAATCACCACAACATGTTGATCTACATTCCATAGTTCCACAGTCCCATTCCATACTTCCACAGCTCCATTCCACTGTTCCACAGTTCCATTCCATACTACCACAGTTCCATTCCATACTGCCACAGTTCCATTCCATACTTCCACAGTTCCATTCCATACTGCCACAGTTCCATTCCATACTTCCACAGTTCCATTCCATACTTCCACAGTTCCATTCCATACTGCAACAGTTCCATTCCATAGTTCCACAGTTCCATTCCATACTGCCACAGTTCCATTCCATAGTTCCACAGTTCCATTCCATACTGCCACAGTTCCATTCCATACTGCAACAGTTCCATTCCATAGTTCCACAGTTCCATTCCATACTTCCACAGTTCCATTCCATACTTCCACAGTTCCATTCTGCCACAGTTCCATTCCATACTGCCACAGTTCCATTCCATAGTTCCACAGTTCCGTGCCACAGTTCCACAGTTCCATTCCATAGTTCCACAGTTCCGTTCCATAGTTCCACAGTTCCATTCCATAGTTCCACAGTTCCGTGCCACAGTTCCACAGTTCCATTCCATACTTCCACAGTTCCGTTCCATAGTTCCACAGTTCCATTCCATACTTCCACAGTTCCATTCTGCCACAGTTCCATTCCATACTGCCACAGTTCCATTCCATAGTTCCACAGTTCCGTGCCACAGTTCCACAGTTCCATTCCATAGTTCCACAGTTCCGTTCCATAGTTCCACAGTTCCGTTCCATACTTCCACAGTTCCATTCCATACTGCCACAGTTCCATTCCATACTGCCACAGTTCCATTCCATAGTTCCACAGTTCCGTGCCACAGTTCCACAGTTCCATTCCATAGTTCCACAGTTCCGTTCCATAGTTCCACAGTTCCGTTCCATACTTCCACAGTTCCGTTACATACTTCCACAGTTCCATTCCATACTTCCACAGTTCCATTCTGCCACAGTTCCATTCCATACTGCCACAGTTCCATTCCATAGTTCCACAGTTCCGTGCCACAGTTCCACAGTTCCATTCCATAGTTCCACAGTTCCATAGTTCCGTGCCACAGTTCCATTCCATAGTTCCACAGTTCCGTTCCACAGTTCCATTCCATAGTTCCACAGTTCCGTTCCACAGTTCTATTCCATTGACAATAACACTGATCCAGTTTCAGACTGTTTCAATGAGACATTTATCCAGTCTCTTTTTTCTCCATGCATTTAGTACTAATGGAGCAGAAAGGAAAATGTTGGGATATGAAAAGAGGCAGCCAGGTGTAGACCCCATGTAGACATGTTGGTGCAGTGCCCTACTGGACACACACACACACACACACACACACACACACACACACACACACACACACACACACACACACACACACACACACACACACACACACACACACACACACACACACACACACACACACACACACACACACACACACACACACACACACACACACACACACACACACACACACAGCTCTTTCACCTGAGTTCAGAAAATGTCAGGTAAACATACAAAGAGAATGAGCACATCATTATTTCCCCTGGTATGTGTTCAGGGTTCTGTCACCCCTCTGCCTCTCTCCCTCTCTCTCCCGCTCTCTCTATCCATCACTTCTGGATGTTATCTTGCTCTCACAGGAGGTTGGTAGCACCTTAATTGGGGAGGACGGGCTCGTGGTAATGACTGGAGCGGAATAGGTGGAATGGTACCAAATACATCATACACATGGTTTTCAGGTGTTTGATGCCAGTCCATTGGCTCCGCTCCTGACATTATTATGAGCCGTCCTCCCCTCAGCAGCCCCCACAGCTGGCTCTCTCTATCTCCATCTCTATCTCTCATGGGAGTGTGTACAGTTGAGACAGATTAGATGGAGGTGAGTTGAGTTGAGGGCCAAGGTGTGTATGAAGGACAGCTCTTGGCCCCTACTCGGCATACTTCTACACACACATCTAGCCAACACTCAAACACGTTTTTTGAATTTGTTTATTTAACCTTTATTTAACTAGGCAAGTCGGTTAAGAACAAATTCTTATTTACAATGACGGCCTACACATACACACCTAGCCAACACACACACACACAGCCAACACACACACATACACACACAGTATTTGTCCCTATAGGCAAGGGGACAGGGTCAGGAACCTTTAAGTGCCCCACACATCGCACCGAATGTGAATCTATCGCTGTGTTATAGATACCACCCGCCGTAGACATCTGCCTGCCCTCCGGCATTTTTCACAAGATTCTACATGTAAAATCGGTGCGCACTCAGTTCGCAAATTACGTTCAGACGTACTGAGTACTCTACTGGTGTGTCTGAGCCCTTAGGAACCACTGGCAGCTCTGTTTCTCACTCACTGAATCTTCATGACTCTCTCTCTCCTTCTCTCCCTCACTCTTTCTCCCTCTCTCTCTCCTTCCCCTTTATCTCATCTCTCTCTCTCCTTCCCCTTTATCTCATCTCTCTCTCTCTCTCTCTCCTTACCCTTTATCTCATCTCTCTCTCTCTCTCCTTACCCTTTATCTCATCTCTCTCTCTCTCTCTCTCCTTCCCTTTTATCTCATCTCTCTCTCTCTCTCTCTCCTTCCCCTTTATCTCATCTCTCTCTCTCTCCTTCCCCTTTATCTCATCTCTCTCTCTCTCCTTCCCCTTTATCTCATCTCTCTCTCTCTCCTTCCCCTTTATCTCATCTCTCTCTCTCTCTCTCTCTCTCTCCTTACCCTTTATCTCATCTCTCTCTCTCTCTCTCCTTACCCTTTATCTCATCTCTCTCTCTCTCTCTCCTTCCCTTTTATCTCATCTCTCTCTCTCTCTCTCTCCTTACCCTTTATCTCATCTCTCTCTCTCTCCTTCCCCTTTATCTCATCTCTCTCTCTCTCCTTCCCCTTTATCTCATCTCTCTCTCTCTCTCTCCTTACCCTTTATCTCATCTCTCTCTCTCTCTCTCTCCTTCCCTTTTATCTCATCTCTCTCTCTCTCTCCTTCCCCTTTATCTCATCTCTCTCTCTCTCCTTCCCCTTTATCTCATCTCTCTCTCTCTCCTTCCCCTTTATCTCATCTCTCTCTCTCTCCTTCCCCTTTATCTCATCTCTCTCTCTCTCTCTCTCTCTCTCCTTACCCTTTATCTCATCTCTCTCTCTCTCTCTCCTTACCCTTTATCTCATCTCTCTCTCTCTCTCTCCTTCCCTTTTATCTCATCTCTCTCTCTCTCTCTCTCTCCTTACCCTTTATCTCATCTCTCTCTCTCTCCTTCCCCTTTATCTCATCTCTCTCTCTCTCCTTCCCCTTTATCTCATCTCTCTCTCTCTCCTTCCCCTTTATCTCATCTCTCTCTCTCTCTCTCTCTCTCTCTTCCCTTTTATCTCATCTCTCTCTCTCTCTCTCTCTCTCTTCCCCTTTATCTCATCTCTCTCTCTCTCCTTCCCCTTTATCTCATCTCTCTCTCTCTCCTTCCCCTTTATCTCATCTCTCTCTCTCTCCTTCCCCTTTATCTCATCTCTCTCTCTCTCCTTCCCCTTTATCTCATCTCTCTCTCTCTCTCCTTACCCTTTATCTCATCTCTCTCTCTCTCTCTCCTTACCCTTTATCTCATCTCTCTCTCTCTCTCTCTCCTTCCCTTTTATCTCATCTCTCTCTCTCTCTCTCCTTACCCTTTATCTCATCTCTCTCTCTCTCTCCTTCCCCTTTATCTCATCTCTCTCTCTCTCCTTCCTCTGTATCTCATCTCACTCTCTCTCCTTCCCCTTTCTCATCTCACTCTCTCTCCTTCCCCTTTATCTCATCTCTCTCTCTCTCCTTCCCCTTTATCTCATCTCTCTCTCTCCTTCCCCTTTATCTCATCTCTCTCTCTCCTTCGCTTTTATCTCATCTCTCTCTCTCCTTACCCTTTATCTCATCTCACTCTCTCTCCTTCCCCTTTCTCATCTCACTCTCTCTCCTTCCCCTTTCTCATCTCACTCTCTCTCCTTCCCCTTTCTCCTTTCATCATCAGTTTCTCTCTCCCTCTACTCTCCCTCTCCTTAAATACTTGTCTAATTACCTATTTTTATGTTCTCTCTCTCATCTCTCCTCTCTCTCCCAACCTCTTTGAATTCCTCTGTACTTACACTCTAGCTCGTAGTTCTGAGAACAGCTGTTGAAATTTGCTTAATTGCCTGTATACCTTCTCTCACACACACACACACACACACACACACACACACACACACACACACACACACACACACACACACACACACACACACACACACACACACACACACACACACACACACACACACACACACACACACACACACACACACTAAAAGCTCAGGCACACCGGTAGGTTTGTCAAACGTTTGCCTGTGTTCATACAACAAAGACCTTGGAAGTAAATCAGACACTCACCCTTGTTAAAATACTCCATACTGCCAGTGCCAGCCCATAGACATTATAGCTAGCTAGCTAATGTTAGCATATTTGCTAGCTAGCACAACATAGCTAGCTAGCTAAGGACACTGCACTAACTCCGCAGCTAACACAGGCTGCTGTTTCATGGAAACTAACTAATCCATTGTGATTTAATTATAATGTCAATACTATCTAGTGGTTAGCTATCTTGGAGGAATTATTTAGTGTTGTGTGCATAGCGTCTGTGCATTTAGCTAGTTACCATCACATAGCCTACATTGCATATGAAGTGTGACTGGCTCATCCGTGGATGTACGGAGAAAACTATATATTTTTTGGTGGCTCCCCAACGTGGTGGTTCGTGCTCTCTGATTGGCATAAAGTCAAGTTGTTGGCCACTGACGAGCATTGCGATTCTACAAGTATAAATGTCAGGTTTGTTCCCACCGGGACAGCATGCAGCAGGTAACGCTGTGGTAGTACCTATCAGCTGTCTATCAGCAGTGAGATTGTCTGTGGGTTTCATGCTTAACACACACTGTACCCCTTTTCCTAAAACAGACCAGATAGAGGAGAGAGGGGTGGAGGGATGAGAGGGAGATGGAGGGATGAAAGGTGTGTGACGGGTACATATGCATGGCTCCCAGGTATCTGATCCGGTGGGGAGATAAGTCCTATTAGATCTGGGGAGGAGAGGAGAGAAGGAGGATCGGGAGGAGAGGAGGGGGAGAGGACGGGGAAGGAGAGGAAAGAGGAAGAGAAGAGAGGAATGGAGGGGGGGAGAAAGAAAGGAGAGAGAGAGATAAAAGAAAATATGTTCCAATCTCCAGAAGATTAAAACTCTTTATATCTCTTGTTCAACAAGATGGGGGGGATGGAGGGACGGATGGAACAAGGGATGAATCCCCCTCTCTGGCATTCCAAGCCCCTTGGCACACTGACAGACAGATCTGGAGGAGGGAGAGAGGAGGGGGAAACCAGCCCTGAACATTCCCTAGAAGGAGGAGGGAGAGAAGAGGAGGAAGAGCAGTGACTTGGGTTCAGCATATAGACTTGACACGGAAACCATTTTCACTCTATTACCCCACAAAATGACACACCATCAATGAATCTCTGAGATACACTTAATTAATAGGGCCCAAGGGGAGTGTTATATGGCCAATATACCACAGCTAAGGGCTGTTCTTAGACAAGATGCATAAGCAGAATTCCATTGCAATCAGATACAATGTTCTATCACTGATAAGAGAAAAAGAGAAAGAATAAGAGAGGAGGAGGAGAAAGAGAGGAGAAGTGATAGAGAGCTCCCCTTTAATTTACGGCTCTCTCAATTCAATTTCAATTTATTGGCATGGGAAACATATGTTTACATTGCCAAAGCAAGTGAAATAGATATTAAACAAAAGTGAAATAAACAATAAAAAAATGTACAGTAAATATTACACTCACAAAAGTTCCAAAAGAATAAAGACATTTCAAATGTCATATTATGTATATATACAGTGTTATAACGATGTGCAAATAGTTAAAGTACAAAAGGGAAAATAAATAAATATAAATATAGGTTGTATTTACAATGGTGTTTCTTCTTCACTGGTTGCCCTTTTCTTGTGGCAACAGGTCACAATTATTCCTGCTGTGATGGCACACTGTGGAATTTCACCCAATCGATAGGGGAGTTTATCAAAATTGGATTTGTTTTCGAATTCTTTGTGGATCTGTGTAATCTGAGGGATATATGGTCTCTAATATGGTCATACATTTGGCAGGAGGTTAGGAAGTGCAGCTCAGTTTCCACCTCTTTTTGTGAGCAGTGTGCACATAGCCTATGGTGTCCTGTCTCAATAGCAAGGCTATGCTCACTGAATCTGCACATAGTCAAAGACTTCCTTAATTTTGGGTCAGTCACAGTGGTCAGGTATTCTGCCACTGTGTACTCTCTGTTTAGGGCCAAATAGCATTCTAATTTGCTTAGTTTTTACGTAAAATCTTTCCAATGTGTCAAGTAATTATCTTTTTGTTTTCTCATGATTTGGTTTGGTCTAATCGTGTTGCTGTCCTGGGGCTCTGTTTGTGTTTGTGAACAGAGCCCCAGGACCAGCGGGTTTAGGGGACTCTTCTCCAGGTTCATCTCTCTGTAGGTGATGGCTTTGTTATGAAAGGTTTGGGAATCACTTCCTTTTAGGTGGTTGTAGAATTTAACGGCTCTTTTATGGATTTTGATAATTAGCGGGTATCGGCCTAATTCTGCTCTGCATGCATTATTTTGTGTTTTACGTTGTACACTGAGGATATATTTTACAGAATTCTCAATTTGGTGTTTGTCCCATTTTGTGAATTCTTAGTTGGTGAGCGGACCCCAGACTTCACAACCATAAAGGGCAATGGGTTCTATAACTGATTCAAGTATTTTTATCCAGATCCTAATTGGTATGTCGAATCTGATGTTCCTTTTGATGGCATCTCTTTCTGTCAAGAAAAACAAGGAAGGACCCCCCCCGCAAACAGAAACAACAGGAAAGGCCGACCTGAATAGGGGGGGTTGTACTCTCCGCATCAGAGACAAAGCCATCAGTGAGAGAGTTTTTTACAGGAGTGGAACACTATAGACGACCCTTTAACCCCGTGGGCAGCTATGCTTCGGACATCTCTAAGGGGACCAACAGGCCACGGCACACACACGTGCTGGCTTGTAAAATGCACCCCCCCCCTCCCAGTAGGCCCTTTAGAATGATAATTGGGTCCTTTCCTCAGCTACAGGAAGACATTACACTACAATGTCCCCCTATCTCTCAGCCTAACAACTCAGTGGAGGGCTTATTCTGATAGAGAGGCACTATAGAAGAGATGATGTCACAAACCGAGTGCTGCTATGTAACCTGCACTTCTTATAGGGCGAGAGAGAGACAAACAAACACTTTGTTCAATTTTAAACCGGTCCGTCCCCAGGCACCAAGTGCTCCATGTGAGCTCCTTAAGAGGCCCCAAGGGGCCCCTGTTTGCAGAAGGGTAATTTTATAGGTCAGGAGGGTGGAGGGTGGTACGCTTGTGACACTACCGGCCTGGGAGACCCTATGGATCATGTATTTTTAGGTAGAGATCAACAGCTGCTCTCTATATCACCTCACGATTGTGCATTCTTCTGCATCTTCCGTGGCAGGCGTAAAAGAAATACAGACTGGACAAGTAGATGTGCAATGGATTATGGTCATTGTAGTTAATTACCACATTTTATGTGTTAAACTATGTAGAATACTAGCCTGTTGGAAACTACAACTCCGTACTACATCTCATAGTTCAGGCTGGATCTGATTTATCTCTAAGGAAACTGTGGAATGTGCGCAGCGAGCTCACGTAAAAAAATATAATAATAATAAATGGAATTCTAATGACTGAACCGACGACAGTCGATTAGTTGTTTTTAAAAAACAAAACAATAACCGACACGTCGGTTAATGGCTGAGCGCTAGTAGGAGGTGGTCGAACTAGAGGAGTAGAATACAGACTTCAGAGTCTGGCATCAGAATTCCATCATCATCAAAACACACCATATGTCGGCTGATGAACAATGAGCTACTATAGAGCTAGAACCCATTGTTAGAATCCAAAGTTAAATGAGGATTCAAGACCCAGGACACAACTGGTTAAATACGGAATGAGAATCTCGGAATGTTATCGTCGTCCTTTTAATTACTACCTGTCAACTATTCCTAATCCTCGTTTCCACGCTACTGAGCAGAGACCAACGATATCCCGGAACAGTTCAAATTCCAGCTCCTTTCTACCTTCGATCTTTTCTATTCCAGCCTTGAAGCTCCTCTCCTTAGCCACTCGGGTTTAGTATCAAAGGAGTGTTAGCTTAGCTTCCTACTGCTACCTGTTGAATGTAGCCATTGTAGGTGATATTGTTGAGTACAGCCCTGCCTATTTAATAGATGTAGAGGCACAATGGAGTTAATTGGTTTTCACTTCAACACAGAGACCTGGGTTATACCTCTATGTAGTTTAGTGTCCTCTTTCTTTCAATCCTATATGGTCGTCTGTCTTTAATGTATGACCTATATATATATCTATGCCTTATCCTAAACCTTATCCTATTGGGCTATTGGTCCCCCTTGCCACTGTGTTGTTTAACTAAACTTTTCTACTTCATGTGCCTCACTACTGTAGTTAGTATCTTGAAACCTCCTCACCTGACACTACATTTTCACAGGGTGGTGCACGTCAGGGGTTTGTTTGAGACACTTGGTGGGAGAGGTGATTCTGATTTTACTGTAAAGTTAATGTGATTCAATAAAAAAAAATGAAAACCACAAAAAGAAAAAGACTCAACAGTCTGATTCAAACTCAGACTGTTGCATCTTGAAACTGTCTAACCGTAACATTTCAGTTTCCCCTCTTAGCTGTTTTTGACTCAAACTCAGACTGTTGCATCTTGAAACTGTCTAACCTTAACATTTCAGTTTCCCCTCTTAGCTGTTTTTGACTCAAACTCAGACTGTTGCATCTTGAAACTGTCTAACCGTAACATTTCAGTTTCCCCTCTTAGCTGTTTTTGACTCAAACTCAGACTGTTGCATCTTGAAACTGTCTAACCGTAACATTTCAGTTTCCCCTCTTAGCTGTTTTTGACTCAAACTCAGACTGTTGCATCTTGAAACTGTCTAACCTTAACATTTCAGTTTCCCCTCTTAGCTGTTTTTGACTCACAATATGTTTTGTGCTCATGGTTTAGCTTAGTTTTCCTCATGGCTTTAGAGTGACAGCAGCATGCCCCTCACTGCACATCAGCTTAGACCTATAACCACTGTGATGGATTTATGGCTGAGAGAGCTTAAAGGTAGGCTAGCATCCCAAATGGCAACCTATTCCCTATATAGTGCATTCTTTTTTACTAGGGCCCATGGGGATCTGGTCAAAAGTAGTGCACTATATATATATATAGAAGGGACTAGGTTGCCATTTGGGATGCTCACCTAGCGTTATGTCTGATGCTACAGACCTCCCCTGTAGGTGAGTAGAGGGGTAGCGAGCCCACCCAGGGAGTGTGTGTGTGTATATATGTGTGTGTTAAATAGCTGGAGAGGGGGTTGGTACTGTTTGAGTAGTAATTAATTCTCTCTCTCTCTCTCTCTCTCTCTCTCTCTCTCTCTCTCTCTCTCTCTCTCTCTCTCTCTCTCTCTCTCTCTCTCTCTCTCTCTCTCTCTCTCTCTCTCTCTCTCTCTCTCTCTCTCTCTCTCTCTCTCTCTCTCTCTCTCTCTCTCTCTCTCTCTCTCTCTCTCTCTCTCTCTCTCTCTCTCTCTCTCTCTCTCTCTCTCTCTCTCATACATACATACATACATACATACATACGCTAAGTTGACTGTGCCTTTAAACAGCTTGGAAAATTATGTCATGGCTTTAGAAGCTTCTGATAGGCTATTTGACATGATTTGAGTCAATTGGAGGTGTACCTGTGGATGTATTTCAAGGCCTACCTTCAAACTCAGTGCCTCTTTGCTTGACATCATGGGAAAAATCAAAAGAAATCAGCCAAGACCTCGGGAAAAAAAATATAGACCTCCACAAGTCTGGTTCATTCTTGGGAGCAATTTCCAAATGCCTGAAGGTACCACGTTCATCTGTACAAACAATAGTACGCAAGTATAAACACCATGGGACCACACAGCCGTCATACCGCTCAGGAAGGAGAAAAAAATCATGGGAAAATGAACGTACTTTGGTGCGAAAAGTGCAAATCAATCCCAGAACAACAGGCAAAGGACCTTGTGAAGATACTGGAGGAAACAGGTACAAAAGTATCTATATCCACAGTAAAACGAGTCCTATATTGACATAACCTGAAAGGCCGCTCAGCAAGGAAGAAGCCACTGCTCCAAAACCACCATAAAAAAGATAGACTACGTTTTGCAACTGCAAATGGGGACAAAGACCGTACTTTTCTGAGAAATGTTCTCTGGTCTGATGAAACAAAAATAGAACTGTTTGGCCATAATGACCATCAATATGTTTGGAGGAAAAAGGGGGAGGCTGCAAGCTGAAGAACACCATCCCAACCGTGAAGCACGGGGGTGGCAGCATCATGTTGTGGGGGAGCTTTGCTGCAGGAGGGACTGGTGCACTTCACAAAATAGATGGCATCATGAGGTAGGAAAATTATGTGGCTATATTGAAAAAATTGCTTAAGGACAACAAAGTCAAGGTATTGGAGTGGCCATCACAAAGCCCTGACCTCAATCCTATAGAACATTTGTGGGCAGAACTGAAAAAGCATGTGGGAGCAAGGAGGCCTACAAACCTGACTCAGTTACACCAGCTTTGTCAGGAGAAATGGGCCAAAATTCACCCAACTTATTGTGGGAAGCTTATGGAAGGCTACCTGAAACGTTTGACCAAAGTTAAACAATTTAAATGTAATGCTACCAAATACTAA
The DNA here is from genome assembly GCF_045679555.1 of Salvelinus alpinus. NCBI lineage: Eukaryota > Metazoa > Chordata > Actinopteri > Salmoniformes > Salmonidae > Salvelinus > Salvelinus alpinus. The sequence goes on from NC_092116.1 coordinate 25,705,027, forward strand.
TTGAGTGTATGTAAACTTCTGACTCACTGGGAATGTGATGAAAAAAATAAATCATTCTCTGTACTATTATGTTGAGACTTCACATTCTTAAAATAAAGTGGTGATCCTAACTGACCTAAAACAGGGATTTTTTTACTAGGATTAAATGTCAGGAATTGTGAAAAACTGAGTTTAAATGTATTTGGCTAAGGTGTATGTAAACTTCCGATTGTACAGTATGTGCTACCCATCCATCCATTCCTTCATTTATCCATCCATCCATCCATCCATCCATTCCTTCATTTATCCATCCATCCATCTATCCATTCATCCATCCATCCATCCATTCCTTCATTTATCCATCCATCCATCCATCCATCCATCCATCCATCCATCCATTCCTTCATTTATCCATCCATCCATCCATCCATTCCTTCATTTATCCATCCATCCATCCATCCATCCATCCATCCATTCCTTCATTTATCCATCCATCCATCCATCCATCCATCCATCCATCCATCCATTCCTTCATTTATCCATCCATCCATCCATCCATTCCTTCATTTATCCATACATCCATCCATCCATCCATCCATTCCTTCATTTATCCATACATCCATCCATCCATTCCTTCATTTATCCATCCATCCATCCATCCATTCCTTCATTTATCCATACATCCATCCATCCATCCATCCATTCCTTCATTTATCCATACATCCATCCATCCATTCCTTCATTTATCCATCCATCCATCCATTCCTTCATTTATCCATCCATCCATCCATCCATCCATCCATCCATCCATCCATCCATCCATTCCTTCATTTATCCATCCATCCATCCATCCATTCCTTCATTTATCCATACATCCATCCATCCATCCATCCATTCCTTCATTTATCCATCCATCCATCTATCCATTCATCCATCCATCCATCCATTCCTTCATTTATCCATCCATCCATCCATCCATCCATCCATCCATCCATCCATTCCTTCATTTATCCATCCATCCATCCATCCATTCCTTCATTTATCCATCCATCCATCCATCCATCCATCCATCCATTCCTTCATTTATCCATCCATCCATCCATCCATCCATCCATCCATCCATCCATCCATTCCTTCATTTATCCATCCATCCATCCATCCATTCCTTCATTTATCCATCCATCCATCTATCCATCCATCCATCCATCCATTCCTTCATTTATCCATCCATCCATCCATCCATCCATCCATCCATCCATCCATCCATTCCTTCATTTATCCATCCATCCATCCATCCATTCCTTCATTTATCCATACATCCATCCATCCATCCATCCATTCCTTCATTTATCCATACATCCATCCATCCATCCATCCATTCCTTCATTTATCCATACATCCATCAAAATAGAAATTGGAATATACTAACAAACATATTATGAAGGTGATATGCATAATTCCCCTTAGAGAGACAACACAGTGTAAAAGTCCTTCAGAGTTAAACTCCTGGAAAGAATACCACAGTAACTGTGCCGTGCCAAAAACATTCAGCGTCAGAAGGTCTTCTTTAGAGGTATAAATATTATTTTCTCTCTGGTTGACGCATTTCAAAGGCTATCAGTTAGATGCAGTGTGTTTTCCTAATGTTATCAGACCACATTTCTTTAGAGCTGTTGATTGATTAGAATAGAATCCCCGTACATGGTACAGCCTGTTACCAAGAAAATACACTATAGCCAATCAATGATCCACATCATCGCCATGGAGACAGATCAGGGAGATTGTTCAGTGTCAGAATGGTTGTCTGACACTTCATAACATGGATAGTTGCACACGCATGCATGTACGCAGACACCGACACACACAGCTCTGTCTGATACGGAAACAGGGTGAGGCCTTAATGGAGATGAGATATCGTCATGTTACTTCTTGACGTTCAAACTACTGACATTTTAAATTCCACTTCAGAGACGTTGTCTGTGTCCCGAACGGCACCACATGCCCTATATAGTGCCCTACTCTTAACCGGAGCCTTATGGGAGTAGTGACCTTCATGGGAAGTAGGGTGCCATTTGAGACGGAGACTATGAATCAACAGGGTTGAATCACATTGAGACAAGTCCATCACATTCTTGCCAGGTAAACAGTTTAGTGAACACTTTCCTTTCTTCAAGTTCTGGACTTTTTTTCTCAGCTTGAAAAAGGGAAATGAACAAGTTATCGGACAGTGGGGTCGTGGTTTTGACACTGGATTACCAAACTAACTGTTGTGTACACACACACATAACACACATGCACACACACACCACTCCTGATATGAGAGTGTGAAATGCTGGGTGAAATAAGGCCGCCCACGATGATGCTTTGCTCCTCTCACCACTCTGGGATTCGCCCAATGCATGCTAGACCTAATGCCAATACATTATTGAAATATTGAATACATCATCAGACTTCAAACTATATTAAACCATGCATGAAAAACATTAATGAAAACAGAACATTGGAGGTTTTGGAACACTTACTGAGAAAAACTAAAATGGCACACAGATCCTATTCATCTATTGTGGTAGCTTTTATAAACTTGTGTTCAGGTCTACATTGCACCATGAGAGAGAGAGAGACCCAAAATTAAGGAAAGCTTTGACTATGTACAGACTCAGTGAGCATAGCCTTGCTATTGAGAAAGGTCACCGTAGGCAGACCTGGCTCTCAAGAGAAGACAGGCTATGTGCACACTGTCCACAAAATGAGGTGGAAACTGAGCTGCACTTCCTAACCTCCTGACAAATGTATGACCATATTAGAGACACATATTTCCCTCAGATTACACAGACCCACAAAGAATTCAAAACAAATCCAATTTTGATAAACTCCCATATCTACTGGGTGAAATACCACAGTGTGCAATCACAGCAGCAAGATGTGTGACCTGTTGCCACAAGAAAAGGTCAACCAGTGAAGAACAAACACCATTGTAAATACAACCCATTTTTATGTTTATTTATTTTGCCTTTTGTACTTTAACTATTTGCACATCATTACAAAACTGTATATATACATAATATGACATTTGAAATGTCTTTATTATTTTGGAACTTGTGTGAGTGTAGTATATACTGTTCACTTTTTATTGTTTATCTCATTTTTGTTTATCCATGTCACTTGCTTTGGCAAGGCAAACATATGTTTCCCATGCCAAATAAAGACCCTTGAATTGAATTGAATTGACAGAGAGACAGAAAGAAAGTGGCAGAGAGAGAATTGTGACAGAGAGAAAAGACAGAGAGAACGCTCATGAGCTCCTGAACTTTAGAGTGGGATAAACCTGGATTTTTTTTCACATTGACTTACTCAGGAAACGACCCTTTACAACAGAACCTTCAATCCAATCTGAAACGTCACGCGTACAAACTTAAATTTGGACAACCTGGAAAGGATTCTTACTTTCAAAAGACTGCCAAGGACTACCTAGCAACACAACAACAAGCAGAAAAAGCACAGCAAAAACCTAAAAAATACCACCCAACCTACAACTGAGTGAGTAGCTTTTCAATCTGTAGATTCTTCCAAGGCTAAGAAGAAAAATAAAGATATTACAATAATCTCTAGATACCTTGCTATAAGATATCTTACTATATGAAGAACCCAATGCTTAGTTAGGACAGGATGGACGTTCTGGCAGGAACTTCAATTTTCACTTAGGTGTGAAGTGAGCTGTGTGAATTCCTTTGAATGGCAGCAAAGCACCAAAGCCTCCCCCACCCAAATGAAGAGGCTGAACACCAAAGTATCAAAGTACATTTCCCCACAGAAATAAAACAATTATCCTGCACGTAAAAAGTACAAGCTCTTCAAGGAAAATGTGGGAAAACTATTTGCTGACTGCTACAAGAATGGGAACGTAAGCAACCTCATCTTTCACACAGACCATTCCCTGGCATGGCACATGGCCATAAGAGCACATTACCCCTCTGTCGAGAGAGGGTATTAACCCAGGGTGGAAACTTAGAATTCTGGACATTGAGGACACCAAGACAGCCTATGTCAACCTGTACAAGTCTGGAACAGTAATGGTGCAGGGAAACCTCCAACCTCTCAGCAGGCTTTTTACAGGATCAAAGAGGGCACAGCATGAGAAGCTCAGCCTTGGTGATGACCACCCTCAGCCCAAGTGAGTTGGATAACACCCCCTCCTCAAACAGCCCCACAGACAAGCAACCCCCCAGCTCTGAGCAGACCCAGATTCTGCATTAATCAATTCCCCCAGCTGGAGATTGAGCTCAAACAACAATTCAACACATTAGACAGCACAGACCCCAGAAGACCAGCACAACAACACCCCCTCAACCAAACCCAGAGAGCTTAAGAGGGAGAGAGACATGTCTGCACTCTGGACTGTGGTGGACTGTTGTGACAAAACATCAACAGGAGGCAAAAGAGTTTATCAATATCTTTTGTAGCTGTCTATTTACCACCACAAACCGATGCTGGCACTAAGACCGCACTCAAAGCCATAAAGCCATAAAGACATAAGCAAACAAAAAAGATCATCCAGAGGCGGCGCTCCTAGTGGCCGGGGACTTTAATGCAGGGAAACTTAAATCAGTTTTACCTCATTTCTACTCGCCATACCAATTAGGATCTGGCAAAAAATACTTGAATCAGTTAAAGAACCCATTGCGGTTTCTGGTTTTGAGGTCTGGGGTCCGCTCACAAAAATATACTTTGTGTACAACGCAAAACCCTCAAAAATGCATGCAGAGCAGAATTAGGACTATACCTGGAAGTTATCAAAATCCAGAAAAGAGATGTCAACAACCACCTAAAAGGAAGCGATTCCCACACATTCCACCACAAAGCCCTCACCTACAGAGAGATAAACCTAGAGAAGAGTCCCCTCAGCCAGATTGCTCTGGGGCTCTGTTTACAAACACAAACGGACCCCACAGTGCCCAAGGCCAGCAACACAATTAGACACAACCAAATCATGAGAAAAAAGCGAAAAGATAACTATTTGACACACTGGAAAGAATCAACCAAAAACACATAGCAAATTGGAATGCTATCTAGCCCTAAACAGAGAGTACATCATGGCAGAATACCTGACCACTGTGACTGACCCAAAATTGAGAAAGTCTTTGACTATGTACAGACTCAGTGAGACCTGGCTCTCAAGAGAAGACAGGATATGTGCACACTGTCCACAAAATGAGGTGGAAACTGAGCTGAACTTCCTAACCTCCGGCCAAATGTATGACCACGTTAGAGACACATATTTCCAACAGATCTACAGACCCACAAAGAATTTGAAAACAAATCCAAAATTGATAAACACCCATATCTGTTATGCAAAATACCACAGTGTGCAATCACAGCAGCCAGATGTGTGTCCCGTTTCCATGAGAAAGGGGCAACCAGTGGAGCACAAACAACATTGTAAATACCACCAATATTTATCTGTTTATTTATCTCCCACACCACTCGTACTACAACTATTTGCTAATTGCTAAAACACTGTGCATAGCTGACAATATACAGTGCTCTCAGAAAGTATTCACAACACTTAACTCATTCCACTTTTTGTTGTGTTACAGCCTGAATTCAAAATGGATTAAATGTAGATTTTTTTTGTCACTGGCCTACACACAATAACCCAAAGTGGAATTACACTACCAGACAAAAGTTTTAGAACAACTACTCATTCAAGGGTTTTCTTCATTTTTACTATTTTCTACATTGTAGAATAATAGGGAAGACATCAAAACTATGAAATAACACATGGAATCATGTCGTAACCAAAAAAGTGTTAAACAAATCAAAATATATTTTAGATTTGAGATTCTTCAAATAGCCACCCTGTGCCTTGATGACAGCTTTGCATACTCTTTGGTATTCTCTCAACCAGCTTCATGAGGTAGTCACTTGGAATGCATTTAAGAAGGGGTGCCTTCTTAAACACGGGTTCAACCAGGGATGTTCTCCAAGGCCTCACAAAGAAGGCCACATATTAGTAGATGGGTAAAAAGCAGACATTGAATATCCCTTTGAGCACAATGAAGGTATTCATTACACTTTGGATAGTGTATCAATACACCCAGTCACTACAAAGATATAGTGACTTTCTAACTTAGTTGCCGGAGAGGAAGGAAACCGCTCAGGGATTTCACCATGAGGCTAATGGTGACTTTAAAGCAGTTACAGAATTTAATGGCTGTAATAAGAGAACACTGAGGATGGCTCAACAACATTGTAGGTACTCCACAATACTGACCTAATTGACAGAGTGCAAAGAAGGAAGCATGTACATAAATCAACATTTTCCAAAACTTGCATCCTGTTTGCAATAAGGCACTAAAGTAATACTGCGTCGAAAAAGTAATTCACTTTTTGTCCTGAATACAAAGGGTAAATCCAGTACAACACATTACTGAGTACCACTCTCCATATTTTCAAGCATAGTGGTGGCTGCATCATGTTATGGGTATGGCTGTAATCGTATGGAGCTTAGCACAGGCAAAATCCTAGAGGAAAACCTGGTTCAGTCTGCTTTCCACCAGACACTGAGAGATGAATTCACCTTTCATCAGGACAATAACCTAAAACACAAGGCCAAATCTACACTGGAGTTGCTTACCAAGACAGTGAATGTTCCTGAGTGGCCGAGCTACAGTTTTGAAAATCTATGGCAAGACCTGAAAATTGTCTTTTTGAGAAGAATAATGGGCAAATGTTGCACAATCCAGGTGTGGAAAGCTCTTAGAAACTTACCCAGAAAGACTTGCAGCTGTAATCACTGCCAAAGGTGCTTCTACAAAATATTGACTCAGGGGTGTGAATGAGATTTCTAAAAACATGTTTTCACTTTTTCATTATAGGGTATTGTGTGAAGATGGGTGAGGGAAAACATCTATTTAATCAATTTTGAATTGAGGTTGTAACACAACAACATGTGGAAGAAGTAAATGGGTATGAATCCTTTCTGAAGGCACTGCAACACTTAAAATGTCTATATTTTTATAACCTATTTGACTGCAAAATTTACTGTTCATTTATCGTTTTTGTTTCTTCTCGCTTTTGTTTGTTTATTTCACTTGCTTTGACAATGTAAAGATATGTTTCCCATGCCAATAAAGCCCCTTTGAAATGAATTGAGAGAGAGAAAGAGAAAAGAGAGACAGTCAGACAAATAGAGAGAGACAGATGCAAGCAACAAAACATTTAAATAGTACAGTATCTCCTGACAGCCTTAAACATTACATTCCTGGCTGGGGCTAGGAAGTGCTCTCTTTACCTGGCTCAGACTGGAGCATTAGCTAGCATACGCACACACACACAAACACACAACCCCCCCTCATACACAGAGACAAAACTAGGCCTCTTTCTAACATGTTTCTACAGGATATCAAACTCTCTAACTATTTGACAAGGGATAACCAAACCCCTTTGCTAGAGCCCACCTGACCACCCCAGAGAGAGGAGTGGACCCCTCACAAGTAAGCTCGGGAGGGTAGGATATATAGGAGGTGGGGGCGTCTTTGTTTGCTATCGCCAGCATTGAATAGACCTTAGCACTGGTACTTCCTGTTTGAGTTTCTGAATATAGGTAAGGGAGGAGCAAAATGGAGTCATGATCTGATTTGCCGAAGGTAGGGATGGGGAGGGCCTTGTAGCCATCCCGGAAGGGAGAGTAACAATGGTGAGTCCCGATGACATATCAAACAGGACCTGACCCGGACCCGATGGACAAGTTAGAATTTCAGACCCGAACCCAAATGCTCCCGGGTCCAGCCCACACAGACCCATGAAGACCTCTAATAGGGTGCCGTGTGTAATGTATCTCTAACGTGGACCTGTGGAATAGCTTGTCAGTGGGATCTCCTATTAAACAGACATCAAAGGATCTTAAAGGGTTAATTCTCAACCCCAATTTCAGCCTTTGCTCAACCCCTTCAAATATGTTTTAAAAAATGCATTCAGTTGAGAAGTTATGGGTGAGTGGAATTGCTCATAAATATTCATTTTGGAGGTGGGGAAACGTAGTTGTAACTGATCCCAACACTTTCTCACTAAAGCATACTTAACAAAAGTCCATTGGCACGCTCTGATAATAAAGCTACATGCATCCACAGCAGATATGGCTCTGAACAGTTAGCACAGTGTTAAGGTGCTGATCGGTGGTGTAAAGTACTTAAGTAAAAATACTTTAAAGTAATACTTATGTCACGGCTTTTTAATTCCTCCTCCTCGGACGAGGAGAGGCGAGAAGGATCGGACCAATACTCGGAGTGGTTAGTGTCCATAATTTATTAGCATCGAACTGAACACTATAATGAAACAAAATAACAAATAGAAAACCGACAAACAGTCCCGTGTGGCTCAACGACTACACGGAAGACAAACACCCACAAAACACAAGTGAAACCCAGGCTGCCTAAGTATGATTCTCAATCAGGGACAACGATTGACAGCTGTCTCTGATTGAGAATCATACCCGGCCGGACACAAACATCCCAACATAGAAAATACCACATAGACAAACCCACCCAACTCACGCCCTGACCAACTAAATAAATACAAGAAAAAGGAAAACAGGTCAGGAACGTGACATAACCCCCCCCTTAAGGTGCGAACTCCGGGCGCACCAGCATAAACTCTAGGGGAGGGTCTGGGTGGGCGTCTGTCCACGGTGGCGGCTCTGGCGCTGGTCGTGGTCCCCACCCCACCATAGTCAAACCCCGCTTCCGTGGCCTCCTCCCAATGGCCACCCTCCATGTCAATCCCACTATACCAAAGGGCAGCACCGGACTGAGGGGCAGCTCCGGACTGAGGGGCAGCTCCGGACTGAGGGGCAGCTCCGGACTGAGGGGCAGCACCGGACTGAGGGGCAGCACCGGACTGAGGGACGGATCCTGGCTGGCTGGCTCTGGCGAATCCTGGCTGGCTGGCTCTTTTGGAGGTATCTATACTTTACTATTTATACTTTTAGCCAACTTTTACTTTTACCTCACTACATTCCTAAAGAAAATCATGTACTTTTTAATCCTTACATTTTCCCTGACACCCAAAAGCACTCGTTCATTTTCGACAGGAAAATGGTCCAATTCACACACTTATCAAGAGAACATCCCTGGTCATCCCTACTGCCTATGATCTGGAGGACTCACTAAACACAAATGCTTTGTTTGTAAATTATGTCTGAGTGTTGTAGTGTGCCCCTGGCTATCCGTAAAAAAGAAAGAAATTTGTGCCGTCTGATTTGCTTAATATAAGGAATTTGAAGAGGTTTATACATTTTAGCAATTCCATTTACTTTTGATACTTAAGTATATTTAAAACCAAATACTTCCAGAATTTTACTCAAGTTGTATTTTACTGTGTCACTCACTTTTACCGGGGTCGTTTTCTATTAAGGTATCTTTACTTTACTCTTTACTTTACTCCAACGGTCGAATGAACACACAGATTGGTGTTGGGTACTGTATAAAACCTACAACTACGACCAGGGCGACCCCGCTCACAGGTATGCTTTCACTTTTCAAAATTAGAAGTGCATGGAGATGGGATGAATATTGTACCACCAATCTGTTATATCAGACTGTACCACCAATCTGTTTTATCAGACTGTACCATTATCAGACTGTACCACCAATCTGTTATATCAGACTGTACCATTATCAGACTGTACCACCAATCTGTTATATCAGACTGTACCATTATCAGACTGTACCACCAATCTGTTATATCAGACTGTACCATTATCAGACTGTACCACCAATCTGTTATATCAGACTGTACCATTATCAGACTGTACCACCAATCTGTTATATCAGACTGTACCATTATCAGACTGTACCACCAATCTGTTTTATCAGACTGTACCATTATCAGACTGTACCACCAATCTGTTTTATCAGACTGTACCATTATCAGACTGTACCACCAATCTGTTTTATCAGACTGTACCATTATCAGACTGTACCACCAATCTGTTATATCAGACTGTACCATTATCAGACTGTACCACCAATCTGTTTTATCAGACTGTACCATTATCAGACTGTACCACCAATCTGTTATAGCAGACTGTACCACCAATCTGTTATATCAGACTGTACCATTATCAGACTGTACCACCAATCTGTTTTATCAGACTGTACCATTATCAGACTGTACCACCAATCTGTTTTATCAGACTGTACCATTATCAGACTGTACCACCAATCTGTTTTATCAGACTGTACCATTATCAGACTGTACCACCAATCTGTTTTATCAGACTGTACCATTATCAGACTGTACCACCAATCTGTTATAGCAGACTGTACCATTATCAGACTATACCACCAATCTGTTTTATCAGACTGTACCATTATCAGACTGTACCACCAATCTGTTTTATCAGACTGTACCATTATCAGACTGTACCACCAATCTGTTTTATCAGACTGTACCATTATCAGACTGTACCACCAATCTGTTATAGCAGACTATACCACCAATCTGTTATAGCAGACTGTACCATTATCAGACTGTACCATTATCAGACTGTACCACCAATCTGTTTTATCAGACTGTACCATTATCAGACTGTACCACCAATCTGTTATAGCAGACTATACCACCAATCTGTTATAGCAGACTGTACCATTATCAGACTGTACCACCAATCTGTTTTATCAGACTGTACCATTATCAGACTGTACCACCAATCTGTTTTATCAGACTGTACCATTATCAGACTGTACCACCAATCTGTTATAGCAGACTATACCACCAATCTGTTATAGCAGACTGTACCATTATCAGACTGTACCATTATCAGACTGTACCACCAATCTGTTTTATCAGACTGTACCACCAATCTGTTTTATCAGTTAGGAAAAAATACAAACACTTGACATGACCACCATTGTCATCTATTTCCTGTTATGATGGAATACAGAGGTATAATTCTCATAGCCTACATGTTTTTTACATTGTAAAAGCAGATCGATGTGAAACGGTAACCAAACATGTAGAACTTGGTCATATGCGGAAATGTACCATTACTTTTGAATGTTGTGTAACGTCAGTAGTCTAGTCAAGTAAGCATCATGCAAAATATATTAGTATTAAAATATATACTCCATTTACCAAAACCATTGCCAAGTAAGGCGAGCTGTGTATTTCATACCAAACCCCTTCCTTGAGATCACATCACGATTTCAATGGTAGAGTTAAACCGCGAGGGGCAAAAATAGCTTGATTTTCTACTAAAAGACCAACATATATCACTTTTGCAACGAACCTGTCAAAACGAAGACTGGAATTGATGTGTTTCTCTATGACTAAGCATAAAACATTTGATTTTCCATGAAAAACATTTTTTTATGGAAAGTTACTCCTTAAAGGTAGAAGTCAGACTCTAACCACAGATCTAGGATCAAATTACCCTACACCAATCATAACCTTTACTATTAAGGGGATGAAGAAATATCTGACCATGAATCAGTGGTTAGGACTACATTATGTCTAGCTACTCCATCAAGGCTCATCTACATCTGCAACCCAAATGGTACACTATTGCCCTATAATACACCACTTTTGACCAGGGTAGTGAAGAGTAGAGTAGTGAAGTATGTAGGGAAAGGGGTATCATTTGGGACACAATCAAGGCCTCAGTTCTGACAGCATTAGTATGATGATGGATTTGTTGTTTTGCAATGTTCTACCTGTCAGTCTGTCTCTGCTGTCATTGGGGAATATAATCATTATAGGGGTGTTGTGACTGTTATTTGTTTTGAAGGGAATAGCTGATGGCTGACAGGGTATTTGTTATGAATGGGGATAGCTGATGGCTGACAGGGTATTTATTATGAATGGGGATAGCTGATGGCTGACAGGGTATTTATTATGAATGGGGATAGCTGATGGCTGACAGGGTATTTATTATGAATGGGGATAGCTGATGGCTGACAGGGTATTTGTTATGAATGGGGATAGCTGATGGCTGACAGGGTATTTATTATGAATGGAGATAGCTGATGGCTGACAGGGTATTTATTATGAATGGGGATAGCTGATGGCTGACAGGGTATTTATTATGAATGGGGATAGCTGATGGCTGACAGGGTATTTATTATGAATGGGGATAGCTGATGGCTGACAGGGTATTTATTATGAATGGAGATAGCTGATGGCTGACGGGGTATTTGTTTTGAAGGAGTTAGCTGACGGGGATGGTGACTTGGTGGTATTCAGGGGTAAGTTAGATGCAGATAAGGCGCAAACACTGCAGACACACACACACACACACACACACACACACACACACACACACACACACACACACACACACACACACACACACACACACACACACACACACACACACACACACACACACACACACACACACACACACACACACACACACACACACACACACACAAGCCCCTACACTGCCTCAACACGCTATCCTATCCCTCCTGTCAAAGCGTCTCGACGCTCAACACTCAGTCAGCCCGTGTGTACTTTCACTCTGCTCACATGATAAAGAAAACTAAACTTAATTCCTCATAGTCACCTAATAATCACCACAATATCACGTTTAACGGTCTGTGGAACAGCCATTAATTATCACCACAATATCACGTTTAACGGTCTGTGGAACAGCCCTTAATTATCACCACAATATCACGTTTAACGGTCTGTGGAACAGCCATTAATTATCACCACAATATCACGTTTAACGGTCTGTGGAACAGCCATTAATTATCACCACAATATCGTGTTTAACGGTCTGTGGAACAGCCATTAATTATCACCACAATATTACGTTTAACGGTCTGTGGAACAGCCATTAATTATCACCACAATATCACGTTTAACGGTCTGCATCACCACCACCAGGAGAGATGAGGGAGGCCCTACCCCACCACCATCACCATCACCAGGAGAGATGAGGGAGGCCCTACCCCACCACCACCACCACCACCACCAGGAGAGATGAGGGAGGCCCTACCCCACCACCACCACCACCACCACCAGGAGAGATGAGGGAGGCCCTACCCCACCACCACCATCACCAGGAGGGATGAGGGAGGCCCTAAACCACCACCACCACCAGGAGAGATGAGGGAGGCGCTACCCCACCACCACCACCAGGAGAGATGAGGGAGGCGCTACCCCACCACCACCACCACCACCACCAGGAGGGATGAGGGAGGCCCTAAACCACCACCACCACCAGGAGAGATGAGGGAGGCCCTACCCCACCACCACCACCAGGAGAGATGAGGGAGGCCCTACCCCACCACCACCACCACCACCACCAGGAGAGATGAGGGAGGCCCTACCCCACCACCACCACCACCACCACCAGGAGAGATGAGGGAGGCCCTAAACCACCACCACCATCACCAGGAGGGATGAGGGAGGCCCTACCCCACCACCACCACCACCACCACCAGGAGAGATGAGGGAGGCCCTACCCCACCACCACCACGACCACCACCAGGAGAGATGAGGGAGGCCCTACCCCACCACCACCACCACCACCACCAGGAGAGATGAGGGAGGCCCTAAACCACCACCACCACCACCAGGAGGGATGAGGGAGGCCCTACCCCACCACCACCACCACCACCACCAGGAGAGATGAGGGAGGCCCTACCCCACCACCACCACCACCACCACCAGGAGAGATGAGGGAGGCCCTAAACCACCACCACCACCAGGAGAGATGAGGGAGGCCCTACCCCACCACCACCACCACCACCACCAGGAGAGATGAGGGAGGCCCTACCCCACCACCACCACGACCACCACCAGGAGAGATGAGGGAGGCCCTACCCCACCACCACCACCACCACCACCAGGAGAGATGAGGGAGGCCCTAAACCACCACCACCACCACCAGGAGGGATGAGGGAGGCCCTACCCCACCACCACCACCACCACCACCAGGAGAGATGAGGGAGGCCCTACCCCACCACCACCACCACCACCACCAGGAGAGATGAGGGAGGCCCTAAACCACCACCACCATCACCAGGAGGGATGAGGGAGGCCCTACCCCACCACCACCACCACCACCACCAGGAGAGATGAGGGAGGCCCTAAACCACCACCACCACCAGGAGAGATGAGGGAGGCCCTAAACCACCACCACCACCAGGAGAGATGAGGGAGGCCCTAAACCACCACCACCACCACCACCACCAGGAGAGATGAGGGAGGCCCTACCCCACCACCACCACCACCACCACCAGGAGAGATGAGGGAGGCCCTACCCCACCACCACCATCACCAGGAGGGATGAGGGAGGCCCTAAACCACCACCACCACCAGGAGAGATGAGGGAGGCCCTAAACCACCACCACCACCACCACCACCAGGAGAGATGAGGGAGGCCCTAAACCACCACCACCACCAGGAGAGATGAGGGAGGCGCTACCCCAGGGATCTGGCTGGGCCACTCAAGGACATTCAGAGACTTGTCCCGAAGCTACTCCTGCGTTGTCTTGGCTGTGCGCTTAGGGTTGTTGTTCTGTTGGAAGGTGAACCTTCGCCCCAGTCTGAGCTCCGCTCTGTAGAGGTTTTCATCAAGGATTTCTCTGTATTTTGCTCCGTTAATCTTTCCCTCGATCCTGACTAGTCTCCCAGTCCCTGCCACTGAAAAACATCCCCACAGCATGAGGCTGTCACCACCATGCTTCACCGTAGGGATGGTCCCAGGTTTCCTCCAGACGTAACGATTGGCATTCAGGACAAAGGATTCAATCAGAGAATCTTGTTTTTCATGGTCAGAATCCTTTAGGTGCCTTTTGGCAAACTCCAAGTGGGCTGTTATCTGCCTTTTACTGAGGAGTGGCTTCCATCTGGCCACTCTACCATAAAGGCCTGATTGGTGGAGTGCTGCAGAGATGGTTGTCCTTCTGAAAGGTTCTCCCATCTCCAGAGGTGACCAAGAACCATCGGGTCACCTCCATGACCAAGGCCCTTCTCCCCCGATTACTCAGTTTGGCCGGGCGGCCAGCCCTAGGAAGAGTCTTGGTGGTTCCAAACTTCTTCCATTTAAGAATGTTGGAGGCCACTGTCTTCTTGGGAACTTCAATGCTGCAGAATTGTTTTGGTGCCCTTACCCAGATCTGTGCCTCGACACAATCCTGTCTCGGAGCTCTACGGACAATTCCTTCGACCTCATGGCTTGGTCGACTTTGGACTTTATATAGACAAGTGTGTACCTTTCCAAATCATGTTCAATCAATTTAATTTACCACAGGTGGGCTCCAATCAAGTTGTAGAAACATCTCAAGAATGATCAATGGAAACAGGATGCACCGGAGCTCAATTTCAAGTCTTATAGCAAATTGTCTTAATACTTATGTAAATAAAGTATTTCTGTTTTTTATTTTTAATACATTTGTGAAAATGTCTAAAAACCGGTTTTCGCTTTGTCATTATGGGGTATTGTGTGTAGATTTATGAGGAACAACATTTATTTAATCCATTTAAGAATAAGGCTGTAACGTAATAAAATGTGGGAAAATGCAAGGGGTCTGAATACTTTCTGAATGCACTGTATATATAGTAATACAATGATAATAAAACTATTTGGATGTTCACATACATGCGCAGGCAAATTCCTGTTCAATTGAACACGGGAGCTTCTCCAAACGTGTGCATGTTCTGACGACTTAAGATGGCATTGAACCCTGCCCCAGGCAACAAAACAGTGTTTTTATTTGTTTGTTATTTTACTCTGAGCCAGAAAACAATATACCTCTCTGCCAGCTCTCCATGTTCATAGATATGTCTGTAGATAATAATAATAATAATTATTAAAAAGGACTACAGGCAGGGAAGTCTCTGGTAATGACTTAGTTTGGCAGTGATGATGGAAGTGATGAAATGCTTGTGTGTTTGTGTGTGTGGCATGCTTGCGTTCCTGCCTGTGCATGCTTAAGTAGCATGTTTATAGAAGGTGTGCGTCTTGTTAAGAAGAATGCACCCCCCAAAGCGTGTTCTGATATCCTGAACCAGTCCTCCCTCTGTCATTTTGAAACAGCATGGAAAATGATCGTTGATTCACAGATCACGGTTATGTGGTAAAAGTCACAGAAAGGGTATTCAACCCCCATAATCCCGTTGGCACTACTTAACGTGTTAACTTAACGTGTTATGATGTTGTTGTTGTTTATTATCTCACTAGACCTTTATGGTTTAGAAAGATAACATCTAAATAAACATAAACCACATTGAGGTAAACTACCATGAAATGACCTGCCTGCTCTTAAAGGGAAATTAACACAAAATTATACTTCATTTTCATCATCTCCAGCATCACCTCTAAATCAACATTATGTGAAAATGGCGCGTTTCTATGTTTTGTGGAGAAAAAAAGGGATGGAGGAAGATAAGTGTTTCCAGTGACATAATTAACCAGTTAGTAGACAATTGGTTAAAATCACATGATGCACACTGATGATGTCATAGGAATCTTTCCTTCAAGATCTGTATACAGAATCTACACACCTGGATTCAATCCAACTTTATTTGTATAACACTGTTTAAAACCTTTTCCTGCAGTGGGCTAAATATTATCACACAGAGTATGTATTGGTAGTCTTAAACAAACCTACTTTGGAACACACATGGTAATGGACTTAAAAAAGAAGACACCTGTACCATGTCAGATATAGAGCTGAAATGTATTACATTTTGAGTTTGCATCCCAATATTACACTTTATATACATCACTGAAGACTAAAATACAACACAACTGTTTGACATAGAAACACTGGATTTTTGGCGGGTTTAATAATGTTAATTAATTCTGAAAAATATGAATAACATACCACCCACGAGGCCACTAGAGGGCGATTTGGTCATTTGACTGCAGGAAAGGTATACAAAACATGGAGAGCAATCAGTCGAGGACACTTAACAAGCATATACCCTAAACCTTACCAGACATCTAGCCACGCCATCAGGGACGGGGTTCCTTTCTTGGAAAAGGACGGGACAAAGCTAGCTAGCTCATAGTTTACAGACACAGCCTCAACAAGCTTATACCCAGACATAAACCTTCCTAAACAACTAGCCACGCCATCAGGTAAAGTGACACGCAACCATTCCCTTCTTGGAAGTGGACGAGACAAAAACTTTCCTAAACACCTAGTCTAGGAACGGAGACGAACACAATGTAATGACCTTTTGGAAGTGGACAGGAAATAACTTGCTCATAGTTTATAGACCAACGTAGTCTCGATAACAAGCGACCAGATACAGCATCAAACAGCTCTATCTGTGGAGGAGACGGTGACGAGAGGCCTGCAAACCAGGTGGGTAAACCACAACGCTATACATATTATAGGGTATTCCTAGAAAAAAGGGGGTCTGGATGGATGGTGCTATAACACGTATGCTATTCTGGGGAATGGAGGAGAGTGGAGAGAGAGAATGAACAGTGAAAAGTGAAAAAGAGAAAGAAACCGACAGAGAGAGACAGAGAGAGAGAGAGAAAGAAACCGAAAGAGAGTGACCAGTTAGTGACTCCAGTAAACCACAGTTTGGTGTTAAGCAGAGAAACCACCAATTACTTTAATTGAAAAAAAAAAAAAGAGAGAGAGAGAGAGAGAGAGAGAGAGAACTTTTTTCTTTTTTCTTGGGAAAATCCTCTGCATTATCATTAACAGCAGACTCGTACATTTCCTCAATGAAAACAATGTACTGAGCAAATGTCAAATTGGCTTTTTACCAAATTACCGTACAACAGACCATGTATTCACCCTACACACCCTAATTGACAACCAAACAAACCAAAACAAAGGCAAAGTCTTCTCATGCTTTGTTGATTTCAAAAAAGCCTTCGACTCAATTTGGCATGAGGGTCTGCTATACAAATTGATGGAAAGTGGTGTTGGGGGTAAAACATACGACATTATAAAATCCATGTACACAAACAACAAGTGTGCGGTTAAAATTGGCAAAAAACACACACATTTCTTCACACAGGGTCGTGGGGTGAGACAGGGATGCAGCTTAAGCCCCACCCTCTTCAACATATATATCAACGAATTGGCGCGGGCACTAGAACAGTCTGCAGCACCCGGTCTCACCCTACTAGAATCCGAAGTCAAATGTCTACTGTTTGCTGATGATCTGGTGCTTCTGTCACCAACCAAGGAGGGCCTACAGCAGCACCTAGATCTTCTGCACAGATTCTGTCAGACCTGGGCCCTGACAGTAAATCTCAGTAAGACCAAAATAATGGTGTTCCAAAAAAGGTCCAGTCACCAGGACCACAAATTCCATCTAGACACCGTTGCCCTAGAGCACACAAAAAACTATACATACCTCGGCCTAAACATCAGCACCACAGGTAACTTCCACAAAGCTGTGAACGATCTGAGAGACAAGGCAAGAAGGGCCTTCTATGCCATCAAAAGGAACATAAATTTCAACATACCAATTAGGATCTGGCTAAAAATACTTGAATCAGTCATAGAGCCCATTGCCCTTTATGGTTGTGAGGTCTGGGGTCCGCTCACCAACCAAGATTTCACAAAATGGGACAAACACCAAATTGAGACTCTGCATGCAGAATTCTGCAAAAATATCCTCCGTGTACAACGTAGAACACCAAATAATGCATGCAGAGCAGAATTAGGCCGATACCCACTAATTATCAAAATCCAGAAAAGAGCCGTTAAATTCTACAACCACCTAAAAGGAAGCAATTCCCAAACCTTCCATAACAAAGCCATCACCTACAGAGAGATGAACCTGGAGAAGAGTCCCCTAAGCAAGCTGGTCCTAGGGCTCTGTTCACAAACACAAACACACCCCACAGAGCCCCAGGACAACAGCACAATTAGACCCAACCAAATCATGAGAAAACAAAAAGATAATTACTTGACACATTGGAAAGAATTAACAAAAAAACAGAGCAAACTAGAATGCTATTTGGCCCTAAACAGAGAGTACACAGTGGCAGAATACCTGACCACTGTGACTGACCCAAACTTAAGGAAAGCTTTGACTATGTACAGACTCAGTGAGCATAGCCTTGCTATTGAGAAAGGCCGCCGTAGGCAGACATGGCTCTCAAGAGAAGACAGGCTATGTGCACACTGCCCACAAAATGAGGTGGAAACTGAGCTGCACTTCCTAACCTCCTGCCCAATGTATGACCATATTAGAGAGACATATTTCCCTCAGATTACACAGATCCACAAAGAATTTGAAAACAAATCCAATTTTGATAAACTCCCATATCTACTGGGAGAAATTCCACAGTGTGCCATCACAGCAGCAAGATTTGTGACCTGTTGCCACAAGAAAAGGGCAACCAGTGAAGAACAAACACCATTGTAAATACAACCCATATTTATGCTTATTTATTTTAACTTGTGTGCTTTAACCATTTGTACATTGTTACAACACTGTATATATATAATATAACATTTGTAATGTCTTTATTGTTTTGAAACTTCTGTATGTGTAATGTTTACTGTTAATTTGTATTGTTTATTTCACTTTTGTATAATATCTACCTCACTTGCTTTGGCAATGTTAACACATGTTTCCCATGCCAATAAAGCCCCTTGAATTGAATTGAAATTGAATTGAGAGAAAGAAACTGAGAGAGAGAGAGAGAGAAAGAAACTGAGAGAGAGAGAGAGAGAGAGAGAGAGAGAGAGAGAGAGAGAGAGAGAGAGAGAGAGAGAGAGAGAGAGAGAGAGAAAGAAACCAAGAGAGAGAGAGTCAGGTCAGTTACAGTATATGATAGTTAACCACAGTTTGATGTTAACCACTGAGTCAGATACTTGTAGGTCTACATTGAAATAGTTATGTTCTGCCGTGTAGCATTCCTCAAGTCTCGTATAGCAGTAACATCTTCCCAGGCCTTAAATACAGTAGAAAATACATACAGGTAAATCTCATACTGTACAGTAACACCTTCCAGACCTTTACATTAAGTCAAATACAGTATAGTTACAGTAAACTCACAGACACCAGACATTAATAAATGTCTAACTGTAACTAGCTCCATGTTTGAGTGTGAGGGGAACCGGTAGGTAGAGGCCTCCTTGGTGAAGCTAAAGGATAGACTGTCTTCTGGGAGGAGGGAGTGAGGGTGAAGGGGTTGGGGTGAGAAAGACTTGGTTGGGGGTGAGGAAGACTTGGTTGGGGGTGAGGAAGACTTGGTTGGGGGTGAGGAAGACTTGGTTGGGGGTGAGGAAGACTTGGTTGGGGGTGAGGAAGACTTGGTTTGGGGTGAGGAAGACTTGGTTGGGGGTGAGGAAGACTTGGTTGGGGGTGAGGAAGACTGGGTTGGGGGTTAGGAAGACTTGGTTGGGGGTGAGGAAGACTTGGTTGGGGGTGAGGAAGACTTGGTTGAGGGTGAGGAAGACTTGGTTGAGGGTGAGGAAGACTGGGTTGGGGGTGAGGAAGACTTGGTTGGGGGTGAGGAAGACTGGGTTGGGGGTGAGGAAGACTTGGTTGGGGGTGAGGAAGACTGGGTTGGGGGTGAGGAAGACTTGGTTGGGGGTGAGGAAGACTGGGTTGGGGGTGAGGAAGACTTGGTTGGGGGTGAGGAAGACTTGGTTGGGGGTGAGGAAGAGGAAATGTATAGCAGCACCATGCGTCAGTTGTACTACTGTGGCTATATGCTGACTTACTTGCCTCATTGAAATAGGAAGGGGCCTTACGTTAACTCTATACGTAGGCTTTCAGACGGCCATACTTTGTTTCTACGCATCACTAATCCCCTAGAGTAGACAGAGTAGCTAACAGGGAAGGAAGGGAGGGAGGGATATAGACACATCTACCCCATAGTGACTGACTGACTGCTAGACTGACTCCTGCTGCTGTTGCTGAAATATGCAGTGAAGATCTTGGCTGGGCTGTGTGAAGGCAGGGACTTGAAAAGCTGGAGCAATATCGCAGGGTCATGTCAAGGAAGAGGAGGGGCTGAGAGGAGACTGACAGAGATGGAGGGAAGGAGAGAAGGAGGGATGGAAGGAAGGAGAGAATAAAGGAAGGAGGGAAAGAGATCTCTCCCCATTTTAGCAACTCTTGAGTCTATATTTTTGGACCATGATAGCTTGCTATCTAGGGTTACACCAGGCAGTTTAGTCTCCTCAACTTCCTCAATCGCCACATTATTCAATAACAGATCTAGGTGAGGTTTAGGGTTGAGCGAATGATTAGTCCCAAAAACGATGCTTCTAGTTTTTGAGATATAGTATCTAGCCTATTGCTAGTTACCCATTCTATAGGGAAGATGGGAAGAAAAAAGAATTCTACTTCATATTCATCCTTTCCAGCATCGCCTCAACATCAACATATGTGAAAATGGCGCGGTTCTATGTTTTGTAGTAAAAAACAGAGGAAGATGGTTGTTTCCAGCGACATCATTAACCAGTTAGTAGACAATTGGTTAAAGTCGCATGATGCACATGAGGCTGAGTTTTTTTCAGCAAAAAGGTTATGATCAATGATATCAAAAGCCGCACTGAAGTCTAGTCAAACAGCTCCCGCAATCTTCTCATTATCAATTTCTTTCAGCCAATACTTTGTAATTTGTCAGCCAAGACATCCGACAGAGAAAGAGAGAATAAACAGAAGAACAGATTGTGAAGGTAAGCGGGTGAGAGACCGGGAACCTGGACAGCTGCTAGGTGGATTCATCAATACGTCAGCATATCCTCGTCTACAGACATGAGACTGGAGGTTGGCAAGCGACCTTCTTGGAAAGAAACAAGATACTACTGCATCTCTGTGTTAGGTCACTAAGAACACCATGGCAAGTTGCAAATCATTTAAAGAAGAGTAAGTACCATAATACTCTTCAGGAAGCATCACTAGGATGCCCTGTGTTTGTGTTGCCGGGATACTGTAGCAACGTTATACATCAGGGAGTGTTGAGTAAAGCCCTGCCATTTCTACCAGACGACAACCAACCACGCCCCTCAGTTCTCTAACAACCCATAATGCTAAAAACACACTCTCACAGCTCAGCTTTACCCTTCAAGAAAAGAGCCTTGAAACGATACTTTATAGCTTTAGAAATATCCAATGCAGCAACTGATGCAGTAAGTACTGTATCTAGATTCCACATATTTATTTTATTCAAGCTACAGAGTACTGAGCGCTAGGAGTGTTTTCTGTAGAAATCTTGCGTGTGATGCAAGCGGAGGCATGTGGCAGCGGCTTACCACTGAGGTGGTTTCATGCTTGGCTCCAGTGTTGTTGTGTGGGCTGTGGCAGACACCCCAGAGACTGTCGGTGTGGTTGGCTAGCCTAGCGTAACCTAGCGTTAGTGTAGCATAAAATAACATAGCATTAGCGTAACCTAGCGTTAGTGTAGCATAGCACAGCACAGCTGTGACCGCTGCGGTTTCACGCACCCTAGTAGACCTGCCTCAACAAGCAGCCTGCTGCTGGCTCTTAGAGCCCTCTGCTTCCTCTCTTCACCACAGGAAACCACCATTCTGCAACAGGGCAGGGGAAAACTCCATTCCGGCTCCATCATCATTAGAGTAGTTAGGGGGAAACAAGGTGGGTGCCATTAAATGGCCTAATGGAATACGAAGAGGGAAACTGTGAGGGGTGCAGTGAGGGGAGTCATTCTGGCTCACTCAGCTTTAGAGTAGTCATACGGTGCCATTGCATGGCATCGGAAGAGGGAAACTGGGCAGTGAGGGATCCCGTGAGCAGCAAATCCATTCCGGCTTACTCAACATTGGAGAAGATAGAAGGAAACTGGGGAGGGAAATTCTCCCATGGGGAGGCCATTCCAGCTTGCTGCAGAGTAGGAGTCAAGGCAGGGTTAGACACAGCGGCAGGCCTATGGGATGCCAGTTTCCACACAGTGGAAGCCAATGAGAGGCAAGAGGACCAGAGGGGTCTGAGCCGGAGGCCTGTTATCCAAACCTCAGTTTCTTACCCCCTCAGGAGAAGTTACCGAAGTCGGCTACTACGCTCTATTTAACACAGTTCCCTAGTAGCGCCCATAACGGGTACCTATCTAACCGCCAGAACCAGTAAGTAACAGGCCCACTGGCCTGGGTCAAATTACCCATAAAGCCCTGCATGTCAGCACACACACAGAAACTTCAGAGAAAGACAAAGTGACAGACAGACAGGAAGTGTTCCCATGAATAAAATGTTCCTTTTGAAGACAAGGCTAACAAGGAGCTTTAGAGTTTACATAGCTTGGCCATAAATTGATGTTGCATTTTACTTGATGAGTTATGTAGGCTTCTTCTAATCCATTGTTTTCTACTTCAATACAGATAATGATTAGGCTATATCTTTACATGAAATACCAAAGTCGGTCAGATTTCCAGTCATTCCCATTAATTGAATACCCATTGATCTTCATCTTCAAGAATAGGACTTGGAAATATAGATTAGCCTAATTGTTTTACTGGAGCATAACCCGAAAACTCAGGACATATTAGCCTACTCTGTTGGATATGATTTGGTTTTCATGGACGGTTGATTGGGCTCAGTGCTTCGAGTTGAAAAATAAATGCTACTCTCATGGAATGGCATGCTTTGATCCCTACTGAAAGTGCTCTTTGCATTTGAAAAATGAATGGCATTTGTTGCTTTTGCTATAGACCTATTGATAATATTTTTGTAGGTGACACTTTGATATCTCGATAATTTGCAGCTGTTTAAGTCAATCAAAAGTGTGCAAGTTTAAGCATGTGTTCATTAGGCCACTGATTTTTTGGGGGGGGGGAATACGCACCAATTAGATTGCGCAATTAAAGCCCCACTTGTGGTTTTCTTAAATGAACAGTTTGGAGAACAATACCACGGGGGAGTTTAGAAGGGAGGGACTCCCTCAAACTGTTATTCCATCCCACTGGGCACAAACGTCAGTTCAACGTCTAGTTTTGATTTAAATTTGGTTGCGTTGTCAACTAACGTGATTTCAACATTAAATCAACAAAAAATGTCACCGTGTCATTGGATTTATGTTCAAAGTTGGGTGAAAAAAATACAAAATTTTCTTACGTTAATTACTTTTTGCAAATCCAAATCATTTTTGTTGTTGTTGTTGAAATGACATAGAAACAATGTTGATTCAATGGGTTTTTGCCCAGTGGGATAGGCCCTGATCAACATTATGCAGATGTAGCAGGATAAACATTCACTGTCTGTCCACTGGTTGCAAAAACAGTGATGCTTAAACTTCATTTGAACCATTATAGGGTTAAAATACACATATAAGATACATTTGTGAACAGCCATCCGCAACAACTACAATCTGTAAGGCGCAAATAGCTAAATGAGAGAGCAGAAGTGTGATTCACATCTTTGAGCTATATAGATATCAATAATAAGTGATATCCGTATCGCCCGTAGGATATATCACTGCTGTTGTCTTTAATCTCCTGTAGGATACATCACTGCTGTTGTCTTTAATCTCCTGTAGGATACACCACTGCTGTTGTCTTTAATCTCCTGTAGGATACACCACTGCTGTTGTCTTTAATCTCCTGTAGGATACATCACTGCTGTTGTCTTTAATCTCCTGTAGGATACACCACTGCTGTTGTCTTTAATCTCCTGTAGGATACACCACTGCTGTTGTCTTTAATCTCCTGTAGGATACACCACTGCTGTTGTCTTTAATCTCCTGTAGGATACATCACTGATGTTGTCTTTAATCTCCTGTAGGATACACCACTGCTGTTGTCCTTACCTCCAAGTGTTTATTCAAGTTGGATGTATAATCGTTGGGTGACGACAGTAGTTGCACCATTGGAAGACATACAGAGCCTTCAGAAAGTACTCTCACCTCTTTACTATTTCCACATTGTGTTACAGCCTGAATTTAAAATGGATTAAATTGAGATGTTGTTGGTCACACAATACCCCATAATGTCAAAGTGGAACTATGCTTTTTGTTATTTTTACACATTTTTACAAAAATGGAAAGCTGAAATGTCCTGAGACAATGAGTACTCATCCCCTTTGTGATGGCAAGCCTAAATTAGTTCAGGAGTAAACATGTGCTTAACAAGTCACATAATAAGTTGCATGGACTCACTCTGTGTGCAACATGCTTTTTGAATGACTACCTTATCTCTGTACTCCACACATATACAGTGGGGAGAACAAGTATTTGATACACTGATGATTTTGCAGGTTTTCCTACTTACAAAGCATGTAGAGGTCTGTAATTTTTATCATAGGTACACTTCAACTGTGAGAGACGGAATCTAAAACAAAAATCCAGAAAATCACATTGTATGATTTTTAAGTAATTAATTTGCATTTTATTGCATGACATAAGTATTTGATACATCAGAAAAGCAGAACTTAATATTTGGTACAGAAACCTTAGTTTGCAATTACAGAGATCATACGCTTCCTGTAGTTCTTGACCAGGTTTGCACACACTGCAGCAGGGATTTTGGCCCACTCCTCCATACAGACCTTCTCCAGATCCTTCAGGTTTCGGGGCTGTCGCTGGGCAATACGGACTTTCGGCTCCCTCCAAAGATTTTCTATTGGGTTCAGGTCTGGAGACTGGCTAGGCCACTCCAGGACCTTGAGATGCTTCTTACGGAGCCACTCCTTAGTTGCCCTGGCTGTGTGTTTCGGGTCGTTGTCATGCTGGAAGACCCAGCCACGACCCATCTTCAATGCTCTTACTGAGGGAAGGAGGTTGTTGGTGTAGATCTCGCGATACATGGCCCCATCCATCCTCCCCTCAATACGGTGCAGTCGTCCTGTCCCCTTTGCAGAAAAGCATCCCCAAAGAATGATGTTTCCACCTCCATGCTTCACGGTTGGGATGGTGTTCTTGGGGTTGTACTCATCCTTCTATTCCTCCAAACACGGCGAGTGGAGTTTAGAGCAAAAAGCTCTATTTTTGTCTCATCAGACCACATGACCTTCTCCCATTCCTCCTCTGGATCATCCAGATGGTCATTGGCAAACTTCAGACGGGCCTGGACATGCGCTGGCTTGAGCAGGGGGACCTTGCGTGCGCTGCAGGATTTTAATCCATGACGGCGTAGTGTGTTACTAATGGTTTTCTTTGAGACTGTGGTCCCAGCTCTCTTCAGGTCATTGACCAGGTCCTGCCGTGTAGTTCTGGGCTGATCCCTCACATTCCTCATGATCATTGATGCCCCACGAGGTGAGATCTTGCATGGAGCCCCAGACCGAGGGTGATTGACCGTCATCTTGAACTTCTTCCATTTTCTAATAATTGTGCCAACAGTTGTTGCCTTCTCATCAAGCTGCTTGCCTATTGTCCTGTAGCCCATCCCAGCCTTGTACAGGTCTACAATTTATCCCTGATGTCCTTACACAGCTCTCTGGTCTTGGCCATTGTGGAGAGGTTGGAGTCTGTTTGATTGAGTGTGTGGACAGGTGTCTTTTATACAGGTAACGAGTTCAAACAGGTGCAGTTAATACAGGTAATGAGTGGAGAACAGGAGGGCTTCTTAAAGAAAAACTAACAGGTCTGTGAGAGCCGGAATTCTTACTGGTTGGTAGGTGATCAAATACTTATGTCATGCAATAAAATGCAAATTAATTACTTCAAAATCATACAATGTGATTTTCTGGATTTTTGTTTTAGATTCCGTCTCTCACAGTTGAAGTGTACCTATGATAAAAATGACAGACCTCTACATGCTTTGTAAGTAGGAAAACCTGCAAAATCGGCAGTGTATCAAATACTTGTTCTCCCCACTGTAACTCTCTATAAGGTCCTTCAGTCGAACAGTGAATTTTAAACACAGATTCAACCACAAAGACCAGGGAGGTTTTCTAATGCCTCGTAAAAAAGGGGCACCTATTTGTAGATGGGTCAAAATAATTTAAAAAGCAGCCATTGAACATCCCTTTGAGCATGGTGAAGTTATAAATTACACTTTGGATGGTGTATAAATACACCCAGTCACAACAAAGACACAGGATTCTGTCCTAACTCAGTTGCTGGAGAGGAAGGGAAAGGGGATACCTAGTCTGTTGTACAACTGAATGCCTTCACCTGAAATGCGTCTTCCACATTTAACCCAGCCCCTCTGAATCAGAGAGGTGCAGTTGGCTGCCTTGATCAACATCTACAGCACCCAGGGAACAGTGGGTTAATTAACTGCCTTGGAAGGAACGAACAACAGATTTGTACCTTGTCAGCTCGGGGATTCAATCTTGCAACCTTTCGATTACTAGTCCAACGCTCTAACCACTAGGCTACCACTAGACTACCACTAGGCTACCACTAGGCTACCACTAGGCTACCACTAGGCTACCACTAGGCTACCACTAGGCTACCACTAGGCTATCACAAGGCTACCACCTCTACATATTAACTAAGACCAAGAAACAAAAACACCTGCTGTTTAATCTGACAATTAATCTACATGGTTGTTAATTCATCTCACATAAAAGTGTGAAGGACCTCTGCGTTACTCTGGAGACTGATCTATCTTTTGACAAATATATAAACACATATTTCAAGAGTAGCATTGTTTTCCATCTTCGTAACATTGCAAAAATCTGAAACTTTTTGTCAAAAAATGATGCAGAAAAGATAATAATCCATACTTTTTTCACTTTTAGATTAGACTACTGCAATTC
Source organism: Salvelinus alpinus (assembly GCF_045679555.1). NCBI lineage: Eukaryota > Metazoa > Chordata > Actinopteri > Salmoniformes > Salmonidae > Salvelinus > Salvelinus alpinus. Next base: position 25,732,615 of record NC_092116.1, read on the forward strand.
TCTACTCATGCTGCATGGAAAAGCACTAAATAAACTTAAGCTAGTGCTAAATACAGCTGCTAGAACCTGAACTAGAAACCACAAATTTAGTCATATTACTCCAGTGTGATCAAATTACTTTCTACAATGGCTTCCTGTTAAGGCTAGGGCTGATTTCAAGGTTTTACTGCTAACCTACAAAGCATCAGATGTACTTGTTCCTACCTATCTCTCTAATTTGGTCCTGACGTAAATACCTTGACGTACGCTACGGTCACAAGACACAGGCCTCCTTATTGTTCCTGGAGGCAGGGCTTTCTCCTATAGAGCTACATTTTTATGGAATGGTCTGCCGATCCATGTGAGAGAAGCAGGCTCAGTCTCAACATTTAAGTCTTTGCTGAAGACTCATGTCTTCAGTAGATCCTATGATTGAGTGTAGTCTGGCCCAGGGGTGCGAAGGTGAATGGCAAGACACTGGAGTGACGAACTACCCTTGCTGTCTCTGCCTGGCCGGCTGCCTTCTCTCTACTGGGATTCTCTGCCTCTGACCCTATTACGGGGGCTGAGTCACTGACTTGCTAATGCTCCCCCATGCCATCTCTAGGAGGCGTGCATCACGTCTTACCAGGCTTTTTCCGCTATAGTTGACTTGAGTGGGTTGAGTCACTGGCGTGATCTTCCCGTCCGGTTTTGCTCCCCCTCGGGCTCGTGCGGTGGAGGAGATCTTCGTGGGCTATACTCAGCCTTGTCTCAGGGTAGTAAGTTGGTGGTCTGTTGATATCCCTCTAGTGGTGTAGATCTTCGTGGGCTATACTCAGCCTTGTCTCAGGGTAGTAAGTTGGTGGTCTGTTGATATCCCTCTAGTGGTGTAGATCTTCGTGGGCTATACTCCGCCTTGTCTCAGGGTAGTAAGTTAGTGGTCTGTTGATATCCCTCTAGTGGTGTAGATCTTCGTGTGCTATACTCAGCCTTGTCTCAGGGTAGTAAGTTGGTGGTCTGTTGATATCCCTCTAGTGGTGTAGATCTTCGTGGGCTATACTCAGCCTTGTCTCAGGGTAGTAAGTTGGTGGTCTGTTGATATCCCTCTAGTGGTGTAGATCTTCGTGGGCTATACTCCGCCTTGTCTCAGGGTAGTAAGTTAGTGGTCTGTTGATATCCCTCTAGTGGTGTAGATCTTTGTGTGCTATACTCAGCCTTGTCTCAGGGTAGTAAGTTGGTGGTCTGTTGCTAAGCCTCTAGTGGTGTAGATCTTTGTGCTATACTCAGCCTTGTCTCAGGGTAATAAGTTGGTGGTCTGTTGATATCCCTCTAGTGGTGTGGGGGCTGTGCTTTGGCAAAGTGGGTGGGGTTATATCCTGCCTGGTTAGCCCTGTCAAGGGGGGTTTTCATCGGACGGGGTCATAGTGTGCCCCGACCCCCCTGTCTCAGTCCCCAGTATCTATGCTGCAATAGTCTATGGGCCGGGAGGCTAGGGTCAGTCTGTCCTGTCTAATGTAATTCTCCTGTCTTATCTGGTGTCCTGTGTGAATGTAAGAATACTCCCTCTAATTCTCCCATCTTGCTCTCTCTTTCTCTCCCCTGCTGGAATAACTGAGCCCTAGGACCATGCCTCAGGACTACCTGGCCTGGCAACTCCTTGCTGTCCCCGTCCCCAGTCCACCTGGTTGTGCTGCTGATCCAGCCTTTCTGCCTGCGGCTATGGAACCCTGACCTGTTCACCGGGCCTGCTCTCTTATCCCGGACCTGCTGTTTTGACCCTCTCTCTCTCTACCACACCTGCTATCTTGACCTCTGAATTCTCGGCAATGAACAACCAACTGGCATTTACTCCTGAGGTGCTGACCTGTTGCACCCTCGACAACCACTGGGATTATTATTTGACCCCGCTGGTCATCTATGAGCATTTGAACATCTTGAAAAACAATCTTGTCTTAATGACCATGTATATAATCTCCAACTGCACAGCTAGAACAGGACTGGCCACCCCCTCAGAACATGGTTCCTCTCTAGGTTTCTTCCTACGTTCCTGCCTTTCTAGGGAGTTTTTCCTAGCCACCGTGCTTCTACATCTGCATTGCCTGCTGTTTGGGGTTTTAGGTTGGGTTTCTGAATAAACACTGACATCTGCTGATGTAAAAAGGGCTTTATAAATCAATTTGATTGATTGAAAACAGTTAGAGTTGAATGGCTGTAATAGGAGAAAACTGAGGATGGATCAACAACATTGTAGTTAACTCCACAATACTTAAACTATTTGACAGAGTGGAAAGGAGGAAGCCTGTACAGAATAAAATATTCCAAAACATGCATCCTGTTTGCAACAAGGCACTAAGTAATACTGCCAAAAATGTGGCAAAGCGATTAACTTTTTGTCCTGAATACAAAGTGTTGTTTGGGGCAAATTCAACTGAGTACCACTCTCCATATTTTCAAGCATAGCGGTGGCTGCATCATTATGGGTAAGCTTGTAATCGTTAAGGACTGGGGAGTTTCAGGATAAAACAATTTATGGAATGGAGGTAAACACAGGCAAAATCCTAGAGGAAACCTGTTTCAATATGCTTTCCACCAGACACTGGGAGATTAATTCACCTTTCAGCAGGATAATAACCTAAAACACAAGGCCAAATCTACACTGGAGTTACTTACCAAGAAGACAGTGAATGTTCCTGAGTGGCCAAGTTTGACTTAAATCTATTCAAAAATGTCAAGACCTGAAAACGGTTGTCTAGCCCTCCTGTTGTGTTCGTTTCATTTTAATTAATTCAGTGTTCCCGGACCAAAATAACCACCCTATTATAGCGGATTATAAATCCATAATAATACATATATTATCACCTAATGTTGTGTTAGATCTTTTATAAACTGAAGTTCTTGTGAACATTACATCATACATCTAGTTTTTGAGTAAAAAAAAGCATAATGTATGGATTATTTTGACTATAACAAATACTCAGATGAAACACATTGTGCTATTTATCACAGACTATATTGTGTCAAAGTTTAACAAGGACTCTCTCCTCCTCACCAGTGTCATGATCACCAGTGTCATGATCAAAGATATGATCAAGAGCCTCACATAGGGTATACATAATGAATTGTGAGCAAGGCCTCAAAAAAGCTGTATATACCAGAGCTGCAAGAAAAGTTATATGTATTATTGAAACAATATTGCGATTGTTTGTGAGAATGCCAACAGGTGTGGAAAAATTATATTGGGGAAAGGTTCCCGTGGGGGTTGCCATGGAAGCCAAGAAGGGGAGTGAGGTGTGTGTGTGTATGCTCAAACACACATGCATGTGGGGGTCTGGGAGAGGAAGTGTGTCCATCTGATGAATGGGCATGTGCCTGAACTCAATTCTATACACTAATTGTAGTCTCCCCCATTCATTTCTAATTCATTTCACAGTTCACAAAAGTTTCACAAAAGTTAAATAAAACACCCAAAATGTAATGAAAATCATCAAAATGTATGCTGTGTGTTCAGATGCTCTGTGTGGACAAGTCATGGAACCTTATGACAATCAGATTAAATCAACTACATTTTTCAGAGAGAAAACTTGTAAATCGGTCCAATTCAACCGGAACACAGCAGGAAGGGTAACAATGACCAACAACCAATTTGAGAGAAATAGAATAGAAATAGATGCCAGGTCAGCGGAGTCAATCACCACCTTCCGGAGACACCTGAAACCCCACCTCTTTAAGGAATACCTAGGATAGGATAAAGTAATCCTTCTAACCCCCCCCTTAAAAGAGTTAGATGCACTATTGTAAAGTGGTTGTTCCACTGGATATCATAAGGTGAATGCACCAATTTGTAAGTCGCTCTGGATAAGAGCGTCTGCTAAATTACTTAAATGTAAATGTAAATGTAAAATAGAAAAAAAAAGAAAAAAGAAAAAGAATATGTAAAATATGTAATCAATTTTGAATTCCGGCTGTAACACAGCAAAATATGGAATAAGTCAAGGGGTATGCATACTTTTCTGAAGGCACGGTAGCTTGGACTGTAGCTGTAATCCAGCTAAGTCGTTTTAGGGGTCTCTGACTTGTGGTCAGACTCGCTCAGTCAGAACAAACATAAACTTGCACCTTTTTTCAATGCTGATTTGAATCTCATTCAGAAAACCGAAAAGTGTCAAAAATATTTTTGGGGCGCAAACATCCTTTCTGAATTTAAAAGTATTCCTAGAATGAATCATCAAGTTTTTCAAAAGTATCTGTAATCTGATTACAATATATTTGCTGGTAATTTAATGGAATACATTTTTTGTAATCTGTTACTCCTCAACCCTGCTAAAATCCCTTCAACCATCTAAAACTTCACAGATAAAACCTGACCTCCTCTGAACCACAGGTCATAGGGTCACAGGGCACTTTCCCTTTACAACACGTTTCTGTTCTGTTCCGTCCCACCAGGAAGGAATGTTGGGATAGTTTACGTAATATACCAAGAAACTGTCTAAATCTTGACACTTCAACTCACGTTAGATACTGCCAACCCCTGACCTCTGAACTACACATTGATCCCATACAATTGCTGTGCCACTGTTGCTTTCAGTGACCCTACTAGTAAGGATTTATGAGTATTGCAGTAATTTAGTAATTTAGAGATATTACTTACTCATGCTGCAGAGGGGAGAGAAAGTGTGTGTGTGTGTGTGGGGGGGGGGGGGGGGGGTTACCTGTGAGGGGGAGGCAGCCAGCTGCCTAGTTAATAACATAAGTGGAGTTATGTTATAAGCCAATTTCCAGCAGGGCACTCCATCACTGACAGTTCAAATCTTAAATAGATCCTAACTCCACACCACGTTGGTCAAACTTTTAAGTAATGGAGGACGATACATTTTTTACATTTTCATATTCCATTCACCCAGCTCAAACATGGATAGGTTCAGGCTACTACATGATACACACGTCCGCAGTACCCATCATAAGGTTGCTACAACCTAGCCTATGAATGAACGTTTACGTAGGTGCACAGGTTGAGAGAAAAAATGGAGTAACCAAGGTGACAGACAGTGACACAATCAATACCACATTGGACACTCTTACCAGCATCGAGCTGATCTAGGGTGTAATCATTATTCCAACAGCTGCAAATGAGAGTTTCTATTGGAAAAATTCAGGTATGTTTATCCCCGTTTCATTCCGTTGGCTTCCTCTTAAGAAATGTTTTCCAACAGAATCGGCGGAATGAATACACACCTGCTCACACTCACACACAGTTCAGTTTCATAGGAGCCACATACAAACAGCATGATCACTGTGCTTGTTGCATAATTCCATCTCTCCTCCTCTCACCTTTTCCCTTCGCTTGTGGAATTCAGTGTACAGTCGTTGCCAAAAGTTGAGAATGACACAAATATTAATTTTCACAAAGTCTGCTGCCTCTGTTTGTATGATGGCAATTTGCATATACTCCAGAATATTATGAAGAGTGATCAGATGAATTGCAATTAATTGCAAAGTCCCTCTTTGCCATGCAAATGAACTGAATCCCCAAAAAGCATTTCCACTGCATTTCAGCCCTGCCACAAAATGACCAGCTGACATCATGTCAGTGATTCTCTCGTTTACACAGGTGTGAGTGATGACGAGGACAAGGCTGGAGATGACTCTGTCATGCTGATTGAGTTCGAATAACAGACTGGAAGCTTCAAAAGGAGGGTGGTGCTTGGAATCATTGTTCTTCCTCTGTCAACCATGGTTATCTGCAAGGAAACACGTGCCATCATCATTTGCACAAAAAGGGCTTCACAGGCAAGGATATTGCTGCCAGTAAGATTGCAACTAAATCAACCATTAATCAGATCATCAAGAACTTCAAGGAGAGCGGTTCAATTGTTGTGAAGAAGGCTTCAGGGCACCCAAGAAAGTCCAGCAAGCGCCAGGACCGGGACTGTACAACAAATCAGCTGTCTGTGACCAAGCGAAAAAAAACGTTCCAAGTCAAACCTTCATATCATAACCGCTAACCGCTACACACAGCCTACATCACTGTCAGCATATTAGCTAACATCATAGTCAACATAGCTATTAGAACTAACGCGTTAGTAAACCAGCTACAATCAGCTTCCCTCTCCTACGACACGGTCACTTAAAAAGTCACTAAGTTCTTCAGTACGGGCCATTCTACTGCCAATGTTTGTCTATGGAGATTGCATGGCTGTGTGCTCGATTTTATAAACCTGTTAGCAACGGGTGTGGCTGAAATAAATCTACTAATTTGAAGGGGTGTCCACATACCTGTGTATATATAGTGTAGCTAGCTCTCACCTCTTTCTTGTTTCTCCTTAACTTTTGAAGAAATGAATTTGTTAAAAACTGTTCAACTATTGTCTTTCTCTCTCTTTGAGTCAACTACTCAACACATTTTATACACTGCAGTGCTAGCTAGCTGTAGCTTATGCTTTCAGTACTAGAGTCATTCTCTGATCATATGATTGGGTGGACAACATGTCAGTTCAAGCTGCAAGACCTCTGATAGGTTGGAGGAAGTCCTCTGGAAGATGTCATAATTACTGTGTAAGTCCATGGAAGGGGTGAGAACCATGAGCCTCCTAGGTCTTGTATTTAAGTCAATGTACCCAGAGGAGGACGGAAACTAGCTGTCATCCGTTTACACCCTGGTGCCACACTACAGAGTGCTGTTGAGGCTACTGTAGACCTTTGCAAAACAGTGTGTTTTAATCAATTATTTGGTGACCCATCCTTCCTCTGAGAAGCCTCCACTGGCCTACCTACTGACCTCTATCTCTCCCCTTCTCTCCTTCTCTCTCACTCCCTCCACTACTGCTGGAGGTACTGGTGCATACACTACTGCTGGAGGTACTGGTGCAGACACTACTGTTGGAGGTACTGGTGCAGACACTACTGTTGGAGGTACTGGTGCAGACACTACTGCTGGAGGTACTGGTGCAGACACTACTGTTGGAGGTACTGGTGCAGACACTACTGCTGGAGGTACTGGTGCAAACACTACTGCTGGAGGTACTGGTGCAGACACTACTGTTGGAGGTACTGGTGCAGACACTACTGCTGGAGGTACTGGTGCAGACACTACTGTTGGAGGTACTGGTGCAGACACTACTGCTGGAGGTACTGGTGCAAACACTACTGCTGGAGGAACTGGTGCAGACACTACTGTTGGAGGTACTGGTGCAGACACTACTGCTGGAGGTACTGGTGCATACACTACTGCTGGAGGTACTGGTGCAGACACTACTGTTGGAGGTACTGGTGCAGACACTACTGTTGGAGGTACTGGTGCAGACACTACTGCTGGAGGTACTGGTGCAGACACTACTGTTGGAGGTACTGGTGCAGACACTACTGCTGGAGGTACTGGTGCAGACACTACTGTTGGAGGTACTGGTGCAGACACTACTGCTGGAGGTACTGGTGCAAACACTACTGCTGGAGGTACTGGTGCAGACACTACTGTTGGAGGTACTGGTGCAGACACTACTGCTGGAGGTACTGGTGCAGACACTACTGTTGGAGGTACTGGTGCAGACACTACTGCTGGAGGTACTGGTGCAAACACTACTGCTGGAGGTACTGGTGCAGACACTACTGTTGGAGGTACTGGTGCAGACACTACTGCTGGAGGTACTGGTGCAAACACTACTGCTGGAGGTACTGGTGCAGACACTACTGCTGGAGGTACTGGTGCAGACACTACTGCTGGAGGCACTGGTGCAGACACTACTGCTGGAGGTACTGGTGCAGACACTACTGCTGGAGGTACTGGTGCAGACACTACTGCTGGAGGTACTGGTGCAGACACTACTGCTGGAGGTACTGGTGCAGACACTACTGCTGGAGGTACTGGTGCAGACAGTACTGTTGCAGGTACTGGTGCAGACACTACTGCTGGAGGTACTGGTGCAGACACTACTGCTGGAGGTACTGGTGCAGACACTACTGCTGGAGGTACTGGTGCAGACACTACTGTTGGAGGTACTGGTGCAGACACTAATGCTGGAGGTCCTGGTGCAGACACTACTGCTGTAGGTACTGGTGCAGACACTACTGTTGCAGGTACTGGTGCAGACACTACTGCTGGAGGTACTGGGGCAGACACTACTGCTGGAGGTACTGGTGCAGACACTACTGCTGGAGGTACTGGTGCAGACACTACTGCTGGAGGTACTGGTGCAGACACTACTGCTGGAGGTACTGGTGCAGACACTACTGTTGCAGGTACTGGTGCAGACACTACTGCTGGAGGTACTGGTGCAGACACTACTGCTGGAGGTACTGGTGCAGACACTACTGCTGGAGGTACTGGTGCAGACACAACTGCTGGAGGTACTGGTGCAGACACTACTGCTGGAGGTACTGGTGCAGACACTACTGTTGGAGGTACTGGTGCAGACACTACTGTTGGAGGTACTGATGCAGACACTACTGCTGGAGGTACTGGTGCAGACACTACTGCTGGAGGTACTGGTGCAGACACTACTGCTGGAGGTACTGGTGCAGACGCTACTGTTGCAGGTACTGGTGCAGACACTACTGCTGGAGGTACTGGAGCAGACACTACTGCTGGAGGTACTGGTGCAGACACTACTGCTGGAGGTACTGGTGCAGACACTACTGCTGGAGGTACTGGTGCAGACACTACTGCTGGAGGTACTGGTGCAGACACTACTGCTGGAGGTACTGATCCAGACACTACTGCTGGATGTACTGGTGCAGACACTACTGCTGGAGGTACTGGTGCAGACACAACTGCTGGAGGTACTGGTGCAGACACTACTGCTGGAGGTACTGGTGCAGACACTACTGTTGGAGGTACTGGTGCAGACACTACTGTTGGAGGTACTGATGCAGACACTACTGCTGGAGGTACTGGTGCAGACACTACTTCTGGAGGTACTGGTGCAGACACTACTGCTGGAGGTACTGGTGCAGACACTACTGTTGCAGGTACTGGTGCAGACACTACTGCTGGAGGTACTGGAGCAGACACTACTGCTGGAGGTACTGGTGCAGACACTACTGCTGGAGGTACTGGTGCAGACACTACTGTTGCAGGTACTGGTGCAGACACTACTGCTGGAGGTACTGGTGCAGACACTACTGTTGGAGGTACTGGTGCAGACACTACTGCTGGAGGTACTGGTGCAGACACTACTGCTGGAGGTACTGGTGCAGACACTACTGCTGGAGGTACTGGTGCAGACACTACTGCTGGAGGTACTGGTGCAGACACTACTGCTGGAGGTACCTTACTCTTCTAATATTTATCTTATCACCATTTAGCTCCTTCTTTCTCTTTTCCAAATTCCCCTAGTTCTTCATCTCCCTCTATGCTGTATGTTACGCTCCTGCATTCCCTCTCTCCATCTCTCGCTCTTCATCACTCTCTCTCCATCTCTCCCTCTCTTTTTCTCTCCCTCCATCATTCAATCTCTCTCGCTCTCCCTCCCTCTACATCTCTCTCCCTCCCTCCCTCTCCATCTCTCTCTCTCTCCCTCACTCTCCAACTCTCCCGCTCCCCATCTCTCTCGCTCCCCACCTCTCTCGCTCCCCATATCTCTCCCTCCCTCCCTCTCCATCTCTCTCTCCTTCCCTCACTCTCCAACTCTCCCGCTCCCCATCTCTCTCGCTCCCCACCTCTCTCGCTCCCCATATCTCTCCATCTCTCTCCCTCTCCATCTCTCTCCCTCTCCCTCCCTCTCTCTTCCCCCTCTCCATCTCTCTCTCCTTCTCTCCCTCTCCACCTCCATCTCTTTCTCCACCTCTCTCTCCCTTTCCCTTTACATCCCTCTCCAACTTCATCCCTCTCCATCTCCCTCTCTCTCCATCTCTCTCCATCTCCATCTCTCTCCCTCTCCATCTCTCTCCCTCTCCATCTCTCTCCCTCTCTCTTTCCCACTCTCCCTCTCCAGCTCTCCCTTTCACTCCCTTTCCCTCTCCCTCTCCATCCCTTTCCCTCTCCCACTCCTTCTCCCTCACCCCATCTCCCTCTCAATCTCCCTCTCTCCATCTCTCTCCCTCCCTCCCCCTCTCCATCTCCCCTTCTCCATCTCTCTCCCCCTCTCTCTCTACCTCTCTCTACCTCTCTCTACCTCTCTCTACCTCTCTCTACCCCTCTCCATCTCCCCCTCTCCCTCCCTCTCTCTACCTCTTTCTCTCTCCCTCCCTCTCCATCTCTCTCTCCCTCCTCTCTCTCTCTCTCTCTCTCTCCCTCTCCATTTCTCTCTCCCTCCCTCTCCCTCCCTCTCCATCTGTCTCCCTCTCTCTACCTCTCCATCTCTTTCCTTCTCCATCTCTCTCCCTCTCCAACTCTCTCCCTCCCCATCTCTCTCTCCCTCCCTCTCCATCTCTCTCTCTCCCTCCCTCCCTCCCTCTCCATCTCTCTCCCTCCCTCCCTCTCCATCTCTCTCTCTCCCTCCCACTCTCCCTCTCCAGCTCTCCCTCTCCATCCCTTTCCCTCTCCCACTCCTTCTCCCTCACCCCATCTCCCTCTCAATCTCCCTCTCTCCATCTCCCCTTCTCCATCTCTCTCCCCCTCTCTCTCTACCTCTCGCTACCTCTCTCTACCTCTCTCTACCCCTCTCCCTCCCTCTCTCTACCTCTTTCTCTCTCCCTCCCTCTCCATCTCTCTCTCCCTCCTCTCTCTCTCTCTCTCTCTCCCTCTCCATTTCTCTCTCCCTCCCTCTCCCTCCCTCTCCATCTGTCTCCCTCTCTCTACCTCTCCATCTCTTTCCCTCTCCATCTCTCTCCCTCTCCAACTCTCTCCCTCCCCATCTCTCTCTCCCTCCCTCTCCATCTCTCTCTCTCCCTCCCTCCCTCCCTCTCCATCTCTCTCCCTCCCTCCCTCTCCATCTCTCTCGCTCTCCCTCCCTCTCTCTCTCCCTCCCTCTCCATTGCCCTCTCTCTCTCCCTCCCCATCTCTCTCTCCCTCCCCATCTCTCTCCATCTCCCTCCCTCCCCATCATTCTCCTTCCCTCTCCCTCCATCCATCCCTCCCTCCCTCTCAATCTCTCTCTCCCTCCCCATTTATCCCTCCCTCCCTCTCTCTCCCTCCCCCTCTCCATCTCTCTCTCTCTCTCCCTCCCACTCTCCCCATCTCCCTCCCTCCCCATCTCTCTCTCCCTCCCTTCCCATCTCTCTCCCCCTCCCTCCCTCCCTCTCCATCTCTCTCTCCATCTCCCTCTCCATCTCCATCTCTCTCTCCCTCTCCATCTCTCCCTCCCTCTCCATCTCTCTCTCTTCCTCCCCATCTCTCTCTCTCTCGCCCTTCCAATCTCTACATTCTTCCTCTCCTCTGGCCCATACACACAGTGAGTTAGCTATCAGAAGCTATTTTAGGAACAGAGAACCAACTAAATAAATATGTAGAGCAACTGGGGGCTCTGTTGACAAACACACACTCTTCCCTACAGTTGCTGACCGACCGGTGTGTGTGTGTGTGTGCGGCAGTGGAGACTGCTGAGGGGAGGACGGCTCATAATAATGGTTGGAACGGAGCCAATGGAATGGCATCAAACACATGTAACCCATGTGATGTATTTGGAACCATTCTGCTTATTCCGCTCCATCCATTACCACAAGCTCGTCCTCCCCAATTAAGTTGCCACCAACCTCCAGTGGTGTATGTGTGTATGTATGGGGGGGGGTGCGTGTGACAATGTGACAATGATCATCGGTCTTCCTCATTAGTGAGCTAGATGCCTTTGGGGCCCTGTGAGAGAGACAGTGGGTGTCTCCCAAATAGCTCCCTATTCCCTATAGCCCATAACACTCTGGCAAATGGTTGTGCACTATATGGGGAATAGGGTGCCATTTGGGACATAGCCAGGGACAGGAATGGAGCCAGACAGCTAGCGAGCTAGCTAGGACTTCTATTTCCAAGAGAGATAGCTAGGCCCATTCACCATAGAACTAGTGAGATAGCGAGGACTTCTATTTAAAAGAGAGATAGCTAGGCCCATTCACCATAGAACTAGTGAGATAGCGAGGACTTGTATTTCCAAGAGAGATAGCTAGATCCATTCACCATAGATATAGTGAGATAGCGAGGACTTCTATTTAAAAGAGAGATAGCTAGGCCCATTCACCATAGAACTAGTGCGATAGCGAGGACTTCTATTTCCAAGAGAGATAGCTAGGCCCATTCACCATAGAACTAGTGAGATAGCGAGGACTTCTATTTAAAAGAGAGATAGCTAGGCCCATTCACCATAGATATAGTGAGATAGCGAGGACTTCTATTTAAAAGAGAGATAGCTAGGCCCATTCACCATAGAACTAGTGAGATAGCGAGGACTTCTATTTCCAAGAGAGATAGCTAGGCCCATTCACCATAGAACTAGTGAGATAGCGAGGACTTCTATTTAAAAGAGAGATAGCTAGGCCCATTCACCATAGAACTAGTGAGATAGCGAGGACTTCTATTTAAAAGAGAGATAGCTAGGCCCATTCACCATAGAACTAGTGAGATAGCGAGGACTTCTATTTAAAAGAGAGATAGCTAGGCCCATTCACCATAGAACTAGTGAGATAGCGAGGACTTCTATTTAAAAGAGAGATAGCTAGGCCCATTCACCATAGAACTAGTGAGATAGCGAGGACTTCTATTTCCAAGAGAGATAGCTAGGCCCATTCACCATAGAACTAGTGAGATAGCGAGGACTTCTATTTAAAAGAGAGATAGCTAGGCCCATTCACCATAGAACTAGTGAGATAGCGAGGACTTCTATTTCCAAGAGAGATAGCTAGGCCCATTCACCATAGAACTAGTGAGATAGCGAGGACATCTATTTCCAAGAGCGATAGCTAGGCCCATTCACCATAGAACTAGTGAGATAGCGAGGACTTCTATTTCCAAGAGAGATATCTAGGTCCATTCACCATAGAACTAGTGAGATAGCAAGGACTTCTATTTAAAAGAGAGATAGCTAGGCCCATTCACCATAGAACTAGTGCGATAGCGAGGACTTCTATTTCCAAGAGAGATAGCTAGGCCCATTCACCATAGAACTAGTGAGATAGCGAGGACTTCTATTTCCAAGAGAGATAGCTAGGCCCATTCACCATAGAACTAGTGAGATAGCGAGGACTTCTATTTCCAAGAGAGATAGCTAGGTCCATTCACCATAGAACTAGTGAGATAGCGAGGACTTCTATTTCCAAGAGAGATAGCTAGGCCCATTCACCATAGAACTAGTGAGATAGCTACAGTAGGCATTCCCACTCACAGCCAGAGGATCTCTGGCTAGATAGATTATTTTTAGTCATGGAGAATACTAACAACAATGCTAAGCTAAATCAGCTAGCCAGCTGATTATTGTCATAGTAACATGGACAGTAATTAACTAATGTCAGGGTTGGCGAGGTTACTTTCTAAATGTAATCCATTACAATTACTAGTTACCGGTCCAAAATTGTAATCAGTAACCTAACTTTTGGATCACCCAAACTCAGTAATGTAATCTGATTACATTCAGTTACTTTTAGATTACTTTCCCCTTAAGAGGCATTAGAAGAAGAAAAAAAATGTATGTTACCAATTGAACGACATCTCTTGATTTATCCTGCAATGTTAAAGTTTACATAGCTGGCCACATATGGATGTTACATGTTACTTTATGGGTTGGTTATGTAGGCTTCTTCTAACCCATCGCTTTCTACATATAATAATATGATTAAATTACATCTTTACATTAAAAACCAAAGTCTGTCAAAAAATTCAGTCATTCCAATAACACCCTTGATCTTCAAGAACAGGACTTGGAAATATGGAAGTATAGATTAGACAAATTATTTTACTTGAGCATGACCCCAAAACGAAGGACTCATTAGCCAGCCCACCTCTCTAGTTTATGATTATGTTGTCACGGAGGACTGATTGGACTCATGGAATGGCATGCTTTGAGCACTACTGAAAGTGCTATTTACGTGTGAAAAATGAATGCCATATGCTGCATTTGCTACAGGCCTGTTGTTTACCTTTTAGTTGGTGACACTTTGATATCTTGATAATATGCAACTGTTTAAAGGTCAAATCCACAAATGAAACAATATCAAAATGGGCACTCCGCCTCTGTTTTGGTAAAAAGCTGAGGGATGGGCCTGGAGAAATGTAACCACTCTCAAATGAATAGACACAGCTAAGGATGCAAGGACTGACCATCCATGATATCAAAATTATTCTTTTAACCCGATGTTATGAGGCTATACAGTGTTTGTTTACATTTACAATGTTTAAAAACATTGAAGAAAACAGGCTTATCTTTTGGGTTCTCATGGATTGTGACAGTTGAACTAAGCTCATGAGGCATTTATAAGTTATATTCTTCAAGAATCAATGAATATATATATATATATATATATATATATATATATATATATATATATATTTATATATATACACTGCTCAGAAAAATAAAGGGAACACTTAAACAACACAATGTAACTCCAAGTCAATCACACTTCTGTGAAATCAAACTGTCCACTTAGGAAGCAACACTGATTGACAATAAATTTCACATGCTGTTGTGCAAATGGAATAGACAACAGGTGGAAATTATAGGCAATTAGCAAGACACCCCCAATAAAGGAGTGGTTCTGCAGGTGGTGAACACAGACCACTTCTCAGTTCCTATGCTTCCTGGCTGATGTTTTGATCACTTTTGAATGCTGGCGGTGCTTTCACTCTAGTGGTAGCATGAGACAGAGTCTACAACCCACACAAGTGGCTCAGGTAGTGCAGCTCATCCAGGATGGCACATCAATGCGAGCTGTGGCAAGAAGGTTTGCTGTGTCTGTCAGCGTAGTGTCCAGAGCATGGAGGCGCTACCAGGAGACAGGCCAGTACATCAGGAGACGTGGAGGAGGCCGTAGGAGGGCAACAACCCAGCAGCAGGACCGCTACCTCCGCCTTTGTGCAAGGAGGAGCACTGCCAGAGCCCTGCAAAATGACCTCCAGCAGGCCACAAATGTCCATGTGTCTGCTCAAACGGTCAGAAACAGACTCCATGAGTGTGGTATGAGGGCCCGACGTCCACAGGTGGGGGTTGTGCTTACAGCCCAACACCGTGCAGGACGTTTGGCATTTGCCAGAGAACACCAAGATTGGCAAATTCGCCACTGGCGCCCTGTGCTCTTCACAGATGAAAGCAGGTTCACACTGAGCACATGTGACAGACGTGACAGAGTCTGGAGACGCCGTGGAGAACGTTCTGCTGCCTGCAACATCCTCCAGCGTGACCGGTTTGGCGGTGGGTCAGTCATGGTGTGGGGTGGCATTTCTTTGGGGGGCCGCACAGCCCTCCATGTGCTCGCCAGAGGTAGCCTGACTGCCATTAGGTACCGAGATGAGATCCTCAGACCCCTTGTGAGACCATATGCTGTTGCGGTTGGCCCTGGGTTCCTCCTAATGCAAGACAATGCTAGACCTCATGTGGCTGGAGTGTGTCAGCAGTTCCTGCAAGAGGAAGGCACACTACTGAGCCTCATTTTGACTTGTTTTAAGGACATTACATCAAAGTTGGATCAGCCTGTAGTGTGGTTTTCCACTTTAATTTTGAGTGTGACTCCAAATCCAGACCTCCATGGGTTGATAAATTTGATTTCCATTGATAATTTTTGTGTGATTTTGTTGTCAGCACATTCAACTATGTAAAGAAAAAAGTATTTAATAAGAATATTTCATTCATTCAGATCTAGGATGTGTTATTTTAGTGTTCCCTTAATTTTTTTGAGCAGTGTATATAAAATGTATAAGACCAAAACTGCATGTAGCAACTACATATTGCCCCTTTAAGTCTATCAGAAGTGTGTGAGTTTGAGCATGTGTCCATTAGGCCTATGGATTTTTTTTTATCATCATGAATTAGATTGTGTGAAAAAAAAAAAATGTATTCAATAGGCTTGGATCCGCACTATGTAGCTGTTGCAAGAGCGCATTCTTCACTGGCTGTCCACTGGTTTCAAAGACAATGATTGATAAGCAGCTTAAACTTCTTGAATTCAACCATTATTGGGTTCAAATACACATTTAGATTTGTGAACAGCCATCCACAACAACCCCAATCCGTAAGGCGCAAACAGCTAAATGAGAGAGCAGCAGTGAGTCAATAAGTGATATCCGTATCGCCGTGGACTATAAAACTGCTGTCTTACCTCCAAGCTTTTATTCAAGTTGGATAATCTTTGGATGCAGACAGCAGTTGCACCATTGGAAGAAATAGCTTGGACTGTGGCCTACAAAAGCTTATTCCTGCTTTTTTCCCCGTGATCCATAGTGGTCTCATAGTGGTCTCTGACATCATAGTGGTCTCATAGTGGTCTCATAGTGGTCTCTGACATCATAGTGGTCTCATAGTGGTCTCTGACATCATAGTGGTCTCTGAGTTGTGGTCAGACTTGCTCAGGTGGAACAAACTTTAACTTGCTCCTTTTTTCAACGCTGATTTGAATGTCATTGAGAAAACAGAGAAGTGTCAAAGATTTATTTGAGCAAGCATCCTTTCTGAATTTAAAAGTAATCCTCAAAGTAATCATCTAGTTTTTCAAAAGTATCTGTAATCTTATTACAATATTTTAGCTGGTAAAGTAACAGATTACAGTTAACGTTTTTGTAATTCCTTACATGTAACAGATTACATGTAATCCGTTACTCCCCAACCCTGGTGATGGTTGTCACTAGCTAGTCGCAGTAGAGAATGGTGCTGCAGCGAATACTAAACTCACTTCTTAGTTCTCTCTCCATCTAGCAAAGCAGGCCAATTAGGCAGAGCGCTAAGGCAGAGAGCGCTAAGGTAGCGCAGAGCGCTAAGGCAGAGAGCGCTAAGGTAGCGCAGAGCGCTAAGGTAGCTCATGATGAGTTCTCAGTCAGGGTTGGGCCAGGGAAGCTACAGTAGCCAACGCTAGCTGGGTTAGTGGGGCAAATCCCAGCATGTATTATGGGCAGGGCCTAAAATTAACACCAACCACCTGCCAAATGTGGGTAGATTTTGGCATTGGTGGGTAAAATATCAATTTCAGCAGCCATGTTGGTGGGTGGTCAGGGATCCACAGTGCGAGCATTTCACTCACATTTGTGAATAAAAATAGTCAAATATGATGACATTTATAGTAACATACTATAAATACTGCAGTAGCTTTTTTTCAAAGTATTTCTGCCGTTTTGTTTCATAGCTGGTAAATTAATCTCACAAAGTCAAAGACCTAGGATAGCCTATTCATTCCTGCGCTGCAACACTGCCTGGCTGGAGGCTATGCGCATGTGAAGTGTTGAGTGAAAGATTCATGTTTAGAAGCGCTGTGCCCAGGCACAAGTCTACTGAACTGAGACTTTGTCCTTGTGTTTTGTTCACAAGCTAGATTGTTTTTCTATGTTTGAGTTTCAACTGCTAGGGAAGAGAAGACAAGGCTTCTACTAGTCAGACTCAATCTCACAGGCACAAACATGACTGGAGTTAAATTACCTCAGTAACCTCCCGCCCTTAAAGGGGCAGGTGAACATTTTTGTCTCATCTGTGATATTTTGGTTAAAACTCACATCATAAAAACTGAAATTAAACAATATACCACCTTACTTGTTACTAGTAATACATGTATTGTTTTAGAAACATTACAAAGCATGCTCATCTGTTTTTCTGTGTTTTTGTCGGTGTAAATTATTGCAGAAAATATATATATTTGGCGGTTATAAAATCTGATTGGCTAGTAGATTTTGTTATCTAATTGCCACAGTGGCTGGTGGAGCAAAAAGTGAATTTATGCCCTGATTATGGGCCTGAGCCAAAGGACTGTTACTGGCTGAGTGACCGAGCTACTCCGGAGCCCTGATATCCCCTCAGAGCCGGTTTAAACCCAGGACTCCTTGTAAAATACCTTCTTTATCCCAACGGGACTGTTTGGAACAGTTGAAGGGAAAAAAAGCTTCACCGTCTAATTGAACAAACACTGAGGTTCTAGAAGCTAAACCAACAGTTTCAGATTGATAGAATGGATGGGAATGACTATTACATCATCGTTAGAGTAGAACCTTTTAACATTTCAAAGGCTGCCACGATTGACATAAATTTAAAAAAAAACAGCCGTTGACAGAAAAATTGTCTAGATTAAGATTTATGACCAAACAAAGGGACAAATCTGATTGGCGATGGATTTCCATGGAAAACATCATTTGACAGACAGAACAAAGTGATTGATGTGTCACAGACAGTTTTGTGGGCTCATTCTCTTCTATTCCATAATCAGATTTTTATTATTTTTATTATCCATTATCACCATCAATCTTTTTGTCCAAGACGACATTGTAAAAAATGTCTTCTACATATTTATACGGTTATAAATAACTTATAAATAGCCTACGGCTACAATTCCAGGTGAGGTGATGAGGTGACATCATTATACCTGGCATTTCTCCTTCCAAATCAGTTCCGCCTCGTCTCAATAAAGTTATGAAAAAAGGAAACACGGACGGAGACAGACAGAGACTAATATCACATCACTGTTCAGGAATCTGACTTTGAACACCTGGATGTATCCCAAATGGCACCCTATTCCCTATGTGCCCTGGTCAAAGTAGTGCACTAGAGTCTGAAATGGCACCCTATTCCCTATGTGCCCTGGTCAAAGTAGTGCACTAGAGTCTGAAATGGCACCCTATGCCATTTGGGACACTATCTGTGAATTATCTTCTCCATAAGTGGAAAAGACAGCTCAGAGAACAAGGGAGGGAAGGAGGGATGATAGGAGGAGGGATGATGTAGCCGGCAGGGTGGATTACCTGGCCTGGGTACGAGCTGGGGAACGAAGGGATGAGGTGAGACAAAGAGAGGGATGGAAAAAGAGAGGGAGGAATCTAAATTACAGGGTAAGAAGAAGGAAACACAGAGGGAGGGGTTCTACATGGTTGATATTAACGGTATCACAGCAATACGTGTGTGTGTGTGTGTGTGTGTGTGTGTGTGTGTGTGTGTGTGTGTGTGTGTGTGTGTGTGGGGGGGGGGGGTCCTCCTGGATCATAGCTTTAGACAGGGCTGGTTATAATGCTTCACTACTTGCTATAAACACATGCATGAACCTTTCTGAAGTCTGATTATAAGGCGTATAATATTCTCTCTATGTGTCTCTCTCACTATGAGCCTTGCATGTTGCCTCTCTGAACCCAACTATAATGTCCTCTATGTGTCTCTCTCACTATGAGCCTGGCATGTTGTCTCTCTGAACCCAACTATAATGTCCTCTATGCGTCTCTCTCACTATGAGACTTGCATGTTACCTCTCTGAACCCAACTATAATGTCCTCTATGCGTCTCTCTCACTATGAGCCTTGCATGTTACCTCTCTGAACCCAACTATAATGTCCTCTATGCGTCTCTCTCACTATGAGCCTTGCATGTTACCTCTCTGAACCAAACTATAATGTCCTCTATGTGTCTCTCTCACTATGAGCCTTGCATGTTACCTCTCTGAACCCAACTATAATGTCCTCTATGTGTCTCTCTCACTATGAGCCTTGCATGTTACCTCTCTGAACCCAACTATAATGTCCTCTATGTGTCTCTCTCACTATGAGCCTTGCATGTTACCTCTCTGCAGCCAACTTTAGGGTCACAGCATTGAAAACCTATTTGAACCACTGATCTATAGAATAAATAAACATTGAAGGGGAATCTGACTCATAAGAGTGACCGTCTTTATTCTACTTGCAACAGGCCCGTTGGTTTTCAGAATTGTTATGAATCGTCTTCAGGTGAAATTATTTAAATGTTGTTTAATGCCAAAGTAATGATGTTGTAGGCATTAGAAAGAGATCATAAAGGCTGTTTAGCTTCAAAAAAGGCCTTAATGGGGAGTCTGTTGAGGCCACACAAACTACTGAAACAAGAGGGCTGCTGGCATTGAGAGAGAAAAGCCTGGGCACGTCCAACTAGCTCAGAAAACACCCAAGATCAAAACAGCATGCCACCTCGCTCACTGACAAAGCTAAAGACCTTTTCAAACATCCCCCAAGGGCACAGATAGAGGAGAAGAAGAAGACCCTTCCTTCTCTCCTCCTTCCCTCTCTTCTCTTTTTAATAAAGAATACAAAGTGCAACAAACAAACCTTAAGAGCAAGGAATGTTAAGCCCCCTCCAATCACGCGCCAGCCCACAGCTTTTGTGTTCTGCTGACCTTTGACATTGCATTTACCTCGACCAATAAGGAAACAAGCTGACAGTGTTCTACAGAGGGGTTTGATATCTGAAACGATGCCAGTGTGGGACATTCGCCACGCAACTACAACTGGGACATGTAGTTTTCTTACAGAGTGAATTCATAGCAATAATGTAGCACTCATAAAGTATATAGAATGGTATTGTAACTGACCCTGTATATAGCATGGTATTGAACTGACCCTGTATATAGTATGGTATTGTAACTGACTCTGTATATAATATGGTATTGTAACTGACCCTGTATATAGCATGGTATTGAACTGACCCTGTATATAGTATGGTATTGTAACTGACCCTGTATATAGTATGGTATTGAACTGACCCTGTATATAGTATGGTATTGTAACTGACCCTGTATATAGTATGGTATTGAACTGACCCTGTATATAGTATGGTATTGTAACTGACTCTGTATATAATATGGTATTGAACTGACCCTGTATATAGTATGGTATTGTAACTGACCCTGTATATAATATGGTATTGAACTGACCATGTATATAGTATGGTATTGTAACTGACCCTGTATATAGTATGGTATTGTAACTGACCCTGTATATAGTATGGTATTGTAACTGACCCTGTATATAGTATGGTATTGAACTGACCCTGTATATAATATGGTATTGAACTGACCCTGTATATAGTATGGTATTGTAACTGACCCTGTATATAGTATGGTATTGTAACGGACCCTGTATATAGTATGGTATTGTAACTGACCCTGTATATAGTATGGTATTGTAACTGACCCTGTATATAGTATGGTATTGTAACTGACCCTGTATGTAGTATGGTATTGTAACTGACCCTGTATATAGTATGGTATTGTAACAGACCCTGTATATAGTATGGTATTGTAACTGACCCTGTATATAGTATGGTATTGTAACAGACCCTGTATATAGTATGGTATTGTAACAGACCCTGTATATAGTATGGTATTGTAACTGACCCTGTATATAGTATGGCATTGAACTGACCCTGTGTATAATATGGTATTGAACTGACCCTGTATATAGTATGGTATTGTAACTGACCCTGTATATAGTATGGTATTGAACTGACCCTGTATATAGTATGGTATTGAACTGACCCTGTATGTAGTATGGTATTGTAACTGACCCTGTATATAGCATGGTATTGAACTGACCCTGTATATAGTATGGTATTGTAACTGACCCTGTATATAGTATGGTATTGTAACTGACCCTGTATATAATATGGTATTGAACTGACCCTGTATGTAGTATGGTATTGTATCTGACCCTGTATATAGTATGGTATTGTAACTGACCCTGTATATAGCATGGTATTGTAACTGACCCTGTATATAGTATGGTATTGTAACTGACCCTGTATGTAGTATGGTATTGTATCTGACCCTGTATATAGTATGGTATTGTAACTGACCCTGTATATAGCATGGTATTGTAACTGACCCTGTATATAGTATGGTATTGTAACTGACCCTGTATATAGTATGGTATTGTAACTGACCCTGTATATAGTATGGTATTGTAACTGACCCTGTATATAGTATGGTATTGTAACTGACCCTGTATATAGTATGGTATTGAACTGACCCTGTATATAGTATGGTATTGAACTGACCCTGTATATAGTATGGTATTGTAACTGACCCTGTATATAGCATGGTATTGTAACTGACCCTGTATATAGTATGGTATTGTAACTGACCCTGTATATAGTATGGTATTGTAACTGACCCTGTATATAGTATGGTATTGTAACTGACCCTGTATATAGTATGGTATTGACCTGACCCTGTATATAGTATGGTATTGAACTGACCCTGTATATAGTATGGCATTGTAACTGACCCTGTATATAGTATGGTATTGTAACTGACCCTGTATATAGTATGGTATTGTAACTGACCCTGTATATAGTATGGTATTGTAACTGACCCTGTATATAGTATGGTATTGTAACTGACCCTGTATATAATATGGTATTGAACTGACCCTGTATATAGTATGGTATTGAACTGACCCTGTATATAGTATGGTATTGTAACTGACCCTGTATATAGTATGGTATTGAACTGACCCTGTATATAGTATGGTATTGAACTGACCCTGTATATAGTATGGTATTGTAACTGACCCTGTATATAGTATGGTATTGTAACTGACCCTGTATATAATATGGTATTGAACTGACCATGTATATAGTATGGTATTGTAACTGACCCTGTATATAGTATGGTATTGTAACTGACCCTGTATATAGTATGGTATTGTAACTGACCCTGTATATAGTATGGTATTGAACTGACCCTGTATATAATATGGTATTGAACTGACCCTGTATATAGTATGGTATTGTAACTGACCCTGTATATAGTATGGTATTGTAACGGACCCTGTATATAGTATGGTATTGTAACTGACCCTGTATATAGTATGGTATTGTAACTGACCCTGTATATAGTATGGTATTGTAACTGACCCTGTATGTAGTATGGTATTGTAACTGACCCTGTATATAGTATGGTATTGTAACAGACCCTGTATATAGTATGGTATTGTAACTGACCCTGTATATAGTATGGTATTGTAACAGACCCTGTATATAGTATGGTATTGTAACAGACCCTGTATATAGTATGGTATTGTAACTGACCCTGTATATAGTATGGCATTGAACTGACCCTGTGTATAATATGGTATTGAACTGACCCTGTATATAGTATGGTATTGTAACTGACCCTGTATATAGTATGGTATTGAACTGACCCTGTATATAGTATGGTATTGAACTGACCCTGTATGTAGTATGGTATTGTAACTGACCCTGTATATAGCATGGTATTGAACTGACCCTGTATATAGTATGGTATTGTAACTGACCCTGTATATAGTATGGTATTGTAACTGACCCTGTATATAATATGGTATTGAACTGACCCTGTATGTAGTATGGTATTGTATCTGACCCTGTATATAGTATGGTATTGTAACTGACCCTGTATATAGCATGGTATTGTAACTGACCCTGTATATAGTATGGTATTGTAACTGACCCTGTATGTAGTATGGTATTGTATCTGACCCTGTATATAGTATGGTATTGTAACTGACCCTGTATATAGCATGGTATTGTAACTGACCCTGTATATAGTATGGTATTGTAACTGACCCTGTATATAGTATGGTATTGTAACTGACCCTGTATATAGTATGGTATTGTAACTGACCCTGTATATAGTATGGTATTGAACTGACCCTGTATATAGTATGGTATTGAACTGACCCTGTATATAGTATGGTATTGTAACTGACCCTGTATATAGCAGGGTATTGTAACTGACCCTGTATATAGTATGGTATTGTAACTGACCCTGTATATAGTATGGTATTGTAACTGACCCTGTATATAGTATGGTATTGTAACTGACCCTGTATATAGTATGGTATTGACCTGACCCTGTATATAGTATGGTATTGAACTGACCCTGTATATAGTATGGCATTGTAACTGACCCTGTATATAGTATGGTATTGTAACTGACCCTGTATATAGTATGGTATTGTAACTGACCCTGTATATAGTATGGTATTGTAACTGACCCTGTATATAGTATGGTATTGTAACTGACCCTGTATATAATATGGTATTGAACTGACCCTGTATATAGTATGGTATTGAACTGACCCTGTATATAGTATGGTATTGTAACTGACCCTGTATATAGTATGGTATTGAACTGACCCTGTATATAGTATGGTATTGAACTGACCCTGTATATAGTATGGTATTGTAACTGACCCTGTATATAGTATGGTATTGTAACTGACCCTGTATATAGTATGGTATTGTAACTGACCCTGTATATAGCATGGTATTGTAACTGACCCTGTATATAGTATGGTATTGTAACTGACCCTGTATATAGTATGGTATTGTAACTGGCCCTGTATATAGCATGGTATTGTAACTGACCCTGTATATAGTATGGTATTGTAACTGACCCTGTATATAGTATGGTATTGAACTGACCCTGTATATAGTATGGTATTGAACTGACCCTGTATATAGTATGGTATTGTAACTGACCCTGTATATAGTATGGTATTGTAACTGACCCTGTATATAGTATGGTATTGAACTGACCCTGTATATAGTATGGTATTGTAACTGACCCTGTATATAGTATGGTATTGTAACTGACCCTGTATATAGTATGGTATTGAACTGACCCTGTATATAGTATGGTATTGTAACTGACCCTGTATATAGTATGGTATTGAACTGACCCTGTATATAGTATGGTATTGTAACTGACCCTGTATATAGTATGGTATTGAACTGACCCTGTATATAGTATGGTATTGTAACTGACCCTGTATATAGTATGGTATTGTAACTGACCCTGTATATAATATGGTATTGAACTGACCCTGTATATAGTATGGTATTGAACTTACTCTGTATATAATATTCTTACTTAGTTTGTTTTTCACATTTCTTATTTCTCATGTGTTTTTTATTCTTCTAGTATTACTGCATTGTTGGGTTTCCAGTTTACAAGAAAGGCATTTCCCTGTACTTGCCCATGTGACATTAAAAGCGTGTTACTTGATACTTGATGAAATAGAGTGTGGTACCTCCCTGTGTACATGCTGAAAGATACACACGTTCAGGTGAAAGACAAAAGAAAACATAGAATATGAAATATTGAAAGATGTCCACACTGTTCTGCTCCTATCAGTGATTGAGATATGAAGAAGAAGAAAAACATAAAGAACTTAATAATCAATCAGATGACAGGACATCTATCAGAGTATTTTCTCCTACACTGTAGTAGCACCAACTCAGAAAAAGCCTGAGCACCAACACCGACCAAAATAATATCTCTAAAATGTTATGTCACTCACTGACAAAGTAGAGTCGCAATTCAATGGCTCAGACACTAGACGTATTGTATGTGGCAGGGTCTACAGACAATCACGGACTACAAAGGGAAAACCAGCCACGTCGCGGACACTGACGTCTTGCTCCCGGACAAGCTAAACACCTTCTTCGCCCGGTTTGAGGATAACACAGTGCCACTGATGCGGCCCGCTCCCAAGGCCTGTGGGCTCTTGTTCTCCGTGGCTGACGTGAGTAAGACATTTCAGCGTGTTAACCTTTGCAAGGCTGCCGGCCCAGATGGCATCCCTAGCCGCGTCCTCAGAGCATGCGCAGACCAGCTGGCTGGAGTGTTTACGGACATATTCAATCTCTCCCTATCCCAGTCTGCTGTCCCCACTTGCTTCAAAATGTCCATCATTATTCCTGTACCCAAGAAAGCAAAGAAAACTGAACTAAATAACTATCGCCCTGTACCACTCACATCAGTCATCATAAAGTGCTTTGAGAGGCTAGTTAACCTCTAACGAGCCTCTACCCCGGGTCCGGGAGCACCCCCCACCCCCCCACACACTGATTAGCATAGCTAGCATAGCTTCACAAGTAGATAGTAGCATCTAAATATCATTAAATCACAAGTCCAAGACACCAGATGAAAGATACAGATCTTGTGAATAAAGCCACCATTTCAGATTTTTAAAATGTTTTACAGGGAAGACAAAATATGTAAATCTATTAGCTAAACACGTTAGCAAAATACACCACTATTCTAACTCCATCAGTTTCTTACTCCTTCAGGTGCTATCACCAATTCGGCTCAACTAAGATATTGATAGCCAATAACCTATAAAAAAACCCATCAGATGACAGTCTGATAACATATTCATGGTATAGGATAGTTTTTGTTAGAAAAAAGTGCATATTTCAGGTAGAAATCACAGTTTACAATTGCACCGACCATCACAAATCGACTAGAATTACTAGATAGAGCAACGTGTATGACCAATTTACTCATCATAAAACATTTCATAAAAATAGACAAAGCATAGCAATGGAAAGACCCAGTTCTTGTGATTTCAGACCATATTTCAGATTTTCTAAGCGTTTTTCAGCGAAAACACAATAAATCGATAAGTTAGCATACCACATGTGAAAACGTTACCAGAGCATCGATTCCAGCCAAAGAGCGCTATAACGTAATCACCGCCAAAATATATTAATTTTTTCACTAACCTTCTCAGAATTCTTCCGATGACACTCCTGTAACATCATTTTACAACATACATATACAGTTTGTTCGAAAAGGTGCATATTTAGCCATACAAAACCGTGGTTACACAATAAAAATACTAGGAAATCAAGCCTCAATATGTCTGACGTCATCTATCAGAGTGATCTAGTTTAATTGAAAGCTAAT
Organism: Salvelinus alpinus; assembly: GCF_045679555.1. Taxonomy (NCBI): domain Eukaryota; kingdom Metazoa; phylum Chordata; class Actinopteri; order Salmoniformes; family Salmonidae; genus Salvelinus; species Salvelinus alpinus. Next base: position 25,759,090 of record NC_092116.1, read on the forward strand.
CATATACTTGACTAAAAAATACAGGGTTGACAGGAATCGAAAGACAAATTAGTTCTTAATGCAACCGCTGATTTACATTTTTAAAATTATCCTTACTTTTCAATACAGGGTTCGCCAAGTGAAGCTATACCAAACAAAATGGCGAAATATGCGTTTAAAATATTTCGACAGAACAACGATTTATCATATTAAATATTGCTTACTTTGAGCTGTTCTTCCATCAGATTCTTGGGCAATGTATCCTTTCTATGTTATAAACGTCTTTTGGTCGATAGATGTCCTCTGTCCTTCGAAATGTCCACCACCAACGACCGACACCCCGAAACGTTTCCAAAGCTAAAAAGTGCACGACAAATAAATTCCTCAGAATCGCACTAAACGGATATAAATTGCTATAAAACGGTTCAAATTAACTACATTATGATGTTTTTAACAACTATAACGACTGAAAACATGACCGGAGAAATATTGCTGGTTAGACAACGATTTGGAATGAGGCAAGTCCGATGGCCTTCACGCTTCAGGCGCGCGACGAGAAAGGGCGGTCCCTATACATTTTGTGGTTTTATAATGGCTGGGATTGTGCAATAGACTCCATTCAAAACGTGATGACGTACAGACACCCAGAGGAAGACGTAGGCAGTGTCGGTTTCTTCATAGCATTCACTGTCGCCTTAAAAACAGACTCCAGATCAGGGGTAAACATTTCTGAAATCTGACCCCTGTCATGAAAAGTGCTGTAGATATTGTTCTGTACCACTCAGAGACAAAATTCCAACTTCTATAGAAACTAGAAGGTGTTTTCTATCCAATAATAACAATAATATGCATATTGTACGATCAAGAATTTAGCACGAGGCAGTTTAATTTGGAGACCCAAATATGCTAATGCGGAACAGCACCCCCTATAGTTGCAAGAAGTTAAGGAACATATCACCTCTACCCTAACTGATGCCTGTTCACCCCGCTACCATCCAGAAGGCGAGGTCAGTACAGGTGCATCAAAGTTGGGACCGAGAGACTGGACATAGACATGGAATCACTGGCCACTTTAATAATGAAACACTAGTCACGTTAATAATGTTTACATACTGCTTTACTCATCTCATATGTTAGATTAGTGTATTGTTAGATATTACTGCACTGTTGGAGCTAGGAACACAAACATTTCGCTACACCTGCAATAACAGAGAGATAACAGGGAGAGAGAGGGGGGAGACAGAGAGGGGGGGGGGGCGGGGGTGGGGGGGTGAGATAGAGGGAGAAAGAGGGGGGAGAGGGAGAAATAAAAGGGTGAGAGAGAGAGAGACAGAGGGAGAGAGATAGGGGGAAGGGTGTGTGAGAGAGAGAGAGAGAGAGAGAGAGAGAGAGAGAGAGAGAGAGAGAGAGAGAGAGAGAGAGAGAGAGAGAGGGAGAGAGAGAGAGGGAGAGAGAGAGATAGACAGAGAGAGACAGAGAGGGAGAGATAGGGGGAAGGGTGTGAGAGAGAGGAGAGAGAGAGAGAGAGAGAGAGAGAGAGAGAGATTTGAATTGAATTGAATTGAGAGAGAGAGAGAGAGAGAGAGAGAGAGAGAGAGAGAGAGAGAGAGAGAGAGAGAGAGAGAGAGAGAGAGAGAGAGAGATCACCTTTGATTATTCATGTTTTCAACCTGTGACTACCTCAACCATCTAAGGACATTTAGACAGATGTCTATAAGTGTTACCTCTGGCGCTTTTTACCCTTCACTGACACACACACACACACACACACACACACACACACACACACACACACAGGTTGGAAACTGATGGCCATCTATTGCATTCCACTGCCCAGGGCCATGCAAATCCACACATGGAGAAAAGAGGGTGAGGAGAGGTAAGGAGGGGGTAGGAACCACAGTTGCCTCACTTAGTGGAGGAATGTTCTTGAGGTGACACCTGCAGAGAGGGAAATATCCCAACAAGTCCTGCCTAGTAGCACTGGAATTCCAGGAGGGAGGGCAGGAGGGTGAGATGGACGGAGAGAGAGAAAGAGAGAGAGAGGGTGAGATGGAGAGAGAGAAAGGGAGAGGGGGTGAGATGGAGAGAGAGAGAGGGTGAGATGGAGAGGTGGTGAGATGGAGTGAGGGAGGGGGAGAGAGAGAGAGGGTGAGATGGAGAGAGAGGGGGGGTAGATGAGGGAGAGAAAGAGAGGGTGAGATAGAGAGAATATATTATAAAAATCAATGTACACAAACAATAAGTGTGCGGTTAAAATTGGCAAAAAACACACACATTTCTTTCCACAGGGCCGTGGGGTGAGACAGGGATGCAGCTTAAGCCCCACCCTCTTCAACATATATATCAACTAATTGGCTGATTGTGTCAGACTCCAGTTCTTCCTCTTGTGTGTTCTGAGATTGACGTGATGTTCTGTTTTTAGACCGGAGTATATTGTACCCATCTATCAAACTAATATTTTAGTTTTAAAAAATGAATATACAACATTGCTATGTTTTTAGACTGAAGAACACCACATCATTCAGGGGTGAATCATAACGTCTACTCAAATAATTTTTTTGCTTAGGGTCCCATTGATATCAATGCATGACTTAGGGAAACACTGAAAGTTAGGATTCACCCCTTAGTATAAGTAAATAGGGGAGGGGGGTCCCAACGCATGATTTATGTACATATCATAGTCTGATTCAGCCCAGTGGCATCTCATGAGTTTGAAGGGACTGTGTGTGTGGACACGGTGTGTGTGGACACTTATCTCCTAAGCCTTTTGTTATCTGCAGTAGAAAGGAGCGAGACAAATGGCTAGGAGAGAGGAGAGGAGGAGAGAGGAGAGGAGAGAGGAGAGAGGAGAGGAGAGAGGAGAGAGGAGAGGAGGAGAGAGGAGAGGAGGAGAGAGGAGAGAGGAGAGGAGAGAGGAGAGGAGGAGAGCGGGAGAAAGAAGATAAGAATATTCCCATGAGAATAAAGCCCTTTGAATTTAATTGAAAGAGATGTATACAGCCAGAATATGGTCATAAAAGACAGCGCTATTTTTATTTATTTAACTAGGCAAGTCAGTTAAGAACAAATTCTTATTTACAATGATGGCCTGGGAAAACACACACTGACTTGTTCAGGGGCAGAACAACAGATGTTTACCTTCTCAGCTTGGGGATTCGACCTAGCAACCTTTCGGTTAGTGGCCCAACGCTCTAACCACTAGTCTACCTGCCGCCCCTACACTCTAACGACTAGTCTACCTGCCGCCCCTACACTCTAACCACTAGTCTACCTGCCGCCTCTACACTCTAACCACTAGTCTACCTGCCGCCCCTACACTCTAACCACTAGTCTACCTGCCGCCCCTACACTCTAACCACTAGTCTACCTGCCGCCCCTACACTCTAACCACTAGTCTACCTGCCGCCTCTACACTCTAACCACTAGTCTACCTGCCGCCCCTACACTCTAACCACTAGTCTACCTGCCGCCTCTACACTCTAACCACTAGTCTACCTGCCGCCCCTACACTCTAACCACTAGTCTACCTGCAGCCCCTACACTCTAACCACTAGTCTACCTGCCGCCCCTACACTCTAACCACTAGTCTACCTGCCGCCCCTACACTCTAACCACTAGTCTACCTGCCGCCCCTACACTCTAACCACTAGTCTACCTGCCGTCCCTACACTCTAACCACTAGTCTACCTGCCGCCTCTACACTCTAACCACTAGTCTACCTGCCGCCTCTACACTCTAACCACTAGTCTACCTGCCGCCCCTACACTCTAACCACTAGTCTACCTGCCGCCCCTACACTCTAACCACTAGTCTACCTGCCGTCCCTACACTCTAACCACTAGTCTACCTGCCGCCCCTACACTCTAACCACTAGTCTACCTGCCGCCCCTACACTCTAACCACTAACGCTACCTGCCGCCCCTACACTCTAACCACTAGTCTACCTGCCGCCCCTACACTCTAACCACTAGTCTACCTGCCGCCCCTACACTCTAACCACTAGTCTACCTGCCGCCCCTACACTCTAACCACTAGTCTACCTGCCGCCCCTACACTCTAACCACTAGTCTACCTGCCGCCCCTACACTCTAACCACTAGTCTACCTGCCGCCTCTACACTCTAACCACTAGTCTACCTGCCGCCCCTACACTCTAACCACTAGTCTACCTGCCGCCCCTACACTCTAACCACTAGTCTACCTGCCGCCCCTACACTCTAACCACTAGTCTACCTGCCGCGCCTACACTCTAACCACTAGTCTACCTGCCGCCCCTACACTCTAACCACTAGTCTACCTGCCGTCCCTACACTCTAACCACTAGTCTACCTGCCGCCCCTACACTCTAACCACTAGTCTACCTGCCGCCCCTACACTCTAACCACTAGTCTACCTGCCGCCCCTACACTCTAACCACTAGTCTACCTGCCGCCCCTACACTCTAACCACTAGTCTACCTGCCGCCCCTACACTCTAACCACTAGTCTACCTGCCGCCCCTACACTCTAACCACTAGTCTACCTGCCGCCCCGGTATTCCTTTGGAACATTTGTGAGTGTAATGTTAACTGTTCATTTATTGTTTACATCACTTCTGTTCATTATCTATTTAACTTGCTTCGGCAATATAAACATATGTTTCCCATTCCAATAAAGCCCTTTGAAATGAAAGTGAATTGAGAGAGCGAGAGAGAGTCCCTACACGCTTCACCACCTCTCTCTGTGGTAGGGTTGAGATTGGAACCACCTCTGCTATCTCTGACTACTTAGGTTAACCACAGATCAGCTGATCTCCACTGAAGGTGATGATAGGTTGTATCACCACCCAATCTACCCTCGTCAAAGTCTGACCTCACATAACTAACACTAGACCAAACTAAGATGACTCAATTGACAATAAAGGCATATAGGGAGGGATCTTTCTAATAATCAATCAGTCATTCACTAACTACAATAATAAACAAATTAGGGACCGTTTCAATCTCTAATCAGTCTCTATTGAATTGAGAGCCAAAAGCTGACCATATATGTATCCATAAACACTGACTCATTTCATTACAGTGAAGCCACAAGAGAATGACCACGCGCACACACAAAAAGCCCAAAGGCAGCTGCTTGTAGTGTCACACACACACACACACACACACACACACACACACACACACACACACACACACACACACACACACACACACACACACACACACACACACACACACACACACACACACACACACAAGACTAGTGAAGATGGCACCGGAGAGTATGGCTGCTGTTTAATTGGCTCTATTTATTTATTTATTTTTCACATTGTTTATAACTTTATTTTGTACATAAAGTTGCTGCTACCATCTTATGACCAAAAAGAGCTTCTGGACATCAGAACAGCGATTACTCACCTCGAATTGTATGAAGAATTTTTCTTTAATGAGTCGGATGGGAAGGATATACTCAAAACACTCGAACAGGCCTTCATCCCCGTCATTCGCTGGAGAAAGAAACTGCGATTTTGCAGAAAGAGATCGGGGTGCCTTCTGAGGATCAGGCAGCGAGTTGCTAATCTGCCTTTGTCATTTGCCATCCGTACTGTTAGCTAACGTTCAATTGCTGGAAAATAAATGGAACGAACTGAAAGCACGTAAATCCTACCAACTGGACATTAACTGTAATATCTTATGTTTTACAGAGTCGTGGCTGAACGACGGCATTAATAACATACAGCTGGCGGGTATTACACTCTATCGGTAGGATAGAACAGCAGCCTCTGGTAAGACACTGGGCTGGGGCCTATGCATATTTGTTAACAACAGCTGGTGCACGATATCTAAGGAAGTCTCAAGGTTTTGATCGCCTGAGGAAGAGTCTCTCATGATAAGCTGTGGACCACACTATCTAGTTTTCATCTGTATTTTTCGTAGACGTCTACATACCACCACAGACCGATGATGGCACTAAAACTGCACTCAATGAGCTGTATTCCGCCACAAGCAAACAGGAAGACGCTCATCCAGAGCCGGCACTCCTAGTGGCCGGGGACTTTAATGCAGGGAAAATTAAATCAGTTTTACCTCATTTCTGTCAGCATGTTAAATGTGCAACCAGAGGGGAAAAAAACTCTAGACCACCTTTACTCCACACACAGAGACGCTTACAAAGCTCTTTCTCGCCCTCCATTTGGCAAATCTGACCATAATTATATCCTCCAGATTCCTGTTTACATGCAAATATTAAAGCAGGAAACACCAGTAACTCGGCCTATAAAAAAAGTAGTCAGATGTAGCATACGCTAAACTACAGGACTGTTTTGCTTGCACAGACTGGAATATGTTCCGAGATTCTTCAGATGGCATTGAAGAGTACACCACATCAGTCACTGGCTTCATCAATAAGTGCATTGATGACGACGTCCCCACAGTGACTGTACGTACAAACCCCAACCAGAAGCCATGGATTACAGGCAACATTCACACTGAGCTAAAGGTTAGAGCTTCCGATTTCAAGGAGCGAGACTCTAACCTGGAAGCTTAAAAGAAATCCCGCTATGCCCTCCGACAAACCATCAAACAAGCAAACCGTCAATACAGGAATAAGATCGAATCGTACTACACCGGCTCCGATGCACGTAGGATGTGGCAGGGCTTGCAAACTATTACAGACTACAAAGGGAAGCACAGCCGAGAGCTGCCCAGTGACACGAGCCTACTAGACAAGCTAAATAACTTCTATGCTTGCTTCGATGCAAGTAACACTGAAACATGCATGAGAGCACCAGCTGTTCCGGAAGACTGTGTGATCACTCTCTCCGCAGCCGATGTGAGTAAGACCTTTAAACAGGTCAACATTCACAAGGCCGCAGGGCCAGACGGATTACTGTAGCACACGTCTGTAGCCATGAAGTGCTTTGAAAGGCTGGTCATCGCTCCCATCAACACCATTATCCCAGAAACCCTTGACACACTCCAATTTGCATACCACAACAACAGATCCACAGATGATGCAATCTCTGTTGCACTCCACACTGCTCTTTCACACCTGGACAAAAGGAACACCTATGTGAGAATGCTATTCATTGACTTGAGCTTAGCGTTCAACACCATAGTGCCCTCAAAGCTCATCACTAAGCTAAGGATCCTGGGACTAAACACCTCCCTCTGCAACTGGATCCTGGACTTCCTGACAGGCCGCCCCCAGGTGGTAAGGGTAGGTAACAACACATCCGCCACGCTGATACTCAACACGGGGGCCCCTCAGGGGTGCGTGCTCAGTCCCTTTCTGTACTCCCTGTTCCCTCATGACTACATGGCAGTGCATGACTCCAACACCATCATTAAGTTTGCAGATGACACAACAGTGGTAGGCCTGATGACCGACAATGATGAGACAGCAGATAGGGAGGTCAGAGACCTGACCATGTTGTGCAAGGACAACAACCTCACCCTCAACGTGATCAAGACAAAGGAGATGATTGTGGACTACAGGAAAAGGAGGACCGAGCAAGCCCCCATTCTCATCGACGGGGCTGTAGTGGAGCAGGTTGAGTGCTTCAAGTTCCTTGGTGTCCACATCACCAACAAACTAACATGGTCCAAGCACACAAAGACAGTCGTGAAGAGGGCACGACAAAACCTATTCTTCCTCAGGAGACAGAAAAGATTTGGCATGGGTCCTCAGATCCTCAAAATGTTTTACAGCTGCACCTGACGGGTTGCATCACTACCTGGTATGGCAACTGCTCGGCCTCCGACTGCAAGGCACTACAGAGGGTAGTTACATCACCGGGGCCAAGCTTCCTGCCATCCAGGACCTCTATACCAGGTGGTGTCAAAGGAAGGCCCTAAAACAACACTCCAGCCACCCTTGTCATAGACTGTTCTCTCTGCTATAGCATGGCAAGCGGTACCGGAGCACCAAATATAGGTTCAAGAGGCTTCTAAACAGCTTCTACCCCCAAGCCATAAAACTCCTGAACATCTAATCAAATGGCTACCCAGACTATTTGCATTGCTCCCCCCTTCTATGCTGCTGCTACTCTCTGTTATTATCTACGCATAGTCACTTTAATAACTCTACCTACATGTACATATTACCTCAATTACCTCGACACCGGTGCCCCCTGTATATCTGCACATTGACTCTGTACCGGTACCCCCCTGTATATAACCCCGCTATTGTTATTTACTGCTGCTCTTTAATTATTTGTTATTCTTATCTCTTACTTTTTTTTAAGGTATTTTCTTAAAACTGCATTGTTGGTTAAGGGCTTGTAAGTAAGCATTTCACTGTAAGGTCTACACCTGTTGTATTCGGCGCTTGTGACAAATACAATTTGATTTGATTTGATTTTGTATTAAAGCAATGAAAACAATCAAGCATCCCAGAAAAAAACCAGCCCAGATATGTAACATACATTATGTAGCCTAAGAAACAAGGTTCATGAAGTCAATAACTTGCTAGTAACAGATGACATTCCTATTCTGACTATCTCTGAAACTCACTTAGATAATATCTTTGATGATACAGTGGAAGCAATACATGATTTTAACATGTACAGAAAATACAGAAATGCCAACGGAGGCGGTGTTGCTGGCTATATTCAGAACCACATTCCTGTAAAGCTTAGAGACGACCTCATGTTAAATACAGTTGAAGTAATTTTGGTTCTACAGGTTCATCTGCCTCACCGAAAGCCCATTCTGGTGGGAAGCTGCTGTAGATCACCAAGTGCTAACAGTCAGTATCTGGATAATATGTGTAAAATGCTTGACAATGGCCTGTATGTGATATCAACAGAGAGGTATATTTTCTGGGTGATTTCAATATTGTCTGGCTTTCATCAAGCTGCCCACTCAAGAAAAAGCTTCAAACTGTAACCAGTGTCTGCAACCTGGTTCCGATTATCAGTTAACCTAGCAGGGTAGTTACAAACAGCACAGGAATTAAATGATCTACAGATCTGATCTAATCTGAAGTCGGAACTATACATACACCTTAGCCAAATACATTTAAATTCAGTTTTTCACAATTCCTGACATTTAATCCAAGTACAAATTCCCTGTCTTAGGTCAGTTAGGATCACCACTTTATTTTAAGAATGTGAAATGTCAGAATAATAGTAGAGAGAATGATTTATTTCAGCTTTTATTTCTTTCATCGCATTGCCAGTGGGTCAGAGGTTTACATACACTCAATTAGAATTTGGTAGCATTGCCTTTAAATTGTTTAACTTAAGTCAAATGTTTTGGGTAGCCTTCCACAAGCTTCCCACAATAAGTTGGGTGAATTTTGGCCCATTCCTCCTGACAGAGCTGGTGTAACTGAGTCAGGTTTGTAGACCTCCATGCTCGCACACACTTTTTCAGTTCTGCCCACACATTTTCTATGGGATTGAGGTCGGGGCTTTGTGATGGCCACTCCAATACCTTCACTTTGTTGTCCTTAAGCCATTTTTCCACAACTTGCACCAGTCCCTCATACAGCAAAGCACCCCCACAACATGATGTTGCCACCCCCGTGCTTCACGGTTGGGATGGTGTTCTTCGGCTTGCAAGCCTCCCCCTTTTTCCTCCAAACATAATGATGGTCATTATAGCCAAACAGTTTCATCAGACCAGAGGACATTTCTCCAAAAAGTACGATCTTTGTCCCCATGTGCAGTTGCAAACCGTAGTCTGGCTTTTTTATGGCAGTTCTGGAGCAGTGGCTTCTTCCTTGCTAAACAGCCTTTCGGATTATGTCGATATAGGACTTGTTTTACTGTGGATATAGATACTTTTGTACCTGTTTCCTCCAGCATTTTCACAAGGTCCTTTGCTGTTGTTCTGGGATTGATTAGCACTTTTTGCACCAAAGTACGTTCATCTCTAGAAGGTCTACACATTCATTTCCTGAGGTCTTGGCTGATTTCTTTTGATTTTCCCATGATGTCAAGCAAAGAGGCACTGAGTTTGAAGGTAGGCCTTGAAATACATCCACAGGTACATCTCCAATTGACTCAAATGATGTCAATTAGCCTATCAGAAGCTTCTAAAGCCATGACGTCATTTTCTGGAATTTTCCAAGCTGTTTAAGGGCACAGTCAACTTAGTGTACGTAAACTTCTGAACCACTGGAATTGTGATACAGTGAATTATAAGTGAAATAATCTGTCTGTAAACAATTGTTGGAAAAATGACTTGTGTCATGCGCAAAGTAGATGTCTTAACCGACTTGCCAAAACTATAGTTTGTTAACAAGAAATGTGTGGAGTGGTTGAGAGACGAGTTAAAGCCTCCAACCTAATTGTACGTAAACTTCTGACTTCAACTGTATGTGTATTGATCACATCTTTACTCAAGCTGCAGAAACTTGCTTTAAAGCATTATCCAAATCAATCGGATGTAGTGATCCCAATATAATAGCCATATCTAGGAAAAGTAATATAGTGTATAAGAGGTCATTCAATTTTTGTAGTGATTCTTGTGTTGATGATGTAAAGAATATTTGCTGGTCTGTGGTGTGTAATGAGGAGGAACCAGATGCTGCACTTGACACATTTATAAAATTGCTTATTCCAGTTACTTATAGGTATGCACCCAACAAGAAAATGACTGGGGTGAAAATGGTTAAATCCCCTTTGATTTATGAGGAACTGAAAAATGGAATGGTTGAGAAGGATGAGGCAAAGAGTACGGCAAATAAGTCTGGCTGCACAACCGATTGGCAAACGTACTGCAAAGTGAGAAATCATGTGACTAAACTGAATAAAAATTTAAATAAACTATACTATGAAACAAAGATAAATTATATAAAGAATGATAGTAAAAAGCTTTGGAGCACCTTAACTGAAATGTTGGGCAAAAAGGCAAACTCAGCTCCATCATTCATTGATTCAGATGGCTCATTCATAACAAAACCCACTGATATTGCCAACTACATTAAGGATTTTTTTCATTGGCAAGATGAGCGTATTTAGGCATGACATGCCTGCAACAAATGCTGACACAACACATTCAAGTATATCTGACACACAGCTCGGACACCCATGCATACCCCACAAGACCTTCCACCAGAGGTCCCTTCACAGTCCCCAAGAGCAGACTGTGGGAGGCACACAGTATTTCATAGACCCATGATTACATAGAACTCTTTTCCACATTAAGTAACTCATGCAAGCAGTAGAATCAGATTTTCACAGCGGGGACTGTGGAGAGACAAACACAGGCACATGCATACACGCACACACACAATACCATTCGCACTATACACACACGTGTAGATGGATTTTGTGTTGTAGATATGTGGTAGTAAAGTAGTGGCCTGAGGGGACACACTTAATGTGTTGTGAAATCTGTTGTGAATGTATTGAAATGTTTTTAAAATTGCATAACTGCCTTCATTTTGCTGGACCCCAGGAAGAATAGCAGCCTTGCCAGCAGCTAATGGAGATCCATAATAAATACAAATACAAACCCATTTAGCCTCTCAAGACATGATCTATACACAGCCTACAATAACCTTTTATGACATCATCTTAAGGCGCAGGATATAAGGTTAACCCTATTCGCACATGACCTGACCTCTGTGAGTTGTAACATCTGCATAAGTCAACACTAGCTTAGTTTCTAAGGTGATTGCATGATGACCCATAAATACGCAGAGACTACAAGCAAACTTCCAAGTGCATACAAGCTGCAATAACATGAATACTGTGTTATATTAGGGCAGGTAATACAATATAAAGAAAGTATCTGAAGGAACATGTTTTTTCTTTAGAACAGACATGTTTCGGTCATACTCTTGCATGATGAGTTAACGTGGGGCCAGTACACTTGGTTCCCAGAGCAACCATCACCTAGGCTGTAGCGCATGAGGTCAATTCTCTCTCCGCTACAATGGTTCCATAGAATGCTCAGATATCGCATAGGTCCAGACTAGGGCATCAAGACCTCATTTTGCAATCAACCCGTTCTTAGAAAATACTAGATGTTAATGTGCGGATGTATTAACGGAAAATCAGACATAAATTTATTTCTTTAAAAGAAAGTGTAAACTATGACTATAATTGTGACTATAACTGTGACTACAATCTTTATATCTTAGTCATCATTAAATCCTCATAGCGTTACTAGGCTATGCATGTATTAGAAATGTATGGCAATTACACGTAGGCAGGCCTGTAAACCATACCGTGAATGAGGCGCTCCAGGTGAGGCTAAAGTTATTTGTTGAATTATTCAAAAGGGAGCGGGGTTTGACTCGCTCGCAAATCTCAGTGGGCCTACAGACAGTATTCAGTATTCTATCCTACAGACAGTATTCAGTATTCTATCCTACAGACAGTATTCAGTATTCTATCCTACAGACAGTATTCAGTATTCTATCCTACAGACAGTATTCAGTATTCTATCCTACAAGACAGTATTCAGTATTCTATCCTACAGACAGTATTCAGTATTCTATCCTACAGACAGTATTCAGTATTCTATCCTACAGACAGTATTCAGTATTCTATCCTACAGACAGTATTCAGTATTCTATCCTACAGACAGTATTCAGTATTCTATCCTACAGACAGTATTCAGTATTCTATCCTACAGACAGTATTCAGTATTCTATCCTACAGACAGTATGCAATAAATACAAGTAAAACAAAACGAAATAAATGATAGTTGCAACTATGGGGATAAATCATGTGCGTTTTAACTTTCTAAATCATTATGAAAATGTTAATTATAATAGTAAAATGGCCATCTGTCACTGACTGGATGATGTTGAAATAAAGAACATCTTCACATGCGTAAAACTCAAATTATGGATGAAAGGTCAGTAAGCAGTTTGACTGGTGGGCTCTTGTAATCAGCGTCCAGAATCTACAGACAGCGCTCAATAAACCCCAGACAAATATTTAAATTCCCCCAAAAGAGGAAGGGTGATTCTCTGAGAAGGCATGAATCCTGCATTTAACACGCACACTGTGCCATGTCCTAGAGAAAGCTACAGTGAGCGTGAATATGTCGTGATGTTTCTTTTGAATTAGCCACCAATAAGTGGCTGAGTCAAACAACAGTCTTACAATATCTAAATATATATAATACATGTACAAGACGCCTTTGCATCATATAAGCATTTGGAATATACATAGCCTAGGGATAATAATTGTTGTAAAACACACCAGCGAGCCCTGCTCTGCGCAATAGAGCGGTGCACCTCTGGTAACCTAAACTGACACAGCGCTGGTCATGCACCATATTGTTTGAAACAATGTTGCCCTAAAATATAAATCAGAGGCTTGCAATACAGCGATAGAAAAATAACACAACTTCAAGGCTGTAGCCTTATCAGTTGATTGAAGGTTACATGCGCACACTCGAGTCGAGAGCCCTTATTAACTATGAGTAAGTTAGCACTTACCCCGTGTGTCGCTTCAACTGCCCAGCTGACAGCGAGTACACAAATCCTAAAAGAGAAATAAACAATTATATATCAGGCTGGCTTTAAAAATAAACTGAAGTTATACTAACTTTATAATAAAGTATTCGCGGGATAAGCTATTTGGCTACAGAACAGTTTTAAACTGGCAAGCAATGTCAACTATACCGCTACGACAACAGATAATTTTGAGCTCAAATAAACGCACCAGAATTTCATGTTGAATCCAGACTGAAAGAAAAAACTGGTCGTTTTCCTGGTAGCGGTCTCCCAGTCCCGTCTTCACTCCAAGCAGCTACAAGTGCCTGGACGAGCTCATTGATGAATCCAAAAAGCGTCTGTGCCACCGAAAGACGAGAAGAAAGACCAAAGCGAGAGAGAGAGAGAGATTTCAAATGAGGGAGAATCACGCACCAAAGGGCTATTTTCGTTAGGACTAGTTGAAATCGTTAGGTTATTTCGTCGTTTTACGCTATAAAGAATAGGGAAAGTTAAAACTCACCAAGTTCACTTGTGAAAACGTTCGTTCCCTGACCGAGTTGTTTCACGCACCGCAACTACTTCGCAGTGCATGAGAGCAGAGGGGCGGGCCTTTAGCATTGTCACGCATAGCCTACCCTTACACACTGGTTACCCACTTTAGTTAGAAACCCCTATGGTACTATCACTACTCGAATAAATGATAAAAAGTCAACAAGATTACAGTTTTATGTTTCATTACGATTTAATAGGAGATTAAATACACATGTCTTGTGACAAACTATGCAATTAAGACAGCGAACGTTGAAAACATTGATACCTTGAGTGTATAGGCTACCTTTGACGAGGTTGCTTTTATAAAGATGTTAAAACTGCATTATTGAACTGTAAACGAGAAGAAAGCATTAATTGATCATTGATCACTCTTCTGAGAAGGCAGTGTGATCTTTGTGGAATGTTCTACTTTGCATAATGCCGCGTTCAACTGCTAGTCAGAATTAGGGGACTCTGGAATGTAGGACCTGCTAATTGGTTGAACTGCACGTGGACTAGAACCAGTTAGCAAGTTGTACAATTCTGAGTTTCCTAGTTCCGACTAACATTGGAATGTGGCATAAACCGCTAAATTCCCTA
>NC_092116.1:25778589-25838589 GCF_045679555.1 Salvelinus alpinus
TCATTTTGTGGGCAGTGTGCACATAGCCTGTCTTCTCTTGAGAGCAGTCGGCAACCTCTCTTAATAGCAAGGCTATGCTCACTGAGTCTGTACATAGTCAAGGACCAAATAGCATTCTAGTTTGCTCTGGGTTTTTTGGTTGATTCTTTCCACTCAAATAATTCTCTTTTATCTTTCTAATAATTTGGTTGGCTCGAAATGTGTTTCTGTCCTGGGGCTCTGTGGGGTCTGTTTGTTTGTGTCTCTCTCTCTGTCCTCTGTCCTCTGTCCTCTGTATGGGTGTGTATAGCCATAACATCCACCTCAGAGTGGAGATATGCATCCCAGACAGCCTACCTGTGGAAGAGGGTTGCAATGAGAGGGAGAGGGGGTGAGGAGAGCCGTAGACATAAGTAAGAAAGGGGTTCTGAAGAGGAAAGCACCCCCCCCCGCATTCCCCCCGTCTTCCTCTATTCCTCTCCTTTTTCCACTCTCTCTCTCTCTCTCTCTCTCTCAATTCAATTCAATTCAATTCAAGGGGCTTTATTGGCATGGGAAACATGTGTTAACATTGCCAAAGCAAGTGAGGTAGATAATATTCAAAAGTCAAATAAACAATAAAAATGAACAGTAAACATTACACATACAGACGTTTCAAAACAATAAAGACATTACAAATGTCATATTATATATATGCAGTGTTGTAACAATGTACAAATGGTTAAAGCACACAAGTTAAAATAAATAAACATAAATATGGGTTGTATTTACAATGGTGTTTGTTCTTCACTGGTTGCCCTTTTCTTGTGGCAACAGGTCACAAATCTTGCTGCTGTGATGGCACACTGTGGAATTTCACCCAGTAGATATGGGAGTTTATCAAAATTGGATTTGTTTTCGAATTCTTTGTGGATCTGTGTAATCTGAGGGAAATATGTCTCTCTAATATGGTCATACATTGGGCAGGAGGTTAGGAAGTGCAGCTCAGTTTCCACCTCATTTTGTGGGCAGTGAGCACATAGCCTGTCTTCTCTTGAGAGCCATGTCTGCCTACGGCGGCCTTTCTCAATAGCAAGGCTATGCTCACTGAGTCTGTACATAGTCAAAGCTTTCCTTAAGTTTGGGTCAGTCACAGTGGTTAGGTATTCTGCCACTGTATACTCTCTGTTTAGGGCCAAATAGCATTCTAGTTTGCTCTGTTTTTTTGTTAATTCTTTCCAATGTGTCAAGTAATTATCTTTTTGTTTTCTCATGATTTGGTTGGGTCTAATTGTGCTGTTGTCCTGGGGCTCTGTGGGGTGTGTTTGTGTTTGTGAACAGAGCCCTAGGACCAGCTTGCTTAGGGGACTCTTCTCCAGGTTCATCTCTCTGTAGGTGATGGCTTTGTTATGGAAGGTTTGGGAATCGCTTCCTTTTAGGTGGTTGTAGAATTTAACGGCTCTTTTCTGGATTTTGATAATTAGTGGGTATCGGCCTAATTCTGCTCTGCATGCATTATTTGGTGTTCTACGTTGTACACGGAGGATATTTTTGCAGAATTCTGCATGCAGAGTCTCAATTTGGTGTTTGTCCCATTTTGTGAAATCTTGGTTGGTGAGCGGACCCCAGACCTCACAACCATAAAGGGCAATGTCTCTCTCTCTGTCTCTCTCTCTCTCTCTGTCTCTCTCTCTCTCGCTCTCTCTCTCTCTTTTCTCTACCCCTTTATATTTCCACTAGCTCCTCTCTTTCTCTCTCTTTCTTGTTCTCTTTTCCCCCTTCTCCTCTCCTCTCCTCCCCTTTCTTACCTCTCTCCTGGAAGGCACGCAAATTCCATCTTTATCTTAGGAGAGGAGAGACGGAGGAGGGAAGGAGGGCCTCGCCACCCCTTTCACATGCAACCACGCAGAGAACGTGTTTCAAAACACACACACACACACACACACACACACACACACACACACACACACACACACACACACACACACACACACACACACACACACACACACACACACATTCAGACTTGCACACACATACCTCATATAAAATAAACATCTTTCCGATTGTATTTTGGTGAATGCACAACATATATATATGTGACCTGGCGAAACTGTACTGCCATATATGCAAATGCTTTATTACAACGGTCAATGTATTACTAATTATGTGCAAAACAAGCAGTTCATTTGTAGAAACTACTGAGTGTCTCTGTGTCAGATGGCAGTCTGTCTAATAAGGAACTGGCACTGTCAAAAGGGTGCTAAGGATTAGGAGGTGGAGAGAAACTGTTCTGACTAGATAACTAATTCCTCTCTCTCTCTCTCTCTCTCTCTCTCTCTCTCTCTCTCTCTCTCTCTCTCTCTCTCTCTCTCTCTCTCTCTCTCTCTCTCTCTCTCGCTCTGTCTCTCTCTCTCTGTCTCTGTCTCTGTCTCTCGCTCTCTCTCTCTCTCTCTCTCTCTCTCTCTCTCTCTCTCTCTCTCTCTCTCTCTCTCTCTCTCCCTCTCTCCTATCTATCTTCTAATACTTCCTTCTCCCATACCTTTCTCTCCCTTCTATTTTCTCTTTCAATCCGTTGTCTGTGCCTATCACCTCTGTCTTTCCATCCTCCCTGTACGTAGATCCGCCTGTCACACTCTTTCTTGGAGAGCAGCGTAAAGAGAGGTTGTTTGTTAGTGACACACACACATCACACACACCACACACACACCACACACACCACACACACACCACACACACCACACACACATCACACCCATCACACACACCACACACACACCACACACACATCACACACATCACACACACATCTTTCTGAATCTGTCCTACACGTACAGTGGGGAGAACAAGTATTTGATACACTGCCGATTTTGCAGGTTTTCCTACTTACAAAGCATGTAGAGGTCTGTAATTTTTATCATAGGTACACTTCAACTGTGAGAGACGGAATCTAAAACAAAAATCCAGAAAATCCCATTGTATGATTTTAAAGAAATTAATTTGCATGTTATTGCATGACATAAGTATTTGATACATCAGAAAAGCAGAACTTAATATTTGGTACAGAAACATTTGTTTGCAATTATAGAGATCATACGTTTCCTGTAGTTCTTGACCAGGTTTGCACACACTGCAGCAGGGATTTTGGCCCACTCCTCCATACAGACCTTCTCCAGATCCTTCAGGTTTCGGGGCTGTCGCTGGGCAATACGGACTTTCAGCTCCCTCCAAAGATTTTCTATTGGGTTCAGGTCTGAAGACGGGCTAGGCCACTCCAGGACCTTGAGATGCTTCTTACGGAGCCACTCCTTAGTTGCCCTGGCTGTGTGTTTCGGGTCGTTGTCATGCTGGAAGACCCAGCCACGACCCATCTTCAATGCTCTTACTGAGGGAAGGAGGTTGTTGGCCAAGATCTCGCGATACATGGCCCCATCCATCCTCCCCTCAATACGGTGCAGTCGTCCTGTCCCCTTTGCAGAAAAGCATCCCCAAAGAATGATGTTTCCACCTCCATGCTTCACGGTTGGGATGGTGTTCTTGGGGTTGTACTCATCCTTCTTCTTCCTCCAAACACGGCGTGTGGAGTTTAGACCAAAAAGCTCAATTTTTGTCTCATCAGACCACATGACCTTCTCCCATTCCTCCTCTGGATCATCCAGATGGCCATTGGCAAACTTCAGACGGGCCTGGACATGCGCTGGCTTGAGCAGGGGGACCTTGCGTGCGCTGCAGGATTTTAATCCATGACGGCGTAGTGTGTTACTAATGGTTTTCTTTGAGACTGTGGTCCCAGCTCTCTTCAGGTCATTGACCAGGTCCTGCCGTGTAGTTCTGGGCTGATCCCTCACCTTCCTCATGATCATTGATGCCCCACGAGGTGAGATCTTGCATGGAGCCCCAGACCGAGGGTGATTGACCGTCATCTTGAACTTCTTCCATTTTCTAATAATTGCGCCAACAGCTGTTGCCTTACACCAAGCTGCTTGCCTATTGTCCTGTAGCCCATCCCAGCCTTGTGCAGGTCTACAATTTTATCCCTGATGTCCTTACACAGCTCTCTGGTCTTGGCCATTGTGGAGAGGTTGGAGTCTGTTTGATTGAGTGTGTGGACAGGTGTCTTTTATACAGGTAACGAGTTCAAACAGGTGCAGTTAATACAGGTAATGAGTGGAGAACAGAAAGGCTTCTTAAAGAAAAACTAACAGGTCTGTGAGAGCCGGAATTATTACTGGTTGGTAGGTGATCAAATACTTATGTCATGCAATAAAATGCTAATTAATTACTTAAAAATCATACAATGGGATTTTCTGGATTTTTGTTTTAGATTCCGTCTCTCACAGTTGAAGTGTACCTATGATAAAAATTACAGACCTCTACATGCTTTGTAAGTAGGAAAACCTGCAAAATCAGCAGTGTATCAAATACTTGTTCTCCCCACTGTATGTCCCTCTCTGGAAAGTTGGGACCAGCGGAACCCTAACAGAATCCAAACGTCCAAGTGGCAAGTGGCACGGTACATTTGATAGTCTACTTTAAGAATAAACACTTAATCAATAGAACATTGATGTAGTAGGTCCAAATTACTGGACACTAATAGTCCACCTAGACCAATACACACCTCCTTTCTTTTCCCCTCATATTGTTCATTCAGGAAGTAGAGCCACAAACACCTTTCATTTTGAATCCCTCTCCTTTATTTTCTCTCTCACGCCATCCCGAACGGACCACCCTTAATCTGTGGGGTTAAGACCATGCCATCCCGAACAGACCACCCCTTAATCTGTGGAGTTAAGACCATGCCATCCCGAACAGACCACCCCTTAATCTGTGGAGTTAAAACCATGCCATCCCGAACAGACCACCCTTAATCTGTGGGGTTAAGACCATGCCATCCCGAACAGACCACCCCTTAATCTGTGGAGTTAAGACCATGTCATCCCGAACGGACCACCCCTTAATCTGTGGGGTTAAGACCATGCCATCCCGAACAGACCACCCCTTAATCTGTGGAGTTAAGACCATGTCATCCCGAACGGACCACCCCTTAATCTGTGGAGTTAAGACCATGCCATCCCGAACAGACCACCCCTTAATCTGTGGAGTTAAGACCATGTCATCCCGAACGGACCACCCCTTAATCTGTGGAGTTAAGACCATGCCATCCCGAACAGACCACCCCTTAATCTGTGGAGTTAAGACCATGTCATCCCGGACAGACCACCCTTAATCTGTGGGGTTAAGACCATGTCATCCCGAACGGACCACCCCTTAATCTGTGGCGTTAAGACCAGGTAATCCATGGGTCCACTGACCTGCCTTAAAAACCCTCTAGTCTGGTATTAATATCTGCCCCTTTTTGAGATTAGAGATCAACATCACGTCTGGTTTTTAAATGTCTCTTTGTGCCCTAGCCCCCCCCCCCCCCCACACACACACACACACACACACACACACACACACACACACACACACACACACACACACACACACACACACACACACACACACACACACACACACACACACACACACACACACACACACACACACACACACACACACACACACCACACACACACACACACACACACACACACACACACACACACACACACACACACACACACACACACACACACACACACACACACACACACACACACACACACACACACACACACACACACACACACACACACACACACACACACACACACACACACACCCACACACACACACACACACACACACACACACACACACACACACACACACACACACACACACACACACACACACACACACACACACACACACACACACACACACACACACACACACACACACACACACACACACACACACACACACACACAGAACAGGATACCCACCTCTTTGCCGTCTTCGCTTCTCAGAGTCCCGGAGGTTGAACCATGAATCTCAGTCTCCATCTTTATGGCTCTCTGGCGCTGAACGAGAAAGGCTCATGTCAGGAAAGGATCTGGACCTGTGTGCCTGATCTAGTACAACAACAACAACAACAAAAATAATTTCGAAAACAGTTGGTGCAGGTAGTTGGCAGCTGATACTTTTGGGTGTAGGCCCGAAAACATGGTCCAGGCTAGACACACTTCTACATTTGTTTGACGTGTCAGAAGACACATCCTCAAGCTTTAGGTGGGTCCCTGAGCAACATAGAAGGCAACCACTGCTGCCATACTCAACATCAGCTGAGTCCCAGCCTTATCTGCCTCCCCATCTGTGCCAGACACACTGGAATGTGGTCCGGTGTGCCATCAGGGTCTGGCTGAGAGAGAGGGAGGGTGGGAGGAAAGAGAGAGAGATAACGGCAACCAGAGAGAGGTTGAAGGAAAGAGAGGGGATGGGGGACTGAGAGAGAGAGAGAGAGAGAGAGAGAGAGAGAGAGAGAGAGAGAGAGAGAGAGAGAGAGAGAGAGAGAGAGAGAGAGAGAGAGAGAGAGAGAGAGAGAGAGCGAAAACAAGAGCGAGAGAAAGAAAGAAAGAAAGAAAGAAAGAAAGAGAGAGAGACAGACAGAATGCCATCACAGCAGCAAGATTTGTGACCTCTTTCCACAAGAAAAGGGCAACCAGTGAAGAACAAACACCATTGTAAATACAACCCATATTTATGTTTATTTATTTGCCCTTTTGTACTTTAACTATTTGCACATCGTTATAACACTGTATATAGACATAATATGACATTTGTAATGTCTTTATTCTTTTGGAACTTTTGTGAGTGTAATGTTAATTGTTCATTTTTTATTGTTTATTTCACTTTTGTTTATTATCTATTTCACTTGCTTTGGCAATGTAAACATATGTTTCCCATCTCAATAAAGCCGTTAAATTGAATTGAAACATAAATTGAGAGAGAGGGGGGGAGAGAGAGGGGGAGAGAGGATGGAGGGATGGGTAGAGTACAGTTAGTGTCTGCCCCTCCAAAAGCTTCAAAGGAGTCCCCTGATTTCTTATCTTGGATCCTTGCAGCTGATGCTTGTGTTATCACCCTTACTTCCATTCCCTGCCTGTGTCTCCCAGCACTAGTCCCATCCTTAGTCCCAGCCCTAGTCCCAGCCTTAGTCCCAGCCCTAGTTCCAGCCATACCAGCCCTAGTCCCAGCACTAGTCCCATCCTTAGTCCCAGCCCTAGTCCCAGCCCTAGTTCCAGCCATACCAGCCCTAGTCCCAGCCCTAGTCCCATCCTTAGTCCCAGCCCTAGTCCCATCCTTAGTTCCAGCACTAGTTCCAGCCATAGTCCCAGCCCTAGTCCCATCCTTAGTTCCAGCACTAGTCCCAGCCCTAGTACCAGCCCTAGTCCCAGCCCTAGTCCCAGCCCTAGTCCCATCCTTAGTTCCAGCCCTAGTTCCATCCTTAGTTCCAGCATTAGTTCCAGCATTAGTTCCAGCCCTAGTTCCAGCCCTAGTCCCAGCCCTAGTTCCAGCCATACCAGCCCTAGTCCCAGCCCTAGTCCCAGCCCTATTCCCAGCCCTAGTCCCAGCCATACCGCCAGCCCTAGTCCCAGCCCTAGTCTCAGCTCTAGTCCCAGCCCTAGTCCCATCCTTAGTTCCAGCCCTAGTCCCATCCTTAGTTCCAGAATTAGTTCCAGCCCTAGTTCCAGCCCAAGTCTCAGCCCCTGAGATAACCATAGCCTTTCCCCAACCCCCAACCCCCGCCACCAACCTCTATCCCCAGCCCATCCCTAGTCCTAGTCTAAACCCTTAGCCTCTATCCCCAGCCCAGTCCATCCCTAGTCCTAGCCTCAACCCTTAGCCTCTATCCCCAGCCCAGTCCATCCCTAGTCCTAGCCTCAACCCTTAGCCTCTATCCCCAGCCCAGTCCATCCCTAGTCCTAGCCTCAGCCCTTAGCCTCTATCCCCAGCCCAGCCCATCCCTAGTCCTAGCCTCAACCCTTAGCCTCTATCCCCAGCCCAGTCCATCCCTAGTCCTAGCCTCAACCCTTAGCCTCTATCCCCAGCCCAGTCCATCCCTAGTCCTAGCATCAACCCTTAGCCGCTATCCCCAGCCCAGTCCATCCCTAGTCCTAGCCTAAACCCTTAGCCTCTTTCTCCAGCCCAGTCCATCCCTAGCCTCTATCCCCAGCCCTGTCCATCCCTAGTCCTAGCCTCAACCCTTAGCCTCTTTCCCCAGCCCAGTCCATCCCTAGTCCTAGTCTAAACCCTTAGCCTCTTTCTCCAGCCCAGTCCATCCCTAGTCCTAGTCTAAACCCTTAGCCTCTATCCCCAGCCCAGTCCATCCCTAGTCCTAGCCTCAGCCCTTAGCCTCTATCCCCAGCTCCAGCCCATCAATCTCTGTCTTTTCGCCAGACATGATGGTGGGATGATGGTGTTTTCACCTCTCCAATTCTGCCCCAGACCCAGCCCCTATTCTAACTCAAACCCCCATCCTCTATCCTCAGCTCCAGCCCAACTCCATCCTCTATCTTCAGCTCCAACTCAACTCCATCCTCTATCCTCAGCTCCAACTCAACTCCATCCTCTATCCTCAGCTCCAACTCAACTCCATCCTCTATCCTCAGCTCCAACTCAACTCCATCCTCTATCCTCAGCTCCAACTCAACTTCATCCTCTATCCCCAGCTCCAACTCAACTCCATCCTCTATCCTCAGCTCCAGCCCAACTCCATCCTCTATCCTCAGCTCCAACTCAACTCCATCCTCTATCCTCAGCTCCAACTCAACTCCATCCTCTATCCTCAGCTCCAACTCAACTCCATCCTCTATCCTCAGCTCCAACTCAACTCCATCCTCTATCCTCAGCTCCAACTCAACTCCATCCTCTATCCTCAGCTCCAACTCAACTTCATCCTCTATCCCCAGCTCCAACCAAACTTCCTTGTCTATCCTCAGCTCCAACTCAACTCCATCCTCTATCCTCAGATCCAACTCAACTCCACCCTCTATCCTCAGATCTAGCCCAACCCCATCCCCAGACCCAGAGACAAGTGTCTCTATCCAGGAAGATGGTGGTAGATACGTGGATGAGGCGGTGTCTCAAACTAAGGCGTGGTGGTTGGATGTTGTGCCAGCTCATTGAGATACATGGGGGTGTCTCTCTCTCTCTCTCTCTCTCTCTCTCTCTCTCTCTCTCTCTCTCTCTCTCTCTCTCTCTCTCTCTCTCTCTCTCTCTCTCTCTCTCTCTCTCTCTCTCAATTCAATTCAGCAGGCTATATTGACATGGCAAGTTAAATACTTACATTGTCAATGTATTCATACAGTTGAAGTCGGAAGTTTACATACACTTAGGTTAGAGTCATTAAAACTAGTTTTTCAACCACTCCACACATTTCTTGTTAACAAACTATAGTTTTGGCAAGTCGGTTAGGACATCTACTTTGTGCATGACACAAGTAATTTTTCCAACAATTGTTTATAGACAGATTATTTCACTTATAATTCACTGTATCATCATTCCAGTGGGTCAGAAGTTTACATACACTGAGTTGACTATGCCTTTAAACAGCTTGGAATGATTTCATGGCTTTAGAAGTTTCTGATAGGCTAATTGACATAATTTGAGTCAATTGGAGGTGTACCTGTGGATGTATTTCAAGGCCTACCTTCAAACTCAATGCATCTTTGCTTGACATCATGGGAAAATCATAAGAAATCCGCCAAGACCTCAGAAAATTATTGTAGACCTTCACAAGTCTGGTTCATCCTTGAGAGCAATTTCCAAACGCCTGAAGGTACCACGCTCATCTGTACAAACAATAGTACGCAAGTATAAACACCATGGGACCACTCATCTGTCATACCGCTCAGGAAGGAGACGCATTCTGTCTCCTAGAGATGAACGTACTTTGGTGCGAAAAGTGCAAATCAATCCCAGAACAACAGCAAAGGACCTTGTGAAGATGCTGGAGGAAACAGGTACAAAAGTATGGGGACAAAGATCGTAATTTCTGACATCAGTAATAATAGTAGTAATAATAATATTAGTAGTAGTAACATTAACATTAATAATAGTAGTAGTAGTAACATTAACATTAATAATAGTAGTAGTAGTAACATTAACATCAGTAATAATAGTAGTAGTAGTAACATTAACATTAATAATAGTAGTAGTAGTAACAGTACCATTAATAATAGTAGTAGTAGTAACAGTACCATTAATAATAGTAGTAGTAGTAGTAACATTAACATTAATAATAGTAGTAGTAGTAACATTAACAGTAATAATAGTAGTAGTAGTAGTAACATTAACATCAGTAATAATAGTAGTAGTAGTAGTAGTAGTAACAGTACCATTAATAATAATAGTAGTAGTAGTAACATTAACATTAATAATAGTAGTAGTAGTATCATTAACATTAATAATAGTAGTAGTAGTAACATTAACATCAGTAATAATAGTAGTAGTAGTATCATTAACATTAATAATAGTAGTAGTAGTAACATTAACAGTAATAATAGTAGTAGTAGTAACATTAACATCAGTAATAATAGTAGTAGTAGTAGTAGTAGTAACAGTACCATTAATAATAGTAGTAGTAGTAACATTAACATCAGTAATAATAGTAGTAGTAGTAGTAGTAGTAACAGTACCATTAATAATAGTAGTAGTAGTAGTAACATTAACATCAGTAATAATAGTAGTAGTAGTAACATTAACATTAATAATAGTAGTAGTAGTAACAGTACCATTAATAATAGTAGTAGTAGTAACATTAACATTAATAATAGTAGTAGTAGTAACATTAACATGAATAATAGTAGTAGTAGTAACATTAACATCAGTAATAATAGTAGTAGTAGTAGTAGTAACAGTACCATTAATAATAGTAGTAGTAGTAGTAGTAACATTAACATCAGTAATACTAGTAGTAGTAGTAACATTAACATTAATAATAGTAGTAGTAGTAACATTAACATTAATAATAGTAGTAGTAGTAACATTAACAGTAATAATAGTAGTAGTAGTAACATTAACATTAATAATAGTAGTAGTAGTAACATTAACAGTAATAATAGTAGTAGTAGTAACATTAACATTAATAATAGTAGTAGTAACAGTAATAATAGTAGTAGTAGTAACATTAACATTAATAATAGTAGTAGTAGTAACATTAACATTAATAATAGTAGTAGTAGTAACATTAACATTAATAATAGTAGTAGTAGTATCATTAACATTAATAATAGTAGTAGTAGTAACATTAACATTAACATTAATAATAGTAGTAGTAGTAACATTAACATTAATAATAATAGTAGTAGTAGTATCATTAACATCAGTAATAATACTAGTAGTAGTAACATTAACATTAATAATAGTAGTAGTAGTAACATTAACATTAATAGTAGTAGTAGTAGTAACATTAACATCAGTAATAATAGTAGTAGTAGTAACATTAACATTAATAATAGTAGTAGTAGTAACAGTACCATTAATAATAGTAGTAGTAGTAGTACCATTAACATTAATAATAGTAGTAGTAGTAACATTAACATTAATAATAGTAGTAGTAGTAACATTAACATCAGTAATAATAGTAGTAGTAGTAACATTAACATTAATAATAGTAGTAGTAGTAACAGTACCATTAATAATAATAGTAGTAGTAACATTAACATTAATAATAGTAGTAGTAGTAACATTAACATTAATAATAATAGTAGTAGTAACATTAACATTAATAATAGTAGTAGTAGTAACATTAACATTAATAATAGTAGTAGTAGTAACAGTACCATTAATAATAATAGTAGTAGTAACATTAACATTAATAATAGTAGTAGTAGTAACATTAACAGTAATAATAGTAGTAGTAGTATCATTAACATTAATAATAGTAGTAGTAGTATCATTAACAGTAATAATAGTAGCAGTAGTAACATTAACATAGTAATAATAGTAGTAGTAGTAACATTAACATTAATAATAGTAGTAACAGTACTAACATTAATAATAGTAGTAGTAGTAACATTAACATCAGTAATAATAGTAGTAGTAGTAACATTAACATTAATAATAGTAGTAGTAGTAGTAACATTAACATCAGTAATAATAGTATTAGTAGTAACATTAACATTAATAATAGTAGTAGTAGTAACAGTACCATTAATAATAGAAGTAGTAGTAGTAACATTAACATCAGTAATAATAATAGTAGTAGTAACATTAACATTAATAATAGTAGTAGTAGTAACATTAACATTAATAATAGTAGTAGTAGTAACAGTACCATTAATAATAGTAGTAGTAGTAGTAACATTAACATCAGTAATAATAGTAGTAGTAGTAACATTAACATTAATAATAGTAGTAGTAGTAACATTAACATTAATAATAGTAGTAGTAGTAACAGTACCATTAATAATAGTAGTAGTAGTAGTAACATTAACATCAGTAATAATAGTAGTAGTAGTAACATTAACATTAATAATAGTAGTAGTAGTAACAGTACCAATAATAATAGTAGTAGTAGTAGTATCATTAACATTAATAGTAGTAGTAGTAGTATCATTAACATCAGTAATAATAGTAGTAGTAGTATCATTAACATTAATAGTAGTAGTAGTAGTATCATTAACATCAGTAATAATAGTAGTACTAGTAACATTAACATTAATAATAGTAGTAGTAGTAACAGTACCATTAATAATAGTAGTAGTAGTAGTAACATTAACATCAGTAATAATAGTAGTAGTAGTATCATTAACATTAATAGTAGTAGTAGTAGTATCATTAACATCAGTAATAATAGTAGTAGTAGTAACATTAACATCAGTAATAATAGTAGTAGTAGTATCATTAACATTAATAGTAGTAGTAGTAGTATCATTAACATCAGTAATAATAGTAGTAGTAGTATCATTAACATTAATAATAGTAGTAGTAGTAACATTAACATTAATAATAGTAGTAGTAGTATCATTAACATTAATAGTAGTAGTAGTAGTATCATTAACATCAGTAATAATAGTAGTAGTAGTATCATTAACATTAATAATAGTAGTAGTAGTAACATTAACAGTAATACTAGTAGTAGTAGTAACATTAACATTAATAATAGTAGTAGTAGTAACATTAACATTAATAATAGTAGTAGTAGTAACATTAACATTAATAATAGTAGTAGTAGTAACATTAACATTAATAATAGTAGTAGTAGTAACATTAACATTAATAATAGTAGTAACAGTACCATTAATAATAGTAGTAGTAGTAACATTAACATCAGTAATAATAGTAGTAGTAGTAACAGTACCATTAATAATAGTAGTAGTAGTAACAGTACCATTAATAATAGTAGTAGTAGTAGTAGTAACATTAACATTAATAATAGTAGTAGTAGTAACAGTACCATTAATAATAGTAGTAGTAGTAACAGTACCATTAATAATAGTAGTAGTAGTAACATTAACATTAATAATAGTAGTAGTAGTATCATTAACATTAATAGTAGTAGTAGTAGTATCATTAACATCAGTAATAATAGTAGTAGTAGTATCATTAACATTAATAATAGTAGTAGTAGTAACATTAACAGTAATAATAGTAGTAGTAGTAACATTAACATTAATAATAGTAGTAACAGTACCATTAATAATAGTAATAGTAGTAACAGTACCATTAATAATAATAGTAGTAACATTAACATCAGTAATAATAGTAGTAGTAGTAACATTAACATTAACATAAAGCTTGTTTTCATTAACATAAAGCCTGTTTTTTGTCTCTTAAATGTGGATCGTTTTGTCATAGGTTTAAGTTTCACCCTGTCTTTGTGGGTTACCTGACAAGCCCACCTACGCACGCACAGCAGTGGGATTTCCCCTCTGTCCTCTCTCTGTCTCTCTATGTTACTGAGACCTGCTTCTGGAAACACATCACCCACACTTTCTCTCTTTCACCCTGGCCTGGACTGACCATGATAACTTGACAGACAGACAGACAGACAGACAGACAGACAGACAGACAGACAGACAGACAGACAGGCAGGCAGGCAGGCAGGCAGGCAGGCAGGCAGGCAGACAGGCAGGCAGACAGACAGACAGACAGACAGACAGACAGACAGACAGACAGACAGACAGACAGACAGACAGACACAGAGGGAGCCTACATATTCTTCTCTCTCCCATGGAAACAGAACTGTTATTGTTTTGCATTCTTTCATTGGGAGGGTAGAATCCATGATATAACTGGTCTGAGATCAGTGGATGAACTTGATCGATCTAGAAGAGGGGTTGGGGGGATAGAGGGGGGTAGAATCCATGATATAACTGGTCTGAGATCAGTGGATGACCTTGATCGTTCTAGAAGAGGGGTTGGGGGGATAGAGGGGGTTAGAATCCATGATATAACTGGTCTGAGATCAGTGGATGACCTTGATCGTTCTAGAAGAGGGGTTGGGGGGATAGAGGGGGGTAGAATCCATGATATAACTGGTCTGAGATCAGTGGATGACCTTGATCGTTCTAGAAGAGGGGTTGGGGGGATAGAGGGGGGTAGAATCCATGATATAACTGGTCTGAGATCAGTGGATGACCTTGATCGTTCTAGAAGAGGGGTTGGGGGGATAGAGGGGGGTAGAATCCATGATATAACTGGTCTTCCTCTGCTATCTGCCATCTCACATGGTAGAGTCTGGACCGCAGACCTGTCTGAGACAGAGGATGCAGCCCACATGGAACCCTATTCCCTACATAGTGCCCTACTTTTAACCAAGACCCATAGGGTATAGTGTGCCATTTGGGCCCCAGACTCAGAGAGAGAGACTGATGGAGGGCAAAGATACAGGCTAACAATGCTAAGCCCTCTCTATACACATACACACACACACACACACACACACACACACACACACACACACACACACACACACACACACACACACACACACACACACACAACCACACACACACACACACACACACACACAACCACACACACGGACACACGGACACACACACAACCACACACACACACTCACACACACACACACACACACACACACACACACACACACACACACACACACACACACACACACACACACACACACACACACACACACACACACACACACACACACACACACACACACACACACACACACACACACACACACACACACACACACACACACCGGTGTATTTTAGGAATGTCCCAATAGAATAGAACAAGATTTTATTTATCCATCTGTTACAACCGATCTTCTTCTCCCAGACATAACACACACTGCACATCTTAGGTGTGTTTGGGGTTGGGTCATTCAGGTCCTGTGGAGGGTTGAGTAGTCCATTCATGCTTCTGTCGGCGTGCTACAATGTGTTTGTCAAATGTTTTGACGGACGGGATTATTGCAACGTAGCCACACACACACACAGACATAGCCACACACACAGACATAGCCACACACACAGACATAGCCACACACACACACAGACATAGCCACACACACACACAGGCATAGCCACACACACACACAGACATAACCAAACACACATGCAGAATTTTTTTTTAAAAGAGAAGCTATTTAGCAGTGATTTACAGTCATGCGTGAATACATTTCACATACGGGTGGATACATTTCACATACGGGTGGATACATTTCACATACGGGTGGATACATTTCACATACGGGTGGATACATTTCACATACGGGTGGATACATTTCACATACGGGTGGATACATTTCACATACGGGTGGATACATTTCACATACGGGTGGATACATTTCACATGCGGGTGGATACATTTCACATACGGGTCGTCCTAGAAACTGAACCCACTATTTCTATTTATTTTATTGAACCGTTATTTAACTATCCTGACTTTGCCAGCGCCATGCTCTACCAATCGAGCTATAGACAACCACAGTTACACACAAAGTACACACAAAGTACACACAAAGTACACACACACACACTGAACAAAAATAAAACGCAGTCAATTGAAATAAGTTCATTAGGCCCTAATCTATGGATTTCACATGACTGGGAATACAGATATGTGTCTGTTGGTCACAGATACCTTTAAGAAAAAAGTAAGGGTGTGTCAGTATTTGGTGAAAACCAGTCAGTATCTGGTGTGACCACCATTTGCCTCATGCAGCGCGACACATCTCCTTCACATAGAGTTGATCAGGCTGTTGATTGAGGCCTGTGGAATGTTGTCCCACTCCTCTTCAATGGCAGTGTGAAGTTGCTGGATATTGGTAGGAACTGGAACACGCTGTCATACACGCCGATCCAGAGCGTCCCAAACATGCTCAATGGGTGACATGTCTGGTGAGTATGCAGGCCATGGAAGAACTGGGACATTTTCAGCTTCCAGGAATCGTGTACAGATCCTTGTGACATGGGGCTGTGTGCATTATCACGCTGAAACATGAGGTGATGGCGGCAGATGAATGGCACGACATGGGCCTCAGGATCTCATCAAGGTATCTTTGTGCATTCAAATTGCCATCGATAAAATGCAATTGTGTTTGTTGTCCGTAGCTTATGCCTGCCCATACCATAACCCCACCACCACCATGGGGCACTCTGTTCAGAAGGAGATGAGCTTGCCTGAGACGGTTTCTGACAGTTTGTGCAGAAATTCTTCGGTTGTGTAAACCCACAGTTTCATCAGCTGTCCGGGTAGCTGGTCTCATCCCGCAGGGGTAGAAGTCAGATGCGGAGGTCCTGGGTTGGCGTGGTTACACGTGGTCTGCGGTTGGTCTGAGGTCGGTTGGACATACTTCCAAATTCTCTAAAACAACATTGGAGGTGGCTTATGGTAGAGAAATGAACATTCTCTGGCAACAGCTCTGGTGGATATTCCTGCAGTCAGCATGCCAATTGCACGTTCTCTCAAAACTTGAGACAAAATCTGTGGCCTTGTGTTTTGTGACAAAACTGCACATTTTAGAATGGCCTTTTACTGTCCCCGGTGTCATGCTGTTTAATCAGCTTCTTGATATGCCACACCTGTCAGGTGAATGGATTATCTTGGCAAAGAAGAAATGCTCACTAACATGGATGTAAACAAACATTTGAGAGAAATAAGCTTTTCTGAGGATGGACAATTTCTGGGATCTTTTATTTCAGCTCATGAAACATGGGACCAACACTTTACATATTGCGTTTATATTTTTGTTCAGTATACATGCTGTGTAGAGGCCTCACACCACCTTTCTGTCAGTGGGTTAAACACAGGCCTGTCTGCCAGTAGGTCAAACACAGGCCTGTCTGTCAGTGAGTCAAACACAGGCCTGTCTGTCAGTGAGTCAAACACAGGCCTGTCTGTCAGTGAGTCAAACACAGGCCTGTCTGTCAGTGAGTCAAACACAGGCCTGTCTGTCAGTGAGTCAAACACAGGCCTGTCTGTCAATGAGTCAAACACAGGCCTGTCTGTCAGTGAGTCAAACACAGGCCTGTCTGTCAGTGAGTCAAACAGAGGTCTGTCTGTCAGTGAGTCAAACACAGGCCTGTCTGTCAGTGGGTCAAACACAGGCCTGTCTGTCAGTGGGTCAAACACAGGCCTGTCTGTCAGTGAGTCAAACACAGGCCTGTCTGTCAGTGAGTCAAACAGAGGTCTGTCTGTCAGTGAGTCAAACACAGGCCTGTCTGTCAGTGGGTCAAACACAGGCCTGTCTGTCAGTGGGTCAAACACAGGCCTGTCTGTCAGTGGGTCAAACACAAGCCTGTCTGTCAGTGGGTCAAACACAGGCCTGTCTGTCAGTGGGTCAAACAGAGGCCTGTCTGTCAGTGAGTCAAACACAGGTAGCGTAGGAGGGTGTCTGGAATCACTCTTTATCTTTCCCCATCTCTCACCCTCTCTTCTTTCTATGGTATTATTTATCCCACTCCCTGGGTTTCTCCATCTGTTTCTGCTATTACAGTAGCAGGGAGGAAACAGGGTTTCCCCAGTGTGCTCATGGGGAAAAAACAGTGGGCTGACGGCAGCTTTGTCGACAAAGAGGTGTGTGTGTGTTGGTGTGTGTGTGTGTGTGTGGACACAGGGGTATGGTCAGGGGGTGCGGGGGCGATTGTTTACGCCACTGAGAGCACAAGTCTAAGTCAGTGATCTGTGAGATGAGAGCTGTCATTTCTGTTGCTCTCCAGTCTAATCTTTTAGTCCTTTATAACATTCTAAATGTCGTTTCTGGTGATTTACTGTGACATCTAGGCCTAATGGGCAATCTGTTAAATGCCACTGGAGATAGATGACAGACTTTCACACACCTGGCAAGATAATTCAAGAATTTGAGTTCATTTCAGGTTATAAATTACATTCAAGAATGTCAGCAGACAAAACCTTTAAACCTACAGCCATGTAGAGTATCTTCTTTATACATTATATACCTCAAAGGGGCAATCTGCAGTTCACGCCAGATATATAGAATGCCGGATTCACTCCCGTTGGTGAGATATGAATCAGGTTTGAATGGCTGTGCTTTATACTGTACAATATGTTCTCCTCTTATGGTTACGGCTTAGCTACAGTACATACCAGGCAGTAATCTAGCCCAGAATACACACACAGTATTCCTGCACATTTGGTGCTGGCACTGACCCTGTATATAGCTTACACACTGTTAAAATGAAGTGCTTTGTAACACCAAAACTAGTCTTTAATTTAAAACTAGTCTCAACTGAGCTGCCACCATTTTAAAGGAGACCAAACCTTAACTTTACCGGAGTATTTAAAAACATGGTTGTGAGGATATTGGGACAGATTTAAGATGTACTGAAAGATTCATCCCGAGGTGTTCTGAAAGATGACATGTTGTGTTATAACACCTTACCAGAGACTGGGCTCCACTAACCCCGGAAAAAGGTTGAAAACGCTATGATGATGTGTCAAAGCCGGGTCTAGTGCAGAATTAGATCCTTTCTTCTCGAGTGTCAACATACTGTAAATGGGAATCCTTCCTCTTATTGTATATCCCCTGCTCTTATACGGTGTGCTGATAAACTGGTCCTTTTGGAATTGGTCTTTCCAAAAGGTCAAATGTATAGTATTATGCTCAAACAAAGGGTCAGAGAAAATACAATTTTGTGAAAATACGAATTAATAAGTTTGTCCAGGATAGTAATTGATGAGTACAACATTGATTTTTCAAAACATGATTGAATCTTTTTGTCTTGTAAGAAGTGACAACACATTAACAGGTCTTTCATATTTTTATATTGATAAAGACAGTTCAATGATCTTTAAGTTATGTATCATATTATTCTTCAAAATCAACAAAAATGTGCCATTATATTACACATTTTGAAGCTTCAAGTACAGGGGTGGCAGTTAGCCTGGCGGGTAGGAGCATTGGGCCAGTAACCTGCTGGATTGAATACCCAAGCTTGTAAGGTTCTGTATTTATTTTCTTAGTCAACCTTGTGTTCTGTTTCGTTGTGTTCTGGAACGTAGCCCTGTTTCTTTGTGTTCTGGAACGTAGCCCTGTTTCTTTGTGTTCTGGAATGTAGCCCTGTTCCCTTGTGTTCTTGAACGTAGCCCTGTTTCTTTGTGTTCTTGAACGTAACCCTGTTTCTTTGTGTTCTGGAACGTAGCCCTGTTTCTTTGTGTTCTTTAACGTATCCCTGTTTCTTTGTGTTCTGGAACGTAGCCCTGTTTCTTTGTGTTCTGGAACGTAGCCCTGTTTCTTTGTGTTCTGGAACGTAGCCCTGTTTCTTTGTGTTATGGAACGTAGCCCTGTTTCTTTGTGTTCTGGAATGTAGCCCTGTTTCTTTGTGTTCTGGAACGTAGCCCTGTTTCTTTGTTTTCTGGAACGTAGCCCTGTTTCTTTGTGTTATGGAACGTAGCCCTGTTTCTTTGTGTTCTGGAATGTAGCCCTGTTCCCTTGTGTTCTTGAACGTAGCCCTGTTTCTTTGTGTTCTTGAACGTAGCCCTGTTTCTTTGTGTTCTGGAACGTAGCCCTGTTTCTTTGTGTTCTTTAACGTATCACTGTTTCTTTGTGTTCTGGAACGTAGCCCTGTTTCTTTGTGTTCTGGAACGTAGCCCTGTTTCTTTGTGTTCTTGAACATAGCCCTGTTTCTTTGTGTTCTTGAACGTAGCCCTGTCTATCATTTTTGTTCATTCATTTCACCTGTGTTAGTTACTCACCTGGTCTCATCAGCTCCTTATTTACTTCAGTTCATTGTGTTTGTGCCTTTGTGAGGTATTGTTCCTTTTGACTCTACTAAGCCTTTTCCTAGCTTGTTTGTGAGAACCAGTTGTAGCCTTCAGTCCTAGCTTTGATTCTCCTGTTTGCCTGCCTGTGACCATGATTCCTGCCTTCTGCGAAGGCGGAATAAACACCTACCGCGCTCTGTGTGTGAATCCACACCTTTCTCTCCCTGAGTTCATTACGAAGCTGACAAGGTACAAATCTGTTCTGCCCCTGCGCAAAGCAGTTAACCCACTGTTCCCTGGGTGCCAATTATGTGGATGTCGATTAAGGCAGCCCCCCCCCCCCCCCCCCCGTTAAATACGTAAGACATTTCAGTTGAACGCATTCAGTTGTACAACTGACTAGGTATCCCCCTTCAAGTTCTCTCTTTTCTTTTTCAACTGACAACAAAACACTCACAGGTCTTTCACATTTTATATTGCTAAAGTAACACAGTTCAAAGATCTGTAAGGTATTAATCATGGCATATTTCAAGTTCATTGAAGAAGAAAATACAGACAATGACTGCTAGCAGTAGCACTTCAGCCCAGGGCTCAATGCTATCCACCAGTCATCCATTATGCTAATGTTAACAGTATCACTTCAGCCCAGGGCTCCATGCTATCCACCAGTCAGCCATTATGCTAATGTTAGCAGTATCACTTCAGCCCAGGGCTCAATGCTATCCACCAGTCATCCATTATGCTAATGTTAGCAGTATCACTTCAGCCCAGGGCTCAATGCTATCCACCAGTCATCCATTATGCTAATGTTAGCAGTATCACTTCAGCCCAGGGCTCAATGCTATCCACCAGTCATCCATTAAGTTAATGTTAGCAGTATCACTTCAGCCCAGGGCTCAATGCTATCCACCAGTCAGCCATTATGCTAATGTTAGCAGTATCACTTCAGCCAAGGGCTCAATGCTATCCACCAGTCATCCATTATGCTAATGTTAGCAGTATCACCTCAGCCCAGGGCTCAATGCTATCCACCAGTCATCCATTATGCTAATATTAGCAGTATCACTTCAGCCCAGGGCTCAATGCTATCCACCAGTCATCCATTATGCTAATGTTAGCAGTATCACTTCAGCCCAGGGTTCAATGCTATCCACCAGTCAGCCATTATGCTAATGTTAGCAGTATCACTTCAGCCCAGGGAAATGGGGCTCCCAAGTGGTGCAGTGGTCTAAGACACTGCATCTCAGTGCTCGAAGCATCACTACAGACAACCTAGTTTGAGTTCCAGACTGTATCACGACCGGCCGTGATTTGGAGTCCCATAGTGCGGCTCACAATTGGCCCAGTGTCGTCTGAGTTTGGCCGGTGTAGGCCGTCATTGTAAATAGGAATTTGTTCTTAACTGACTTGCCTAGTTAAATACAAAAATGCCTTCAGCTGCTATGTTAATGTTAGCAGTAGACTTCAGCCCAGGGCTCAATGCTACCCACCTCTCAGCCATTATTACCTCCTAAGGTTGAAGAGGCGCTGTTGCGGCTGGACCATTTCAGTTTGTCAGTGATATGTACGCCGAGGCACTGGAAGCTTTACATCTTCTTCACTGCAGTCCCGTCAATGTGGATAAGGGGGTGCTCCCTCTGCTGTTTCCTGAAGTCCACGATCAACTCCTTTGTTTTGTTGACATTGGGTGAGAGGTTGTAGGTTATTCCCTGTAGGTTGTCTCATCAACCTTTGTAGTCCGTGATTGTCTGTAGATCCTGCCACATACGTCTTGAGTTTGAGCCGTTGAATTGCGACTCCACTCTGTACTGACGTTTTGCCTGTTTGATTGCCTTACGAAGGGAATAACTACACTGTTTGTATTCGCCCATATTCCCAGTAACCTTGCCATTGTTAAATGGGGTGGTTGGCGTTTTCAGTTTTGCGCGAATGCTGCCATCTATCCACAGTGTCTGGTTTGGGTAGGTTTTAATAGTCACAGTGGGTACAACATTTCCTATACTCTTCCTGCTGAACTCAGTCTCTGTATTCTATAATGTTATTCTCAGAGGCTACCCGGAACATATCCCAGTCCGCGTGATCAACACATTCTTGAAGCATGGATTCCGATTGGTCAGACCAGCGTAGAATAGACTTTAGCACGGGTATTTCCTGTTTGAGTTTCTGCCTATAGGAAGGGAGGAGCAAAATGGATTCGTGATCAGATTTGCCGAAAGGAGGACAGGGGAGGACGTTGTAGGCATTTAGAAAAGTTGAGTAGCAGTGGTCCAATGTTTTACCAGAGCGAGTACTACAGTGTTGGTAGAACTTCGGTGGCGTTTTTCTCAAATTTCTTTGTTAAAATCCCCAGCTACAATAAATGCGGCCTCAGGATATGTAGTTTCCAGTTGCATATACTGTAAAATTGATGTATGGTCCATCTATGTCAGTAGTACATTGAGTTTATTGAGGTATGGTCCATCTATTTCGGTAGGACATTGAGTTTATTGATGTATGGTCCATCTATGTCAGTAGGACATTGAGTTTATTGATGTATGGTCCATCTATTTCAGTAGGACATTGAGTTTATTGAGGTTTGGTCCATCTATGTCAGTAGGACATTGAGTTTATTGAGGTATGGTCCATCTATTTCAGTAGGACATTGAGATTATTGAGGTTTGGTCCATCTATGTCAGTAGGACATTGAGTTTATTGAGGTATGGTCCATCTATTTCGGTAGGACATTGAGTTTATTGAGGTATGGTCCATCTATGTCAGTAGGACATTGAGTTTATTGAGGTATGGTCCATCTATTTCAGTAGGACATTGAGTTTATTGAGGTTTGGTCCATCTATTTCAGTAGGACATTGTGTTTATTGAGGTATGGTCCATCTATGTCAGTAGGACATTGAGTTTATTGAGGTTTGGTCCATCTATTTCAGTAGGACATTGAGTTTATTGAGGTTTGGTCCATCTATTTCAGTAGGACATTGAGTTTATTGAGGTATGGTCCATCTATTTCAGTAGGACATTGAGTTTATTGAGGTTTGGTCCATCTATTTCAGTAGGACATTGAGTTTATTGAGGTATGGTCCATCTATGTCAGTAGGACATTGAGTTTATTGATGTATGGTCCATCTATGTCAGTAGGACATTGAGTTTATTGAGGTTTGGTCCATCTATTTCAGTAGGACATTGAGTTTATTGAGGTATGGTCCATCTATTTCAGTAGGACATTGAGTTTATTGAGTTACTGTATGTTCCATTTATTTCATGCTTGGAGGCCAGGGAGTCATAGTAGCTACAAGTACCAACATGCTCATCACAAGACTGAATTAAGATTCAACCACAGAGAGAGAGAGAGAGAGAGAGAGAGAGTTGTTTATTATCTATTTCACTTGCATTGGCTATGTAAACATGTTTCGCATGTCAATAAAGCCCATTGAAGTGAGAGTGAGAAAAAAGAGAAAGTGAGAGAGAGAGAGGAAGAGAGAGAGAGAAAAGAGAATGAGCGAGAAAAAGAGAAAGTGAGAGAGAGAGAGAGAGACAGAGAGAGAGAAAAGAGAAAGTGAGAGAGCATGTCTGTCCCATTCACTGAATTGCACCTTTACCTGTGTCTTAGAGGGGATTACTGCTCTTGCCCGCCCTCCTGTGGCAAAGACATGTCACTACAACGCAGGTCTTTGTAATGGGGAAATTCAGAGTAGATGGAATGTACGTCATAAGTTAGTTGAATGCAAAGACATATATAATTACTCATTCTTATTTCTGCAGTTACAAGTATAAGAGGAGTGTGTGTTGCTCCTAAACAGTAACCACTGATCCAGGGTCAGATCATGTTTTATAGACCTAATCATAACGTGAGGGTTGCTGAGATATCTGATCCTGTGTTTAAGGCGAGGTATCCTCTACATTCAGCAGCGCCAGGTGTTCCTTCTTAGATTGTCAGTTTGTTGTGTCTAGAGTTAACGAAGTCTAGCACTAAGTATTCACATCAACCACAGCATTTAGAGAGAGAGAGAGACCAGGCTCACATCAACCAGAGCATTTAGAGAGAGAGACCAGGCTCACATCAACCACAGTATTTAGAGAGAGAGACCAGGTTCACATCAACCACAGTATTTAGAGAGAGAGACCAGGCTCACATCAACCACAGTATTTAGAGAGAGAGACCAGGCTCACATCAACCACAGTATTTAAAGAGAGAGAGACCAGGCTCACATCAACCAGAGCATTTAGATAGAGAGAGAGACCAGGCTCACATCAACCAGAGCATTTAGAGAGAGAGACCAGGCTCACATCAACCCCAGTATTTAGAGAGCGAGACCACGCTCACATCAACCACAGTATTTAGAGAGAGAGACCAGGGTCACATCAACCAGAGCATTTAGAGAGAGAGACCAGGCTCACATCAACCCGAGTATTTAGAAAGAGAGACCAGGCTCACATCAACCCCAGTATTTAGAGAGAGAGACCAGGCTCACACCAACCACAGGATTTAGAGAGAGAGACCAGGGTCACATCAACCAGAGCATTTAGAGAGAGAGACCAGGCTCACATCAACCCCAGTATTTAGAGAGAGAGAGACCAGGCTCACATCAACCAGAGCATTTAGAGAGCGAGAGACCAGGCTCACATCAACCACAGTATTTAGAGAGAGACCAGGCTCACAGCAACACCAGTATTTAGAGAGAGAGACCAGGCTCACATCAACCACAGTATTTAGAGAGAGAGAGACCAGGCTCACATCAACCCCAGTATTTAGAGAGAGAGACCAGGCTCACATCAACCAGAGTATTTAGAGAGAGAGAGACCAGGCTCACATTGACCCCAGTATTTAGAGAGCGAGAGACCAGGCTCACATTGACCCCATTATTTAGAGAGAGAGACCAGGCTCACATTGACCCCAGTATTTAGAGAGAGAGACCAGGCTCACATCAACCCCAGTATTTAGAGAGAGAGAGACGAGGCTCACATCAACCCCAGTATTTAGAGAGAGAGACCAGGCTCACATCAACCCCAGTATTTAGAGAGAGAGAGACCAGGCTCACATCAACCAGAGTATTTAGAAAAGAGAGAGACCAGGCTCACATTGACCCCAGCATTTAGAGAGAGGGAGACCAGGCTCACATCAACCCCAGTATTTAGAGAGAGAGAGACCAGGCTCACATTGACCCCAGTATTTAGAGAGAAAGACCAGGCTCAGATCAACCACAGCATTTAGAGAGAGAGACAAGGCTCACATCAACCACAGTATTTAGAGAGAGAGCGACCAGGCTCACATCAACCCCAGTATTTAGAGAGATAGAACAGGCTCACATTGACCACAGTATTTAGAGAGAGAGAGACCAGGCTCACATCAATCCCATTCTTTAGAGAGAGAGAGAGACCAGGCTCACATGAACCCCAGCATTTAGAGAGAGAGAGAGACCAGGCTCACATCAACCCCAGTATATATATATAGAGAGAGAGAGACCAGGCTCACATCAACCCCAGTATTTAGAGAGAGAGAGACCAGGCTCACATTGACCCCATTATTTAGAGGGACCATGCTCACATTGACCCCAGTATTTAGAGAGACCAGGCTCACATCAACCACAGTATTTAGAGAGAGAGACCAGGCTCACATCAACCACAGTATTTAGAGAGAGAGAGACCAGGCTCACATCAACCCCAGTATTTAGAGAGAGAGAAACCAGGCTCACATCAACCCCAGTATTTAGAGGAAGAGACCAGGCTCACATCAACCCCAGTATTTAGAGAGAGAGACCAGGCTCACATCAACCACAGTATTTAGAGAGAGAGAGAGACCAGGCTCACAGCAACCCCAGTATTTAGAGAGAGAGAGACCAGGCTTACATCAACCCCAGTATTTAGAGATAGAGAGACCAGGCTCACATCAACCCCAGTATTTAGAGGAAGAGACCAGGCTCACATCAACCCCAGTATTTAGAGAAAGAGACCAGGCTCACATCAACCACAGTATTTAGAGAGAGAGAGACCAGGCTCACAGCAACCCCAGTATTTAGAGAGAGAGAGACCAGGCTCACATCAACCACAGTATTTAGAGAGAGAGACCAGGGTCACATCAACCAGAGTATTTAGAGAGAGAGAGACCAGGCTCACATCAACCAGAGCATTTAGAGAGCGAGAGAGAGACCAGGCTCACATTGACCCCAGTATTTAGAGAGAGAGAGACCAGGCTCACATCAACCCCAGTATTTAGAGAGAGAGAGACCAGGCTCACATCAACCCCAGTATTTAGAGAGAGACCAGGCTCACATCAACCACAGTATTTAGAGGGAGAGAGACCAGGCTCACATCAACCCTAGTATTTAGAGAGAGAGACCAGGCTCACATCAACCACAGTATTTAGAGAGAGAGACCAGGCTCACATCAACCACAGTATTTAGAGAGAGAGACCAGGCTCACATCAACCACAGTATTTAGAGGGAGAGAGACCAGGCTCACATCAACCCCAGTATTTAGAGGAAGAGACCAGGCTCACATCAACCACAGTATTTAGAGAGAGAGAGACCAGGCTCACATCAACCCCAGTATTTAGAGGAAGAGACCAGGCTCACATCAACCCCAGTATTTAGAGAGAGAGAGACCAGGCTCACATCAACCAGAGCATTTAGAGAGCGAGAGACCAGGCTCACATCAACCACAGTATTTAGAGAGAGACCAGGCTCACAGCAACACCAGTATTTAGAGAGAGAGACCAGGCTCACATCAACCACAGTATTTAGAGAGAGAGAGACCAGGCTCACATCAACCCCAGTATTTAGAGAGAGAGACCAGGCTCACATCAACCAGAGTATTTAGAGAGAGAGAGACCAGGCTCACATTGACCCCAGTATTTAGAGAGCGAGAGACCAGGCTCACATTGACCCCATTATTTAGAGAGAGAGACCAGGCTCACATTGACCCCAGTATTTAGAGAGAGAGACCAGGCTCACATCAACCCCAGTATTTAGAGAGAGAGAGACGAGGCTCACATCAACCCCAGTATTTAGAGAGAGAGACCAGGCTCACATCAACCCCAGTATTTAGAGAGAGAGAGACCAGGCTCACATCAACCAGAGTATTTAGAAAAGAGAGAGACCAGGCTCACATTGACCCCAGCATTTAGAGAGAGGGAGACCAGGCTCACATCAACCCCAGTATTTAGAGAGAGAGAGACCAGGCTCACATTGACCCCAGTATTTAGAGAGAAAGACCAGGCTCAGATCAACCACAGCATTTAGAGAGAGAGACAAGGCTCACATCAACCACAGTATTTAGAGAGAGAGCGACCAGGCTCACATCAACCCCAGTATTTAGAGAGATAGAACAGGCTCACATTGACCACAGTATTTAGAGAGAGAGAGACCAGGCTCACATCAATCCCATTCTTTAGAGAGAGAGAGAGACCAGGCTCACATGAACCCCAGCATTTAGAGAGAGAGAGAGACCAGGCTCACATCAACCCCAGTATATATATATATAGAGAGAGAGACCAGGCTCACATCAACCCCAGTATTTAGAGAGAGAGAGACCAGGCTCACATTGACCCCATTATTTAGAGGGACCATGCTCACATTGACCCCAGTATTTAGAGAGACCAGGCTCACATCAACCACAGTATTTAGAGAGAGAGACCAGGCTCACATCAACCACAGTATTTAGAGAGAGAGAGACCAGGCTCACATCAACCCCAGTATTTAGAGAGAGAGAAACCAGGCTCACATCAACCCCAGTATTTAGAGGAAGAGACCAGGCTCACATCAACCCCAGTATTTAGAGAGAGAGACCAGGCTCACATCAACCACAGTATTTAGAGAGAGAGAGAGACCAGGCTCACAGCAACCCCAGTATTTAGAGAGAGAGAGACCAGGCTTACATCAACCCCAGTATTTAGAGATAGAGAGACCAGGCTCACATCAACCCCAGTATTTAGAGGAAGAGACCAGGCTCACATCAACCCCAGTATTTAGAGAAAGAGACCAGGCTCACATCAACCACAGTATTTAGAGAGAGAGAGACCAGGCTCACAGCAACCCCAGTATTTAGAGAGAGAGAGACCAGGCTCACATCAACCACAGTATTTAGAGAGAGAGACCAGGGTCACATCAACCAGAGTATTTAGAGAGAGAGAGACCAGGCTCACATCAACCAGAGCATTTAGAGAGCGAGAGAGAGACCAGGCTCACATTGACCCCAGTATTTAGAGAGAGAGAGACCAGGCTCACATCAACCCCAGTATTTAGAGAGAGAGAGACCAGGCTCACATCAACCCCAGTATTTAGAGAGAGACCAGGCTCACATCAACCACAGTATTTAGAGGGAGAGAGACCAGGCTCACATCAACCCTAGTATTTAGAGAGAGAGACCAGGCTCACATCAACCACAGTATTTAGAGAGAGAGACCAGGCTCACATCAACCACAGTATTTAGAGAGAGAGACCAGGCTCACATCAACCACAGTATTTAGAGGGAGAGAGACCAGGCTCCCATCAACCCCAGTATTTAGAGGAAGAGACCAGGCTCACATCAACCACAGTATTTAGAGAGAGAGAGACCAGGCTCACATCAACCCCAGTATTTAGAGGAAGAGACCAGGCTCACATCAACCACAGTATTTAGAGGGAGAGAGACCAGGCTCACAGCAACCCCAGTATTTAGAGGAAGAGACCAGGCTCACATCAACCACAGTATTTAGAGAGAGAGAGAGACCAGGCTCACATCAACCCCAGTATTTAGAGAGAGAGAGACCAGGCTCACATCAACCCCAGTATTTAGAGGAAGAGACCAGGTTCACATCAACCCCAGTATTTAGAGAGAGAGACCAGGCTCACAGCAACCCCAGTATTTAGAGAGAGAGACCAGGCTCACATCAACCACAGTATTTAGAGGAAGAGACCAGGCTCACATCAACCACAGTATTTAGAGAGAGAGACCAGGCTCACATCAACCACAGTATTTAGAGGAAGAGACCAGGCTCACATCAACCACAGTATTTAGAGAGAGAGACCAGGCTCACATCAACCACAGCATTTAGAGGGAGAGAGACCAGGCTCACATCAACCACAGTATTTAGAGAGAGAGAGACCAGGCTCACATCAACCCCAGTATTTAGAGAGAGAGAGACCAGGGTCACATCAACCAGAGCATTTAGAGAGAGAGACCAGGCTCACATCAACCAGAGCATTTAGAGAGAGAGACCAGGCTCACATCAACCCCAGTATTTAGAGAGAGAGAGACCAGGCTCACATCAACCACAGTATTTAGAGAGAGAGACCAGGGTCACATAAACCCCTGTATTTAGAGAGAGAGAGACCAGGCTCACAGTAACCACAGTATTTAGAGAGAGAGAGAGACCAGGCTCACATCAACTCCAGTATTTAGAGAGAGACCAGGCTCACATCAACCACAGTATTTAGAGAGAGATAGAGAGACCAGGCTCACATCAACCCCAGTATTTAGAGAGAGAGAGACCAGGCTCACATTGACCCCAGTATTTAGAGAGAGAGACCAGGCTCACATCAACCCCAGTATTTAGAGAGAGAGACCAGGCTCACATCAACCACAGTATTTAGAGGGAGAGAGACCAGGCTCACATCAACCCTAGTATTTAGAGAGAGAGACCAGGCTCACACCAACCCCAGTATTTAGAGAGAGAGACCAGGCTCACATCAACCCCAGTATTTAGAGAGAGTTTAGAGAGAGAGACCAGGCTCAAATCAACCACAGTATTTAGAGAGAGAGACCAGGCTCACATCAACCCCAGTGTTTAGAGAGAGAGACCAGGCTCACATCAACCCCAGTATTTAGAGAGAGAGACCAGGCTCACATCAACCAGAGCATTTAGAGAGAGAGACCAGGCTCACATCAACCCCAGTATTTAGAGAGAGAGAGACCAGGGTCACATAAACCCCAGTATTTAGAGAGAGAGAGACCAGGGTCACATAAACCCCAGTATTTAGAGAGAGAGAGACCAGGGTCACATAAACCCCAGTATTTAGAGAGAGAGAGACCAGGGTCACATAAACCCCCGTATTTAGAGAGAGAGACCAGGGTCACATAAACCCCAGTATTTAGAGAGAGAGACCAGGGTCACATAAACCCCAGTATTTAGAGAGAGAGACCAGGCTCACATCAACTACAGTATTTAGAGAGAGAGAGAGAAATACCAGTGCGCCATCACAGCAGCAAGATTTGGGACCTGTTGCCACAAGAAAAAGGCAACCAGTGAAGAACAAACACCATTGTAAATACAACCTATATTTATGTTGATTTATTTTCCATTTGCACAACATTTCAACACAGTATCTAGACATAATATGACATAATATGACATTATTCTTTTTAAACTTTTGAGAGTAATGTTTACTGTTAATCCTTGTTTATTTCC
Organism: Salvelinus alpinus; assembly: GCF_045679555.1. Taxonomy (NCBI): domain Eukaryota; kingdom Metazoa; phylum Chordata; class Actinopteri; order Salmoniformes; family Salmonidae; genus Salvelinus; species Salvelinus alpinus. The sequence goes on from NC_092116.1 coordinate 25,809,026, forward strand.
CTTTTGATTATTATCTATTTCACTAGCTTTGATAATGTAAACATATGTTTCCCATGCCATGAAGCCCCTTGAATTGAATTTAAATTGAATTGAGAGAGAGAGACCAGGCTCACATCAACTACAGAATTTAGAGAGAGAGAGAGAGAGAGAGGGACCAGGCTCACATCATCCCCAGTGTATAGAGAGAGAGAGAGAGAGAGAGAGTGAGAGAGAGACCAGGCTCACATTAACCCCAGTGTTTAGAGAGAGCGACAGAGAGAGAGACCAGGCTCACATGAACCCCAGTATATCACTCGTGCACATTTTGCACGTTCCATGTTTGATGCTGTAACATTTTATTTACCTCATAGTTATATGTTTGGGTTTAGGTGTAAATAACCTGATGCGTGGTATTTCTAAATGTCCTGTTTGGAGTGAACGATAGTAAATAAGCAGAACATGACAATGTAGGTGTTGTTTTTGGCTTGGTTTCTCTTAGTGTTAGAGACGTTTTTCCTACAGAGATCAGAGATGGTGATGACGGTGATGATGATGATGATTATGGTGGGGAGGATGAAGGCTAGTCTCCATAGTTAACACTGTCTTTCTAACCGTAACTGTGGCAACCTCTCGAAATGCATCATCCTCGTTTTCTTCATTCACGAGTATTTACAAACTACCAGAATGACAGAGAAGGGATCCTAGTATATCAGTGTTATATTTAGTATATGAAGCCATGGAACAGTGTCTTCTAGCTAACTATATAGGTATAACACATACTAGAGGTATATCCAAAATGGTTCTGTATTCATTATATACTGCACTAACAGTAGGACTCTAGTCAAAAGCACCATAAAGGGATAAGGGTGCCATTTAGGACATATCTCCTAGATTCTGCTGGCAGCCGACAACCAACCACTGTGAATGCACCCTCTTGTAATTGCTGGTCACCTGGGGCAACACGGTGCAGAGCTGTGATAAAACTCTGCAATACAAAGGCAGAGGTGGAGGCATGTTGTAACCTGTATTGGGATGGGCTCCCGGCTGAGACAGGAATTCTACAATACGCCTTTACCAAAGCTCTCTCTGCCTACTTGAGGAATTCTACCTCTGAATGTTCCAGAATCCACTTGTCTAGTCACTAAACTCAGAATGGAATATTTTGGTTTGGAAAATTCTAGAACTCTTCTTATGGAATTGTAACTCTCAGAAATATATTGTACAGAATTGAACACGCACACAGAATTATATTCTACAGAATTGAACACGCACACAGAAATATATTGTACAGAATTGAACACGCACACAGAATTATATTCTACAACACGCTTGTCTAAGCCTGGAGGGATGAGTTTCAGCAGTGTGAATTCTAGAACAATGTTTCAAAACTCTCTCTGACAACCACCTGTTTCCACATGCGTGCCCTGGATGAGGTGGGGGCGTTAACAGATGCTCTGAGCCCAGGGATTCAGTATACCAGCTGGCCCACTTAATATGAGACAGTACCACACACACACACACACACACACACACACTGAACACACACACACGCTAGACACACACACATGCACACACTGGACACACACACACACACGCTAGACACACACACACAAACACACACACACTAATGGGCTACATAGTCACCTTGTTAAACGTTAGAGGTACTTGACCAAAGCATTCTCAAGAGGTTCAATGGAGAAGGATGTAAAGTGAAGGATGTAAAGTGAAGGATGTAAAGTGAAGGATGTAAAGTGAAGGATGTAAGTTGAAGGAGGTAAATTGAAGGATGTAAAGTGAAGGAGGTAAATTGAAGGATGTAAGTGAAGGATGTAAATTGAAGGAGGTAAATTGAAGGATGTAAAGTGAAGGAGGTAAATTGAAGGCTGTAAATTGAAAGATGTAAATTGAAGGATGTAAAGTGAAGGATGTAAAGTGAAGGATGTAAATTGATGGAGGTAAATTGAAGGATGGAAAGTGAAGGATGTAAAGTGAAGGATGTAAATTGAAGGAGGTAAATTGAAGGATGTAAAGTGAAGGAGGTAAATTGAAGGATGTAAGTGAAGGATGTAAATTGAAGGAGGTAAATTGAAGGATGTAAAGTGAAGGAGGTAAATTGAAGGCTGTAAATTGAAAGATGTAAATTGAAGGATGTAAAGTGAAGGATGTAAATTGATGGAGGTAAATTGAAGGATGTAAAGTGAAGGATGTAAAGTGAAGGATGTAAAGTGAAGGAGGTAAATTGAAGGATGTAAAGTGAAGGATGTAAATTGAAGGATGTAAATTGAAGGATGTAAAGTGAAAGAGGTAAATTGAAGGATGTAAATTGAAAGATGTAAATTGAAGGATGTAAATTGAAGGATGTAAAGTGAAGGATGTAAAGTGAAGGAGGTAATTGAAGGAGGTAAAGTGACGGAGGTAATTGAAGGAGGTATTTGAAGGATGTAAAGTGAAGGGTGTAAATTGAAGGATGTAAAGTGAAGGTCAATTGAAGGAGGTGGATTGAAGGATGTAAAGTGAAGGAGGTAATTGAAGGATGTAAAGTGAAGGAGGTAATTGAAGGATGTAAAGTGAAGGAGGTAATTGAAGGATGTAAAGTGAAGGAGGTAATTGAAGGAGGTAAAGTGAAGGAGGTCAATTGAAGGGTAGAGTGAAGGAGGTCGATTGAAGGATGTAAAGTGAAGGAGGTAAAGTGAAGGATGTAAAGTGAAGTGAGCACAGAGAAAGAGACTATAGAACACTGCTGTAAAGAGACTATAGAACACTGCTGTAAAGAGACTATAGAACACTGCTGTAAAGAGCCTATAGAACACTGCTGTAAAGAGACTATAGAACACTGCTGTAAAGAGTCTATAGAACACTGCTGTAAAGAGACTATAGAACACTGCTGTAAAGAGCCTATAGAACACTGCTGTAAAGAGCTTATAGAACACTGCTGTAAAGAGACTATAGAACACTGCTGTAAAGAGACTATAGAACACTGCTGTAAAGAGACTATAGAACACTGCTGTAAAGAGCTTATAGAACACTGCTGTAAAGAGACTATAGAACACTGCTGTAAAGAGACTATAGAACACTGCTGTAAAGAGCCTATAGAACACTGCTGTAAAGAGCTTATAGAACACTGCTGTAAAGAGACTATAGAACACTGCTGTAAAGAGACTATAGAACACTGCTGTAAAGAGCCTATAGAACAATGCTGTAAAGAGCCTATAGAACACTGCTGTAAAGAGACTATAGAACACTGCTGTAAAGAGACTATAGAACACTGCTGTAAAGAGCCTATAGAACACTGCTGTAAAGAGACTATAGAACACTGCTGTAAAGAGACTATAGAACACTGCTGTAAAGAGACTATAGAACACTGCTGTAAAGAGACTATAGAACACTGATGTAAAGAGACTATAGAACACTGCTGTAAAGAGCCTATAGAACACTGCTGTAAAGAGACTATAGAACACTGCTGTAAAGAGACTATAGAACACTGCTGTAAAGAGACAATAGAACACTGCTGTAAAGAGACTATAGAACACTGCTGTAAAGAGACTATAGAACACTGCTGTAAAGAGACTATAGAACACTGCTGTAAAGAGACTATAAAACACTGCTGTAAAGAGCCTATAGAACACTGCTGTAAAGAGCCTATAGAACACTGCTGTAAAGAGACTATAGAACACTGCTGTAAAGAGACGATAGAACACTGCTGTAAAGAGACAATAGAACACTGCTGTAAAGAGACTATAGAACACTGCTGTAAAGAGACTATAGAACACTGCTGTAAAGAGACTATAGAACACTGCTGTAAAGAGACTATAGAACACTGCTGTAAAGAGACTATAGAACACTGCTGTAAAGAGACTATAGAACACTGCTGTAAAGAGACTATAGAACACTGCTGTAAAGAGCCTATAGAACACTGCTGTAAAGAGACTATAGAACACTGCTGTAAAGAGACTATAGAACACTGCTGTAAAGAGACTATAGAACACTGCTGTAAAGAGACTATAGAACACTGCTGTAAAGAGACTATAGAACACTGCTGTAAAGAGACTATAGAACACTGCTGTAAAGAGACTATAGAACACTGCTGTAAAGAGACTATAGAACACTGCTGTAAAGAGCCTATAGAACACTGCTGTAAAGAGACCATAGAACACTGCTGTAAAGAGCCTATAGAACACTGCTGTAAAGAGACTATAGAACACTGCTGTAAAGAGACTATAGAACACTGCTGTAAAGAGACTATAGAACACTGCTGTAAAGAGACTATAGAACACTGCTGTAAAGAGCCTATAGAACACTGCTGTAAAGAGCCTATAGAACACTGCTGTAAAGAGCCTATAGAACACTGCTGTAAAGAGACTATAGAACACTGCTGTAAAGAGACTATAGAACACTGCTGTAAAGAGACTATAGAACACTGCTGTAAAGAGACTATAGAACACTGCTGTAAAGAGACGATAGAACACTGCTGTAAAGAGACTATAGAACACAGCTGTAAAGAGCCTATAGAACACTGCTGTAAAGAGACTATAGAACACTGCTGTAAAGAGACTATAGAACACTGCTGTAAAGAGACTATAGAACACTGCTGTAAAGAGACTATAGAACACTGCTGTAAAGAGACTATAGAACACTGCTGTAAAGAGACTATAGAACACTGCTGTAAAGAGACTATAGAACACAGCTGTAAAGAGCCTATAGAACACTGCTGTAAAGAGACTATAGAACACTGCTGTAAAGAGACTATAGAACACTGCTGTAAAGAGACTATAGAACACTGCTGTAAAGAGACTATAGAACACTGCTGTAAAGAGACTATAGAACACTGCTGTAAAGAGACTATAGAACACTGCTGTAAAGAGCCTATAGAACACTGCTGTAAAGAGACTATAGAACACTGCTGTAAAGAGACTATAGAACACTGCTGTAAAGAGACTATAGAACACTGCTGTAAAGAGACGATAGAACACTGCTGTAAAGAGACTATAGAACACTGCTGTAAAGAGACTATAGAACACTGCTGTAAAGAGACTATAGAACACTGCTGTAAAGAGACTATAGAACACTGCTGTAAAGAGACTATAGAACACTGCTGTAAAGAGACTATAGAACACTGCTGTAAAGAGACTATAGAACACTGCTGTAAAGAGCCTATAGAACACTGCTGTAAAGAGCCTATAGAACACTGCTGTAAAGAGACAATAGAACACTGCTGTAAAGAGACTATAGAACACTGCTGTAAAGAGACTATAGAACACTGCTGTAAAGAGACTATAGAACACTGCTGTAAAGAGACTATAGAACACTGCTGTAAAGAGACTATAGAACACTGCTGTAAAGAGACTATAGGACACTGCTGTAAAGAGCCGTTAAGAAGTTAATGTAATTACTGTATTCTATCTTCCAATCACCTTGAGGAAAGGGAAATTGATCCTCTCCTTGTTTTCTTTGAGAGAAATTACTCTTGTCTTCCTTATCTGTAAACCACAGACGTAGAGATAGAGACACACACACACACACACACACCAGAAATGTTCAGTACATGTTTACCTTTTCCCAGAGTGTGTTTAGACTAGAACCCAGCTGTAACACTGTAAACATTCCAACCCAGAACACTGTATCCTCTCTAAGGTCACAGCCTTTCATATCACAGTGGACAGAGAAAACAAAGTCAGGTCTGTGGTTTGACTGTGTACAGATTACAGACTGAAATGTGTTTAGACAGAGAGGACAGATACAGATAGAGTTGTAAAGGGTTGCAAAATTCTCAGATATTCCAGAAATCCTGTTTGGAGGACTCATGGATTTTCTGCTTTTTCCTCCTGATTCCGGGAATCTTCCAAATGGGATTTTGGGAAAACCTAGGAATTTTGGGAAAGTTGGGTAATTTTGCACCCCTAGGCAAAGGAGAGATACAGAGGTTACGTAGAGATGGGAATGGTATGTTTCCTTGTGTTGTATTTATGATCCCAATTTTCTAATGCTTCAGACCTAGTCTTCATCCCACATGGCACCCTATTCCCTAAACACTCCTTAGTGCACTATATAGGGATTAGTAGTGCACTATATAGGGATTAGGGTGCCATTTAGGACACAGACAGAACATGTGTAGAGGATTTTCTAAAGAAAATGTTATTTTTGGACTTCCTTCTCTTGGTAGAACCTTGAAGCTTTAAACGTCAAGCCGTGTCAAAGTTAGTTACACTGAGTATACCAAACGTTGAGTTGCACGCCCCTTTTTGCCCTCAGACAGCCCAAATTCGTTGGGGCATGGACTCTACAAGGTGTCGAAAGCGTTCGATGGGGACTCTGGCCCATCTTGACTCCAATGCTTCCCACAGTTGGGTGTCCTTTGGGTGGTGGACCATTCTTGATACACACGGGAAACTGTTGAGCGTGAAAAACCCAGCAGCGTTGCAGTTCTTGAACACAAACCGGTGCGACTGACACCTACTACCATACCCCGTTCAAAGGCACCTACTACCATACCCCGTTCAAAGGCACCTACTACCATACCCCGTTCAAAAGCACCTACTACCATACCCCGTTCAAAAGCACCTACTACCAGACCCTGTTCAAAGGCACCTACTACCAGACCCTGTTCAAAGGCACCTACTACCATACCCCGTTCAAAGGCACCTACTTCCATACCCCGTTCAAAGGCACCTACTACCAGACCCTGTTCAAAGGCACCTACTACCATACCCCGTTCAAAGGCACCTACTACCATACCCCGTTCAAAGGCTCCTACTACCATACCCCGTTCAAAGGCACCTACTACCATACCCCGTTCAAAGGCACCTACTACCATACCCCGTTCAAAGGCACCTACTACCAGACCCCGTTCAAAGGCACCTACTACCATACCCCGTTCAAAGGCACCTACTACCATACCCCGTTCAAAGGCACCTACTACCATACACCGTTCAAAGGCACCTACTACCAGACCCCGTTCAAAGGCACCTACTACCATACCCCGTTCAAAGGCACCTACTACCATACCCCGTTCAAAGGCACCTACTACCATACCCCGTTCAAAGGCACCTACTACCATACCCCGTTCAAAGGCACCTACTACCATACCCTGTTCAAAGGCTCCTACTACCAGACCCCGTTCAAAGGCACCTACCACCATACCCCGTTCAAAGGCACCTACTACCATACCCCGTTCAAAGGCACCTACTACCATACCCCGTTCAAAGGCACCTACTACCATACCCCGTTCAAAGGCACCTACTACCATACCCCGTTCAAAGGCACCTACTACCATACCCTGTTCAAAGGCTCCTACTACCAGACCCCGTTCAAAGGCACCTACCACCATACCCCGTTCAAAGGCACCTACTACCATACCCCGTTCAAAGGCACCTACTACCATACCCCGTTCAAAGGCACCTACTACCATACCCCGTTCAAAGGCACCTACTACCATACCCCGTTCAAAGGCACCTACTACCAGACCCCGTTCAAAGGCACCTACTACCAGACCCCGTTCAAAGGCACCTACTACCATACCCCGTTCAAAGGCACCTACTACCATACCCCGTTCAAAGGCACTTAAATCTTTTGTCTTGCCCATTCACCCTCTGATTAGTACACATACACAATCCATGTCTCAATTGTCTCAAGGCTTAAAAATCCTTCTTTAACCTGTCTCCTCCCCTTCATCTACACTGTGACATCAATAAGGGATCATAGATTTCATCTGGATTCACCTGGTCAGTTTATGTCATGGACAGAGCAGGTGTTCCTAATGTTTTGTCCACTCAGTGTATATTATACCCACAACACACACACACACACACACACACACACACACACACACACACACACACACACACACACACACACACACACACACACACACACACACACACACACACACACACACACACACACACACTGTGATATTGGTCAGATGCTGTCCTTGGCACAGCCGTTCATACTGCTCTGACAGAAATAGATTGAAAAGATCAGTGATACATACAGTGGTGGCTGCTTTGTCAGCGCTGTCAGTCTAGGTTGTCTGTTTTCTGGGCGTATGGTGGCTTTCTGGGAGTATTGTGGCTTTCTGGGAGTATTGTGGCTTTCTGGGAGTATTGTGATCAGAGGCAATGAGTCATTGGGATGTGATGCTGCTGTGGGAGAAGAGGATGAGGTATGGAGGAAGGAACTGTGGTCTTTACTTGTGGTTAAGGTTGGGGTCGGTAGGTCAAGGATCCTATCTCTATGAGTCTGTGGTTAAAGGTGTCATTCTGCAGACGTATGGACATGCGCGTGTGTGTCTGTGTGTGTGTGTATGCGTTTATGTGTCTCTCTCTGTGTGTGTGTGTGTGTGTGTGTGTGTGTGTGTGTGTGTGTGTGTGTGTGTGTGTGTGTGTGTGTGTGTGTGTGTGTGTGTGTGTGTGTGTGTGTGTGTGTGTGTGTGTGTGTGTGTGTGTGTGTGTGTGTGTGTGTGTGTGTGTGTGTGTGTGTGTGTGTGTGTGTGTGTGTGTGTCTCAAGGCAGGGCGGAGCTGAGCTAGGTAAAGGTGTGTAATCATCATCAGTCTTTGATGAGTGTGGGAATTCCAGTCTCGCCTAGCTCGCTAATCCTCAGTGTGCATGCCTTCAGCCCCTCTCCCCCTCGTCTCCCCCCTCCTCACCCCCCTCTCCTTACGCAACACCCTGACTGGATTACATGGCCCGGTGGTGTTGTGGGGGGTAGGAGGAAGTAGAGTGGGTTGGAGGGGGCCAGAGAGAGGGTGAGGGTGGGGGGGTAGAGGAGGCATAGAGAGGGGAAGAGAGAGATAGAGGGGGGTAGAGAGGGGGGTAGAGAGAGGGTGGTTGTGGGGGGGTAGCGGGAGGGTAGAGGTTGGGGGTGGAGGGGGGGTAGAGAAGACATACAAACAAACACACACACACACACACACACACACATACAGTACCAGTCAAAAATTTGGACACACCTACTCATTCAAGGTTTAAAAAAAATGTGTACTATTTTCTTTGTGAAGGATTGAAGGAAAAGCAGCCAACAAGTGCTCAGCATATGTAGGAACTCCTTCAAGACGGTTGGAAAAGCATTCTAGGTGAAGCTCGTTGAGAGAATGCCAAGAGTGTGCAAAGCTGTCATGAAGGCAAAGAAAGGTTGGCTACTTGGTAGAATCGAAAATGTATTTTGATTTGTTTAACACTTTTTTGGTTACTACATGATTCCATATGTGTTAATTCACAGTTAAGATGTCTTCACTATTATTCTACAATGTAGAAAATAGTACAAATAAGGAAAATCCCTGGAATGAGTAGGTGTGTCCAAACTTATGACTGGTACTGTACATCACACATACACACAGGGAGGGAGGCAGGGATGGGAAGAGAGAAAGAGAGAGGGGTGGGGGTAGAGAGAGAGAGAGTCATTGCTCAGTCCAGTCAAAATTAGTTTTTTCCTGTGTTTTGGTAAACAGCTAAAGGATGGGTCTGGAGAAATGTAACCAAATGGATGTATCAACCACACAGTTGTGTTTGAAAATGTTCCAACTTTATCACTCTTTGTTTGTCCCTCTGCTGTTGTGTTGTGACGTGATGTGATGGGTAGTGATGTGTTGGGTTGGGTTGTGACGTGTTGTGTTGTGTTGTGTTGGGTTGTGTTGTGTTGTGTTGGGTTGTGATGTTGTGATGTGTTGTGACATGTTGTGACGTGTTGTGACATGTTGTGACGTGTTGTGATGTGTTGGGTTGTGTTGGGTTGTGACGTGTTGTGTTGTGTTGTGATGTGTTGGGTTGTGTTGTGTTGTGATGTGTTGGGTTGTGACGTGTTGGGTTGTGATGTGTTGGGTTGTGTTGTGTTGGGTTGGGTTGGGTTGTGTTGTGTTGTGTTGTGATGGTTTGTGACGTGTTGGGTTGTGTTGTGTTGGGTTGGGTTGTGTTGTGTTGTGTTGTGATGTGTTGGGTTGTGATGTGTTGTGTTGGGTTGTGTTGTGTTGTGATGGTTTGTGACGTGTTGGGTTGTGTTGTGTTGGGTTGTGATGTGTTGGGTTGTGTTGTGTTGTGATGTGTTGGGTTGTGTTGGGTTGTGTTGTGTTGTGTTGGGTTGGGTTGTGTTGTGTTGTGATGTGTTGGGTTGTGATGTGTTGTGATGTGTTGGGTTGTGACGTGTTGGGTTGGGTTGTGTTGTGTTGTGATGTGTTGGGTGGTGATGTGTTGTGATGTGTTGGGTTGTGATGTGTTGTGATGTGTTGGGTTGTGATGTGTTGGGTTGTGACGTGTTGGGTTGTGACGTGTTGGGTTGTGACGTGTTGGGTTGTGACGTGTTGTGACATGTTGTGTTGTGTTGTGATGTGTTGTGTTGGGTTGTGACGTGTTGGGTTGTGATGTGTTGGGTTGTGATGTGTTGGGTTGTGACGTGTTGTGACGTGTTGTGACGTGTTGTGATGTGTTGGGTTGTGACGTGTTGTGACATGTTGTGTTGTGTTGTGTTGGGTTGTGACGTGTTGGGTTGTGATGTGTTGGGTTGTGATGTGTTGGGTTGGGTTGTGTTGTGTTGTGTTGTGATGTGTTGGGTTGTGACGTGTTGGGTTGTGACGTGTTGGGTTGTGATGTGTTGGGTTGTGACGTGTTGGGTTGTGATGTGTTGTGTTGTGATGTGTTGGGTTGTGACGTGTTGGGTTGTGTTGTGTTGGGTTGTGATGTGTTGGGTTGTGATGTGTTGGGTTGTGACGTGTTGTGACGTGTTGTGACGTGTTGGGTTGTGACGTGTTGTGTTGTGTTGTGATGTGTTGGGTTGTGACGTGTTGTGTTGTGATGTGTTGTGATGTGTTGGGTTGTGACGTGTTGGGTTGTGACGTGTTGGGTTGTGACGTGTTGTGTTGGGTTGGGTGGTGATGTGATGTGTTGTGATGGTTTGTGACGTGTTGTGTTGTGTTGTGATGTGTTGTGTTGGGTTGTGATGTGTTGTGATGGTTTTTGACGTGTTGTGTTGTGTTGTGACGTGTTGTGTTGGGTTGTGATGTGTTGGGTTGTGATGTGTTGGGTTGTGACGTGTTGTGACGTGTTGTGACGTGTTGTGACGTGTTGGGTTGTGACGTGTTGTGATGTGTTGTGATGTGATGTGTTGTGATGTGACGTGTTGGGTTGTGACGTGTTGTGTTGGGTTGGGTGGTGATGTGATGTGTTGTGATGGTTTGTGACGTGTTGTGTTGTGATTTGTTGTGATGTGTTGGGTTGTGACGTGTTGGGTTGTGACGTGTTGTGTTGGGTTGGGTGGTGATGTGATGTGTTGTGATGGTTTGTGACGTGTTGTGTTGTGTTGTGATGTGTTGTGTTGTGTTGTGACGTGTTGGGTTGTGATGTGTTGTGATGGTTTGTGACGTGTTGGGTTGGGTGGTGATGTGATGTGTTGTGATGGTTTGTGACGTGTTGGGTTGGGTGGTGATGTGTTGTGTTGTGATGTGTAGTGTAGTGTAGTATAGTGTTGTGTTGTGTAGTATAATGTAGTGTGGTATAGTGTAGTATAGTGTAGTATAGTGTAGTATAGTGTAGTATAATGTAGTATATTGTAGTGTAGTATAGTGTGTTGTAGTGTTGTATAGTATAGTGCAGTGTAGTATAGTGCGTTGTGGTGCGGTATAGTATACTGGGGTATAGTGTAGTGCTGTGTACCATGGTGTAGTATGATGTAATGTAGTGTGATGTAGTGTAGTACAGCATAGTGTAGTGTGGTATAGTATGGTGTAGTATAGTGCAGTGTAGTGTTGTGTGGAGTAGTGGTGTATAGTGTGGTATAGTGTGGAGTGGTGTAGCATAGTATAGTATAGTGTATTGTAGTGTAGTGTGGTGGCATGTGGTGTAGTGGTGTGTAGTGTAGTATATTGTGGTATAGTGTGGAGTAGTCTGTATGGTGTAGTGTAGTATAGTGTAGTGGTGTGTAGTGTAGTATGGTGTAGTGGTGTGTAGTATAGTGTAGTGTTGTGTAGTGTAGTATGGTGTAGTGTTGTGTAGTGTTAACAATAACAGGAGTGTTGTGTAGTGTATTGTTGTATAGTTTAGTATAGTGTAGGGTAGTGTAGTGTAGTATAGTGTAGTGGTGTGTAGTGTTGTGTAGTGTTAACAATAACTGGGGTGTTGTGTAGTGTATTGTTGTATAGTTTAGTATAGTGTAGGGTAGTGTAGTGTAGAACAGTGTTAACAATAACATGGGTGTACTATAGTGTAGTGTAGTGTGTTGGTTCCACAATTCTGGGCTCCGTTATTTACTTAACAAATAAGGAACACTCAAAATGTGCACTTATAAATCATAACAATTTTAATCAAAATACAGCTGTAGACAGAAGTCAAAGATCAAACATCCGACATACAACAATAACAACATAATCAATGGTGGGGATCTTTAGAAGACCCACAAAATCAATGTTAACCCTACAAGTGTTAACAATAACAGGGGTGTAGTATAGTATTGTGTGGGATAGCCTAGTATAGTGTATTGTGGTATAGTGTGGTATAGTGTGGTGTAGTATAGTATTGTGTGGTATAGCGTAGTATTGTGTAGTGTGGTATAGTATAGTGTAGTGTGGTGTAGTATTGTGTAGTGTGGTATAGTGTGGTATAGTGGCGCGTTAACAACAACGGGGTTGAAGTGTAGTATAGTGGAGTGTAGTATGGTGTGGTATAGTGTAGTATAGTGTAGTGTGGTGTAGTGTTGTATATTGTGGTATTGTGTAGTAGAGTATTGTGTGGTATAGTGTAGTATAGTATAGCGTGGTATAGTGTAGTGTAGTATTGGGTGGTATAGTGTAGTATAGTGTGGTATAGTGTAGCGTTGTATAGTGTAGTATTGTGTGGTGTAGTATTGTGTGATGTAGTGTGGTATAGTATAGTGTAGTGTGGTGTTGTATCGTGTAGTATGGTGTCATGTTAACAATAGCAGGGCCGAAGTGTAGTATAGTGTAGTATAGTATTGTGTAGTGTGGTATAGTATAGTGTTGTGTGGTGTAGTATTGTGTGATGTAGTGTGGTATAGTATAGTGTAGTGTGGTGTGGTATAGTGTTGTATAGTGTCGTGTTAACAATAACATGGCCGAAGTGTAGTATAGTATGTTGTAGTATATTATGGTGTGGTATAGTATAGTGTAGTATAGTGTATTGTTGTATCGTGTTAACAATAGCAGGGTTGAAGTGTAGTATAGTGTAGTATGGTATGGTGTGGTATGGTGCAGTATAGTATTGTGTAGTATAGTGCATTGTTGTATCGTGTGGTATGGTGTAGTATAGTGTGGTATAGTATGGTGTGGTGTAGTATGGTATAGTGTAGTATGGTATGGTATGATGTGGTATAGTGTGGTATAGTATGGTGTGGTGTAGTATGGTATAGTGTAGTATGGTATGGTATGATGTGGTATAGTGTGGTATAGTATGGTGTGGTGTAGTGTAGTGTGGTATAGTATGGTATGGTATGATGTGGTATAGTGTGGTGTGGTATAGTGTTGTATAGTGTGGTATAGTGTCGTATAGTACGGTGTGGTGTAGTATAGTATAGTGTGGTATAGTGTATTGTTGTATAGTGTAGTATAGTGTAGTATAGCATGGTGTGGTATAGTGTAGTATAGTGTGGTATAGTGTCGTATAGTATGGTGTGGTATAGTATAGTATGGTGTGATATAGTGTGGTATAGTACGGTGTGGTATAGTGTGGTATAGTGTATTGTTGTATAGTGTAGTATAGTGTAGTATAGTATGGTGTGGTATAGTGTAGTATAGTATAGTGTGGTATAGTGTGGTATAGTGTATTGTTGTATAGTGTAGTATAGTGTAGTATAGCATGGTGTGGTATAGTGTATTGTTGTATAGTGTAGTATGGTGTAGTATAGTATGGTGTGGTATAGTGTGGTGTGGTATAGTGTGGCATAGTGTATTGTGGCATAGTGTAGTATAGTGTATTGTTGTATAGTGTAGTATAGTGTAGTATAGTGTGGTATAGTGTGGTATAGTGTATTGTGGCATCGTGTAGTATAGTGTATTGTTGTATAGTGTAGTATAGTGTAGTATAGTATAGTGTGGTATAGTATGGTGTGGTATAGTCTCGTATAGAATGGTGTGGTATAGTGTAGTATAGCATGGTGTGGTATAGTGTCGTATAGTATAGTGTGGTATAGTGTATTGTTGTATAGTGTAGTATAGTGTGGTATAGTATGGTGTGGTATAGTCTCGTATAGAATGGTGTGGTATAGTGTAGTATAGTGTATTGTTGTAGAGTGTAGTATAGTGTAGTATAGTATGGTGTGGTATAGTGGCGTGTAGTATAGTGTGGTATAGTGTGGTATAGTATAGTATAGTATGGTGTGATATAGTGTGGTATAGTACGGTGTGGTATAGTGTGGTATAGTGTATTGTTGTATAGTGTAGTATAGTGTAGTATAGTATGGTGTGGTATAGTGTATTGTTGTATAGTGTAGTATAGTGTGGTATAGTATGGTGTGGTATAGTGTGGTATAGTACGGTGTGGTATAGTGTGGTATAGTGTATTGCTGTATGGTGTAGTATAGTGTAGTATAGTATGGTGTGGTATAGTGTGGTATAGTACGGTGTGGTATAGTGTGGTATAGTGTATTGTTGTATAGTGTAGTATAGTGTAGTATAGTGTCGTATAGTGTCGTATAGTGTGGTATTATGTGGTATGGTGTAGTATAGTGCGGTATAGTATGGTGTGGTATAGTATAGTGTATTGTAGTTTTGTGTCGTGTTAACAATAGCAGTGGTGTTGTACAGTGCATTCGGAAAGTATTCCCTTTTTCCACATTTTGTTACGTTACAGCCTTATTCATTCTAAAATTGAGTAAATAAAAAAATTCTCATCAAGCTACACGCAATACCCCATAATGACAACGCGAAAACAGGTGTATAGAAGGTTTTTCAAATGTATATAAATAAAAAACTGAAATACCTTATATACATAAGTATTCAAACCCTTTGCTATGAGACACGAAATTGAGCTCAGGTGCATCCTGTTTCGATTGATCATCCTTGAGATGTTTCTACAACTTGATTGGAGTCCACCTGTAGTAAATTCAATTGATTGGACATGATTTGGAAAGGCACACACCTGTCTATATAAGATCCCACAGTTGAAAGTGTATTTCAGAGCAAAAACCAAGCCATGAGGTCAAAGCAATTGTCCGTAGAGCTCCGAAACAGGATTGTGTTGAGGCACAGATCTGGGGAAGGGTACCAAAAAATGTCTGCAGCATTGAAGGTCCCTAAGAACACAGTGGCCTCCATCATTCTTAAATGGAAGAAGTTTGGAACCACCAAGACTCTTCCTAGAGCTGGCCTCCCGCCAAACTGAGCAATCAAGGGAGAGTGCCCCGATGGTCACTCTGACAGAGCTCCAGAGTTCCTCTGTGGAGATGGGAGAATCTTCCAGAAGGACAACCATCTCTGCAGCACTCCACTAATCAGGTCTTTATGGTAGAGTTGCCAGACAGAAGCCACTCCTCAGTAAAAGGCAGATAACAGCCCGCTTTGAGTTTTCCAAAAGGCACCTAATCTATTCTCAGACCATGAGAAACAAGATTCTCTGGTCTGATGAAACCAAGATTGAACTCTTTGGCCTGAATGCCAAGCGTCACGTCTGGAGGTAACCTGGCACCATCCCTACGGTGAAGCATGGTGGTGGCAGCATCATGCTGTGGGGATGTTTTTCAGCGGCAGGGACTGGGAGTATAGATAGGATCGAGGGAAAGATGAACGGAGCAAAGTACAGAGAGATCCTTGATGAAAACCTGCTCCAGAGAGCTCAGGACCTCAGACTGGGGTGAAGGTTCACCTTCCAACAGGACAGCGACACTAAGCACACAGCCAAGAAAATGCAGGAGTGGCTTCGGGACAAGTCCCTGAATGTCCTTGAGAAGCCCAGCCAAAGCCCGAACTTGAACCCGATTGAACATCTCTGGAGAGACCTGAATATCGCTGTGCATTGATGCTCCCCATCCAACCTGACAGAGCTTGAGAGGATCTGCAGAAAAGAATGGGAGAAACTCCCCAAATACAGGTGTGCCAATCTTGTAGTGTCATACCCAAGAAGACTCAAGGCTGTAATCGCTGCCAAAGGTGCTTCAACAAAGTACTGAGTAAAAGGTCTGAATACTTATGTCAATTTGATATTTCTGTTTATTTTATAAATTTGCAAAAATGTATAAAAACCTGTTTTTGCTTTGTCATTAAGGGGTATTGTGTGTATATAGATGAATAAGGCTGTAACGTAACAAAATGTGGAAAAAGTCAAGGGGTCTGAATACTTTCCCATTGCACTGTATAGTGTAGTGTAGTGTTGTGTAGTTTATTATAGTATAGTGTAATGTTCACATTAAAAGAGGTATTGTATATTATAGTGTGGTATTGTGTAATGTTAATGTTTCACAGGTCTTGAGTTATCAGCTCTTTGACGTAGGGGACGTGGTTAGTGTGTGTGTGTGTGTGTGTGTGTGTGTGTGTGTGTGTGTGTGTGTGTGTGTGTGTGTGTGTGTGTGTGTGTGTGTGTGTGTGTGTGTGTGTGTGTGTGTGTGTGTGTGTGTGTGTGTGTGTGTGTGTGTGTGTGTGTGTGTGTGTGTGTGTGTAAATATATAATCACTGTTTCTGTGTTACACCTCAGACCCTGTGCTCAGACTATTTACTGCAGTCTCCTACCCTCTAGACCAGGGGTGGGCAACTCCAGTCTTCCAGGGCCAGATTGGTGTCAGTTTTGCCCCAGCTAACACACCTGACTCCAATAATCACCTAATTATTTATCTTCAGTTTAGAATGCAATGTGATTAATCAGCTGTGTTTGCTCGGGATGGAGAAACAGTGTGACACCAATCAGGCCCTGGAGGACTGGAGTTGCCCACCCCTGTTATAGACCTCTGCTACACTGAGCTGTCTGAGAAATGACCAAGGGAGTTACCCACCCCTGTTATAGACCTCTGCTACACTGAGCTGTCTGAGAAATGACCAAGGGAGTTTCCCACCCCTGTTATAGACCTCTGCTACACTGAGCTGTCTGAGAAATGACCAAGGGAGTTACCCACCCCTGTTATAGACCTCTGCTACACTGAGCTGTCTGGGAAATGACCAAGGGAGTTACCCACCCCTGTTATAGACCTCTGCTACACTGAGCTGTCTGGGAAATGACCAAGGGAGTTGCCCACCCCTGTTATAGACCTCTGCTACACTGAGCTGTCTGAGAAATGACCAAGGGAGTTGCCCACCCCTGTTATAGACCTCTGCTACACTGAGCTGTCTGGGAAATGACCAAGGGAGTTGCCCACCCCTGTTATAGACCTCTGCTACACTGAGCTGTCTGAGAAATGACCAAGGGAGTTACCCACCCCTGTTATAGACCTCTGCTACACTGAGCTGTCTGAGAAATGACCAAGGGAGTTTCCCACCCCTGTTATAGACCTCTGCTACACTGAGCTGTCTGAGAAATGACCAAGGGAGTTACCCACCCCTGTTATAGACCTCTGCTACACTGAGCTGTCTGGGAAATGACCAAGGGAGTTACCCACCCCTGTTATAGACCTCTGCTACACTGAGCTGTCTGGGAAATGACCAAGGGAGTTGCCCACCCCTGTTATAGACCTCTGCTACACTGAGCTGTCTGAGAAATGACCAAGGGAGTTGCCCACCCCTGTTATAGACCTCTGCTACACTAAGCTGTCTGAGAAATGACCAACACATGAGCATCTGTCTAACACACTCTCTCTCTCTCGCTTTCTCTTTCTACCCCCCGATCCTCTCCCCCCCCCTCTCTCACTCTTTCTCCTCACTCCCTCTCCATCTCTTTCTTTCCATCCTACAGGCGTGTCATGGATGTGCAGCGGGATCAAGGTGTGACTGCAGCGGAGTGAAAGGAGTCAAGGTGAGAGGGAAATACACACACACTAACCCACTGTACAAAACAACCCTAACACATCATTTCCTGATCTGATTTGTAATGACTGTTTTGTCCGTGTGCAATATGCACTGTAAGAAGTGTCATGACTTTGTGTTCTGTGTTCCGTGTTCCACAGGGTGAAAGGGGTTTACCAGGACTACAGGGTCAGCTGGGCGTACCGGGGTACCCCGGACCTGAGGGGCCCATCGGTGGCAGGGGAGAGAAGGTAGGAGGTCCTTCCTGGATCTTGTTGTAGGAGAAACATCATACCTGACCATATCTGGGAATTTAGACTCTTGAAAACGAACCCCCCCCCCCCCCCCCCTCCCATCTTCTTCTCTCTCTCAGGGTAGTGACGGAACTTCAGGGCCTGGAGGTCCAAAAGGGATACGAGTGAGTAACCTGACATGCCCACACACGTCTCACGTCTCACTCCATATACCAGTTCAGTACACAGTCAAATGGCCCTCTCTAGAGTGTAGTACACACCTTAGCCCACCAGATGTCCTCGTTTCACTCCAAGACAAACGGGAAGTAACCTTATTGGTTTCTGATGTGAATGTACAATCAGTGGTGTAGAGCATTATTTTTAGGTGAGGGAGCGCGCTTTATTTAAAAAAAAAAATGTTTTAAATCACGTCATAATCTCCTCAATCAAAGTTTGTACGGACAGATGTGGCCAATTCAATCGTATATCATTAATATGTGTATAGTGCATCCTCCAGTTGTGACGTCTACCCACACCTATTGTCTAAAGAAAATGGTATGTTTTTAATACCCTCAAACACCAGGTTAGGCATAGGTTACCTCATCTCCAAATAGGCCATCATCACTGTCCATCGTGAATGATAGTTATTCACGTTTTACGGGTGAAACGTCCCAACTGCATCTCCATGCCAACCATTTGATTGATCTCAATCAGTTTGATGGGAATATGCGTTCAGGTCTTCTTGAAGTATTGTTTCGTCAGTGAATCAGAGCAGACGGTGTTAACAAACTAGTAGCTTTTATATGTATGTTTTATATGTATTATGTTTCAGTCAAAACATATGTCCTGCCTAGTGGATCACACTGTTGGGTTTTGGCCGCATGAGAAGAAAAAATGTGACTATTAAGCTTCAGTTAACCACATCCTAAAATATAATTAGAAATGAGAGGTTGTGTTTGGTGTAACAGTATCTTTGTACGTTATTATATTCGGGTTCTGTTATGCAAAATACTAATTCATCGTTATGGGATCTTGCAAGACATTGATTCATCTTTGATCTACATTTCCCGAACAAGCACCATTGTGAGAAGTGCTAATCTTCTACTTGTAATTCTAATAGTAAGTGATGAGTAGGACTATTAGGCATCAGGTCTTGATGAGGTGTCATTTTAAGCGATTGGAGCCACTTCGTGGTGCTGAAAGAACAGCGACAAGATCTTGCAACGAAGGATACCTGAAGAAGGAAAGCTCTGCCATTCGGCCAGTTCAGGAACAAACAACAATAAATTGCAGTAGGCCTAAATCCTAATAGGCCTACGACTACGTGGTACAGCTATTTGTAGGCTATAGCCTAATGTAAATACAAATACATATATCTTCATATCATTACATTATTTGTAGGCTGTAGCCTAATGTAAATACAAATACATATAGCTTCATATCATTGCACTATTTGTAGGCTGTAGCCTAATGTAAATACAAATACATATAGCTTCATATCATTGCACTATTTGTAGGCTATAGCCTAATGTAAATACAAATACATATAGCTTCATATTATTGCACTATTTGTAGGCTATAGCCTAATGTAAATACAAATACATATAGCTTCATATTATTGCACTATTTGTAGGCTATAGCCTAATGTAAATACAAAATACATATAGCTTCATATCATTGCACTATTTGTAGGCTATAGCCTAATGTAAATACAAAATACATATAGCTTCATATCATTGCACTATTTTGTAGGCTATAGCCTAATGTAAATACAAAATACATATAGCTTCATATCATTGCACTATTTGTAGGCTATAGCCTAATGTAAATACAAAATACATATAGCTTCATATCATTGCACTATTTGTAGGCTATAGCCTAATGTAAGTACAAATACATATAGCTTCATATTATTGCACTATTTGCGAGGAGAGCTTTAATGCAAGTAGGCATTTCATTGTATTGTGTAGCTTACACAATGTATCATAAATAAACTTTGATTTGATTAGCTTGAACACATGGTTACAATATTCCCTATTGCAGAATAAAAGAAAACAGAGGTGAACTATCAATTCATAAAATGTATTTGCATAGATTAAACATGCTATCAAATCAATTGACCAAATAGTGAACATAAAAAAATTGCAGGAATTCGTTTAGAAAACAGTCAGAAAATCAAGCTTTTGGTGTAGTGTATTCACAATGTCACGCCCTGACCATAGTTTGCTTTGTATGTTTCTATGTTTTGTTTGGTCAGGGTGTGATCTGAGTGGGCATTCTATGTTGTATGTCTAGTTTGTCTATTTCTATGTGTTTGGCCTGATATGGTTCTCAATCAGAGGCAGGTGTTAGTCGTTGTCTCTGATTGGGAGCCATATTTAGGTAGCCTGTTTTGTCATTGTGGGTTGTGGGTGATTGTCTATGTGTAGTGTTTTGTGTCAGCACTATTATTCGGTAGCTTCACGTTCGTGGTTTGTAATTTTTTGTATAGTTCGTTCAGTGTTCTCTTTTCTAAATAAATTCAAGATGAACACTTACCATGCTGCATATTGGTCCTCCGATCCTTCCAACTACTCCTCCTCAGAAGAGGAGGAAGACGAACGTGACATACACATCTAAATAAACAATAACCAAAATGCATTATTACCTCCAATTTGGCCGAATTCACATTTCCATTTTCCCACCCTGACAAACCAAGTTAGAACGAGCCCTGCGTCTCAACCAATAGCCAATGTAGGCTAACTATCTCAAGCAGGGCTACAGCAACATCCGGAGAGGCTCTTTGGGCTTTGCGGTGACCACTCTGGTTTGGGTGTCCTTGGCGCCATATCCAAGTAGTGGTCACATATGTCTCTGAGCCAAGAGTCCGTGGAGTTTTATGAACGTCAAGGCAGACACACGGGGAATTTAGATGTTTTTATTTTAATGTTCTGATTGGCCAAAGTGGTCAAGCCTGTGATAGGCCTTCGCAGTGCATACACCTACCTTATAGTTCTTTCTCATTCTCCCCACCGTCAGACAGGAGACCGGGAAGAAATCATAATTTACCTCTAGGCAACTATACATATTATAAATTATCATTTTTTATGCTATTGTTTTTCATTGAATGTTAGTGTAATTAAATATAGTTATTTAGAATTTCTCAGAATATATTTTCCAGAAATAGTTTTACCAGCTCCGTGTATTCTCAAAGAAGTAAGAGAGCGCTGCACTACACCACTGTGTCTGATGTACCATTTCTCTGAGTATTTTATTGATCAGTGGTGGCTGGTGTCACTTTAAATGGGGAGGACGGGCTTATAGTAATGGCTGTAACGGAATCAATGGGATGGTCTCAAGCACATCAAACACCTGATTTCCATGACCTTGATACCATTCCATTCATTATTATGAGCCGTCCTCCCCTCACCAGCCTCCTCTCCTATTGATTCACCTTGTTCCCACAGGGCCCTCCCGGACTGCCTGGATTCCCCGGAACATCAGGAATTCCAGTGAGTTTCCTACTTTTATTTGTCACTTTTTACTATATAGCCTAGCTTATCTATATAGCCTAGCTTATCTATATAGCCTAGCTTATCTATATAGCCTAGCCCTTCTGGTGGAGAGACGGTGGAACCTTTACTGAACTATCATTGGCTGTTTCTAACATCACATGACATCCAGGGAGCAGATAGAACATATAATGAATAGAAGTGACACGATTTCAAATTTAATCTTACAACAATTATTTATGTTGTACACATAGAGATAGATAGAGGACTCATCTTTGTATCTGTGCCATTATAGCGTCTGTGACAGCATGGGCAGCGCCATTGAGGCAATCTACATTTTTAAGTAGTCAATTGTCTTCTTCTCGATTAGCTGATCCTTCCTGATGACCCAGTTGGACATGAGAGAAACAGGGTCACCAGGAGGGATCAGCCAATGATCAGCCAATGAAGTTATAAGTCCCACCCAGTTGGCTACATTAAAATGGTGGAAGCCCTCAATGGCGCTGCCTATGCTAAGACAGCCTTTTGGCCACTAGAGGCCTCTATCATTCTCTATGGTTCTACACCATACATTTTATCTGAATGTTCCGTACTGCATCGCTGTGTAACCTCACTTCCTGTGTGATGTGTGACTTCCGGTTGTCTCTGTGTCTGTGTTCTCCTGCAGGGTCTCCCGGGACAGGATGGCCCCCCAGGCCCCAAAGGAACTGCAGGCTGCAACGGGACTAAGGTGGGTTACTATTTTTAGATGGCAGCACTCTGCTATGATCTGTGGTGTTGTATCACACCTGGCCACTAGATGGCAGAACTCTGCTATTATCTGTGGTGTTGTATCACACCTGGCCACTAGATGGCAGCACTCTGCAATGATCTGTGGTGTTGTATCACACCTGGCCACTAGATGGCAGAACTCTGCTATTATCTGCGCTTGTAAGGCTACTGAGTCAAAGCATATAGCATATTGGAAAAGTAACCAATGGGCTGAAGACTGTTGATGCAAAATTAAAATGATTATAGGTGCAATATGCAGAAATCGCTCCGCCATTTCCTGGTTGCTAAAATTGTAGTGGTTTGCCTAATTTCAGTTTATTTCACAAAACAAGCCGTCATTGAGTAGAGAATCATTGTACCATCTAAACTGCTGTGAAATATATTTTCCTTAAACAATAATATTGTATTTTCAGCTGTTTGAAGCTGGTGTACAAAACCCAAAGTAAAAGATGCAAAAACAAACCTTGAGAACAGGGAAACATAGAAATCGCACACATAGAACATATCTACCGCTGCTTGGACTTGTTTTCAATGAGAATGACATATCTATACTCATATTTCTATATGAATTTGGTCAGGTTGCCCAAAAAGTCACATACTGTATAGCAGCTTTAATTCTATCTCTTCTCAGGGTGAGCGAGGATTCCCTGGAAGTCCAGGCTTCCCCGGACTGGAGGGTCGATTGGTGAGTACCTTACACACACGGTGTCGTCTCTCTCATGTCTCTCTGAGAAAATTTGGAAGATTAAACTTTAAACTAATGAGACTTTAAAATGTATCCCATTTTTCTCGTCTCCCTCCTCTTCAGGGTCCACCTGGTTTTCCAGGACAAAAGGTAACTACTGTATTTGTCAAACTGTTGTCCTCTTTAGATTAAGTACTGGCTCATATAATTCACTAGGAAACAACAGTGTATCTAATACGTGCTATGGAGTACACTAATGAATACGACCTCAATGTGTGATGGGTTCCGCTTTAACCTTCGGTTGTCTCCACAGGGAGACCCAGGTGATGTTTTCACAGATGACCGTTTCGGACAGAAAGGAGGTGTAGGTCTGCCTGGCCTGCCCGGAGTTCCTGTGAGTATTCTATACAACCATAGACCCACTTTGAACTCAACTGATTTTAACTGACCTACAATTCTAAAGTCTGTATTTAGACAGATAAAAGAGAACCTTAATTAGATTTTGTCAAGTGATTGGTTTTATCAAATAGTAGGCTAATATAATATATTGGTCATATTTGGATTTTCAGAATCAATCAATCAAACAAATGGTAAACCATTATGGGAGATGTAAACCTGTGTCTTTCAACCCAGAGGTCATTGTGTAACGTTTGGTGTCTGTCTTGTTTCTAGGGTGACCAAGGCCCCTCGGGATTGTCCGGTCCTACCGGCCCTCCCGGCCCCAGAGGTTATGCGGTACAGTACAGTAACATCCCAAATCATGTTATTGACAACAGGCACTCGTCCTTTATGTTCCGAGGAACTTTACACAATCAAACTGGTCCCAGACCTATGACATCCAGTATGTTCTGAGGGACTTTACACAGTCAAACTGGTCCCAGACCTCAATCAATCAAATGTATTTATAAATCCCTTTTTACATCAGCCGATGTCACAAAGTGCTGTACAGAAACCCAGCCTAAAACCCCAAACAGCAAGCAATGCAGATGTAGAAGCACAGTGGCCAGGAAAAACTCCCTAGAAAAGCCAGAACCTAGGAAGAAACCTAGAGAGGAACCAGGCTCTGAGGGGTGGCCAATCCTCTTCTGGCTGTGCTGGGTGGAGATTATAAGAGTACATGGCCATTAAGGCCAGATTGTTCTTCAAGATGTTCACACTTTCATAGATGACCAGCAGGGTCAAATCCCAGTGGTTGTTGATGGTGCAACAGGTCAGCACCTCAGGAGTAAATGTCAGTTGGCTTTTCATAGCCGAGCATTCAGAGGTGGAGACAGTAGGTGCGAGAAAGAGAGAGAGAGAGAGAGAGAGTCGAAAACAGCAGGTCCGGGACAAGGTAGCACATCCGGTGAACAGGTCAGGGTTCCATAGCCACAGTCAGAACAGTTGAAACTGGAGCAGCAGCGCGACCAGGTGGACTGGGGAGAGCCAGGAGTCATCAGGCCATGTAGTCCAAAGGCATAGTCCTAGGAATCAGGTCCTCTGGGAGGGAAAGAAGAGAGAGAGAATTTACAGGGAGCATACCACACTGCTTCTGAAGCTAAGCAGGATTGGTCCTGGATGGGAGACCAGATGCTGCTGGAAGTGGTGTTGGAGGGCCAGTAGGAGGCACCCTTTCCTCTGGTCTAAACAATAATTTCTCAATGCCCCAGGGCAGTGATTAGGGACATTGTGTAGGGTGCTGTCTTTCAGATGGGATGTTAAACGGGTGTCCTGACTCTCTGTGGTCACTGAAGAAGTAACTCTTTCAGTAGTTTAGTTGGGATAGGGTCCAGTATGCAGCTTGACGGTTTAGAGGCCATGACTATTTTCTCCATTGATCCTAGTTCCTGGCAGTTCCGTGCAGACTCAGGACAACGGAGCTTTGGAGAAACACACAGATTCAAAGAGGAGTCCGTAATTTGCTTTCTAATGATCACGATCTTTTCATCGAAGAAGTTCATGAATTCATCACGGCTGAAGTGAAAGCCATCCTCTCTTGTGGAATGCTGCTTTTTAGTTAATTTTGGATTGTTCTCTTTCTCCTCAATTAGGTTGGAAAAATAGGAAGATCGAGCAGCATTGAGGGCTCTTTGATATTGCACGATATTGTCTTTCCAAGCTAGTCGGAAGATTTCCAGTTTGGTGGAGCGCCATTTCCGTTACAATTTTTCTGGACACTTGCTTCAGAGCTCGAAAATTTCCAGGGAGCTAATTTCTTGTGACAAATGTCGTTGTTTTTTAGGGGTGCGACTGCATATAGGGTATTGCGCAAGGTTAAATTTAGATCCTCAGTTAGGTGATTAACTGATTTTTGTCCTCTAACGTCCCTGGTTAGATGGAGGAAATCTAGAAGGGAATCTAGGTATCTTAGGGTTGTCCAAGGATTTATAGCACGGCTGTTGATGATCCTTGGTTGGGGTCTGAGCAGATTATTTGTTGCGGTTGCAAACGTAATAAGATGGTGGTCTGATAATCCAGGATAATGAGGAAAAACATTTAGATCCACAATATTTATTCCACAGGACAAAACTAGATCCAGAGTATGACTGTGGCAATGAGTAGGTCCAGAGACATGTTGGACAAAACCCACTGAGTCGACAATGGCTCCGAAAGTATTTTGGAGTGGGTCTGTGGACTTTTCCATGTGAATATTGAAGTCACCAAAAATGTGAATATTGTCTGCCATGTCTACAAGATCCGATAGGAATTCAGGGAAGTCAGTGAGGAACATATACATACATATACATATACGGCCCAGGAGGCCTGCAGAAAGTAGCTATAAAAGGTGATTGAGTAGGCTGCATAGATGTCATGACTAGAAGCTCAAAAGATGAAAATAATCTGTATTTTGTTTTGTAAATTGAAATTTGCTGTCGTAAATGTTAGCAACACCTTCGCTTTTGCGGGATTCTCGGGGGATATGATCACTTGTGTAACCAGGAGCAGAGACCTCATTTAACACTAAATTCATCAGGCTTGAACCATGTTTCAGTCACGCCAATCACAAAAGTGAGGGATCTAACATTAAGTAGCCCTATTTTGAGATATGAGATATCACAATCTCTTTCTCTTTATTCCACACCGCCATGTTTAGTTTTGCCCAACCTAGGTCGAGGCACAGACACGGTCTCAATGGGGATAGCTGAGCTGACTACACTGACTGTGCTAGTGGCAGACTCCACTAAGCTGGCAGGCTGGCTAACAGCCTGCTGCCTGGCCTGCACCCTATCTCATTGTGGAGCTAGAGGGGTTAAAGCCCTGTCCAATTATCTACACATTCTATCTTTTGGGAGGGGATGAAAACAGTTTTCAACCAACAAGTGAGTTGTGAGGCTTTGCTTTAGAGCTCATCACCTGTGACGTCCAATATTTTCCGAGGGACTTTACACAGTCAAACTGTTCCCAGACCTGTGACATCCAGTATGTTCTGTGGGACTGGTCCCAGACTTGTCCCCAGGCAAGCTGGTCCCAGACCTGTGACATCCAGTATGTTCTGTGGGACTGGTCCCAGACTTGTCCCCAGGCAAGCTGGTCCCAGACATGTGACTTCCAGTATGTTCTGTGGGACTGGTCCCAGACTTGTCCCCAGGCAAGCTGGTCCCAGACCTGTGACATCCAGTATGTTCTGTGGGACTGGTCCCAGACTTGTCCCCAGGCAAGCTGGTCCCAGACATGTGACATCCAGTATGTTCTGTGGGACTGGTCCCAGACTTGTCCCCAGGCAAGCTGGTCCCAGACATGTGACATCCAGTATGTTCTGTGGGACTGGTCCCAGACTTGTCCCCAGGCAAGCTGGTCCCAGACATGTGACATCCAGTATGTTCTGTGGGACTGGTCCCAGACTTGTCCCCAGGCAAGCTGGTCCCAGACATGTGACATCCAGTATGTTCTGTGGGACTGGTCCCAGACTTGTCCCCAGGCAAGCTGGTCCCAGACATGTGACTTCCAGTATGTTCTGTGGGACTGGTCCCAGACTTGTCCCCAGGCAAGCTGTTCCCAGACATGTGACTTCCAGTAGTGTTTGTCACTGCCGAATATTAAGAATTGGGCCAACTTTTAGAAGTTAGAATATTTTTCAAATTCTAGACATTCAGTTATATCCCAGCTAGCACATTTGGTTCCTTGGAAGTTCTGGGAACGAACATTTTTGGTTGCAGAATGTTTTTCTATGGTTCCATTAAAGTGTTCCTGGGAGGTTTTATTAACATTCTGAGAACGGAAATTAGAAATTATTTGAAGGTAATGTTTCAATAAGACTTTTAGCTTAAGTTAACTGTTTTGAACTCAAATCACACATATACATTCATTTGCTTAGGCGTTAATCATGCAAACACAATAATTTTTTATATTAGCATCACTGAGATTCAAACCTATGATCTTCTGTTCTCTATTCATGGAATCCATCCCACTGCACCACCAGGATTGAGTTAGTATGTTTTTTTAACTCATGCAAAACTGTACATTTGAGTCTATTCAAACAGACCCCATTTCAAAGGAAACAAGCACTCTTTCAGATCAGGTGTGGCCAATACATATTTTTTATTTAAACTTTTTTAACTAGGCAAGTCAGTTAAAAACAAATTCTTATTTACAATGATGGCCTACACCGGCCAAACCCGGACGACTCTGGGCCAATTGTGCACCGCCTTATGGGACGCCTATTCACTACCGGTTGTGATATTAATGGGTGCGGCCAACACACCTGAACACCTGAACACACTTAACAAGATAGAGAGAGTTTTGTTGATGCTGAGAATGGAGGATATATGTTTTGAAATTGCATTCTTAGAATGTTCATGGAATGTTACTAATGTTTTCTTGAGGTTTTTATGGAAAGTTTTCTTAATGTTCTGAGAACATGACTTTAAAATAGAACCATGAGGAAACATGTAGATAACATTATGCTGAAGTACTGAAATTCCCACCTAAGAAACATATGGTTCTCAGAACGTTATGTGCTAGCTGGGTTTCCTGCATATTTCACAGAACATTGGTTATTCCTAACCGTAGGACAACCACGCTCTAAGAAACATATGGTTCTCAGAACGTTATGTGCTAACTGGGTAAGAACTGATCCAACGTAGTTTGCGTCATTATAACATTTTATTATTCTATCAATAGTTATATATTTTCTTAATAAAGTTGTTAATGTGTTGTTAATAAAGTTGTGTGCCATTTTGTAGGGTCGTTCCGGGCCTCCTGGTCTTCCTGGTCCTAAGGTGAGTTGCTTTACACACTGAATATATGTACATATCTATCTCAATTACCTCGTACCCCTACACATCCACTCAGTACTGGTACCCCGTATATATAACCAAGTTATCGTTACTCGTTGTGTATTTATTCCTTGTGTTATTATTATTTCTCTCTGTATTGTTGGGAAGGGCCTGTAAGTAAGCATTTCACTGTTAGTCTACACCTGTTGCTTATGAAGCATGTGACAAATACAATTTGATTTGATTTGAAGACAGTAATACGTTCTTCTTGTTCTTCTTCTACAGGGAAACATGGGGTTGAACTTCCAAGGTCCCAAAGGAGATAAGGTAGGAACCGAACTGTCATCAGTGGGTGGTAACGAATCGCACTCCTGAATACTGATGTGTGTGTGTGTGTGTGTGTGTGTGTGTGTGTGTGTGTGTGTGTGTGTGTGTGTGTGTGTGTGTGTGTGTGTGTGTGTAGGGTATTTCAGGTCAGCAAGGTCCTCCCGGACCACCAGGACAAGTTGGGGAGCAAACAAGACCCTCAGTGTCAAGTATTCAGAAAGGAGAAACGGTAATATCCTACATTACACATTTCCCCTGATTGATCAGGAATTCCTTCAGTTTTTTTTTTACCTCAGCAACTCCATAGAGTTACATAGAATTACTGAAATAGAGGATCTCTATAAACTCATTATCATCTGGATCGTCATAAGCTTTTTAATTGTCACTTGATAAACATCAATAGTGGCTTAGTAGCTTCTATTATGACATGTAATGTAAACTGACATCCATTAGTGTGCTCCTGTTTGGCTGTAACTCAGTGGTTCCCAAACGTGAGATCAGGAACCCATGTGGGAACTCCCTGTAATCTTAAACATATTAATAACTTTTTTCTCTTCAAATGGGTATAGACTACCACCTTCTAGTGTCAACTAAGGACCTCTTACACTATAAGAATGCACTTTCCTGTCATTATTATGCTTTGGGGCAGCTTGTGTGACCTGTGAATATCATTTTTCCAAGTGGGGTCCCTGGGATTTTCTAGTGTCAGTTTGGGGTTGTGTCCAGTAAACGTTGTAGGAACCCCTGCTGTAACTGGACTGGCCCAGTAACTTCTGTTATGACATGTAATGTAAACGTTGTAGGAACCACTGCTGTACCTGAACTGGCCCAGTAACTTCTGTTATGACATGTAACGTAAACGTTGTAGGAACCCCTGCTGTAACTGGGCTGGCCCAGTAACTTCTGTTATGACATGTAACGTAAACGTTGTAGGAACCCCTGCTGTACCTGGACTGGCCCAGTAACTTCTGTTATGACATGTAACGTAAACGTTGTAGGAACCTCTGCTGTAACTGGACTGGCC